>NW_003303730.1:1197015-1197934 GCF_000142945.1 Phytophthora infestans T30-4
GCTCCGATAAGCCACGATCGCGCTCCACGACCAGCTGTTGCTGCTGAGTTTGGGCTACAGCGAGTTGATCCCGGAGTTTCGCGGCCGTTGCATCGGCTTCCTTCAATTTGTCACCTGGATTGACAATAACAAGTGAATATGGGGCTACTAGCAAGGGCTGAAAGAGGATTCACGTACTCGTGCGGCGAAGCTTGGATTTCAGCTCCTTTTGCGTCCGCTTGGCATCCGCCCACTCAGTGGCCGCCTTGTCCCGCTGGAGTTCGCTGTCCGCCAGCTTTGCTTGGATCTCGTCGCGCATTTGAGTTATACGCACGAACTCTTCGAGCGCGTAATCTCGTCCGGCAGACGCTTTCTCGAGCGACTCCTTGGTATCTTGCAACTCCTCAGAGAGTTGAGCCAGGGCTACATCCGGCAATGAGAGAGGTGGATCTGGCGCGGGGGACCCTCCACGCGCCGACCCTAAGGCGGATCCGCCATGGGTGGATCCCACATAGTCGTTGGTCACCACCTCCTCTTGGGTCAGACGCAACTCGTCACGGAGTCGGTCCAAGCTCGCATCCGCGGCTGCCCCAGCAATCTGAGAATCCTCCAGATCCCGCTCGAGGTCGTGGATCCGGGATTGGAGCTGGTGGATCTCAGATCCGGCGAGCTCCATCTCCCTAAGGAGATGGTCGTTGTCATCTCGCATAACATCTCGTTGACGGGAGGCGCGATCCAGCCGTCCGGTCAGGTCGCGGATCTCGACCGCCTGATCAGCCAACAAGAGTCGCAGGTCCTGCGACCGAGAGGCCGCACGGTGCTCCCACCCCTGGATCTCCATAGCCTGGTCATGGACATGGGCCCGCAAGGTCTGAAGTTGGGTAGTGTGCAGAAACGCAGCTTGGTCTTGGGCATCTTGAGCCGTCTGAGCTCCGCCGTC
>NW_003303730.1:1200117-1202864 GCF_000142945.1 Phytophthora infestans T30-4
ACGTCTACGTTGCTGCACGTGTGCAACAAGAAAAACGCACCAACTAGATAAAACGTGCAGTGTCTATGTTGACATTCTCATCATAAGCTGTTGGTAGGTCCTCGTTTCCGCAAACATTAGATAAGCTATGCTGGAGCTGTTATTTTTCTGTCCAGCAATAGCCATTGCGTTTCTTGAGCTATCCACTGAGCATAGCTGTGCAAAAACCTCTCTTCATGCAAATTCCTATATATATTTATGCTCTACATAAGAGTCAAATTATATCCCCCCTGTTATTTCCGGGAAATAAGGGGTTACATTGATAGTCAATCATTGATTACCCGCCTTCCACATTTACAGTTGAAGTGGGCAAAATAGCCAGCTTAGTGAGTAGGAGATGATAATCACGTGCAATCAGAATCGCTCCCTTCGGTTATTCAGACATGGGGATGCGTTCAGTGTGCTTAGCCGCATAAAAGAATAAAAACATGCAACAAGCTCGAGACAGTAAACTCCCTAAGCCCGACACGAGGCAGCAGAAGCAGGATAAATATTTTGATTGGTTCACCAAGCTTACTTTTCGATTGTTCGCAAGACGTATGAAGCTCGCTGATGTTCTTCGATCGAGGATCGAGCGCACACAAGAAAAACTTTTACCAATCTTTGAGAAGCTTCCTGCCATTGTTGATATGCTCCACAAGGCTACCAACGAAAAGCAGACGGATTCGACCTCTATACCATCCACACCCGCCCAATTCCCGCCGTGCATAAGCCTTTGCGTTTAAAAACGATTTTGCCAGTGGCTGAAGTATTTGGCTGGGTGATGAAGTAATGGCTACGCTGACACCGGAGTTGAAACAAGCGATGGCATCAATGATCTTTGACGAAAAAGCAGTCGTTTTTTTTTTCAACTTCTGTGTGTGAACGAAGAAGAAAACACGGTCCAGACGTCCGAAACATCACTAAAATTAACGACTGCGTTCCGCGGCTCTGTGAGGTCGCAAAGGCACTCGCATTGCTGATGCCCAGCTCATCATCCGGGAGCCACAGCCCAACCCAGCCACGCCAGCGCACAGCGCTCCAAGACCTCAAGTGGTCCTAGATCATCCCGCACCCGTCGCGCCTGCGCCAGGGGCTTGCCGGACCGATTAGAGAGAGGTCCTTGACTCATTATAGTCGCGGCCAATAGCTCAGTGGTCGAGCACTCGCCTCGCAAGCGAGAGGTCGGTAGTATGATCCCGCTCGGGCGCATCTCTCACACCATGAGCAAGAAATCGTAGCGTTCGGGTATCGCTCTTATAGCTTCATGGTAGAGCGCTGGCTTTGCACGCGACAGGTCTGTGGTTTAATCCCACTCGAACCCACAATTACGAGCAGTATTGCATATGCAACAAAGCTCACGGGCGTCACTCTCATAGCGCAATGATAGATCTTAGGCTTCAAAGGCCAAAGGTCTGTGGTTCGGTCCCATCCGGGACACACAGCCATCGCTGTTACCACTTCCCTCTATGTTTGGACTCTCATTCTGAATCAGTTGCTTCGAAACACATGCGCGTCCATCACTCGAGCCTTATCCAGCAAACGCAAGGCTTCAGCATCCAGCGGGAATATATCCCAACACCACTAGGCCCTCCTACTTCTTGCTCCCATTGTGAACTCAGTGGTTGTTGTTAAGATTCACTGGAATAAGTTTTCACCCCCCAGTGCACTTACGCACCGTCCGTTGGGACTAATTTCATTTTCGGCTTTCAATAACAGGTAGGAAATGGTATCAGCCCCTTGCTGCCTCCACGTTCTACCAAGAGCGCAAAACACGGGTTTACTTAGCCCCACAATCCAGGTGTCACACGATAAGCATGAGACACAACTAAGAACCCTTCTTCGAATACAGCGACTTGTGTATACGGAATGTGATGATTAGTAGAACCGAGCGTTCTCCAAGGTCTGTATCTGCAATTGAACGTGCTGAATCAATGTCGCTCGCCGCTTTCTGCTCCGGCATGAACTTCGCAGCGTCGAAATTCTAGCATCGGGTTCAGATGCTCAAACGTGTTATTACAAAGACCTGAAAATCGGAATGTTACGACTACTGGGTCAGGCTTTAGAAGTATCCGATAATCGTCCAGCATATTGATCTTGTTGCTGTTGTAAAATTTTCTGGTCACTTATTTTACTAGTATCAATGGAATATGGAATGTAATGCACGACGATTAAACCGGTGATTTTTCGGTGCTAACTTGAAGTAGGGCTCTCTCGCGGTAATTGCGTTTTTAAACTACGATCTCGATATCGTCTCCTGCAATATCTCCTGCCACAGCAATTTCTCGTTGAAGGCTTTCTTCGACGCCGCTGAAGGCGATCCCTCTCCTTAGGAAAACATCCTGTTAAACAATTGGTAAATGCTGCACCAAGCCTACAGAAGTGGCACTCGTGGGATCACATGGAAATGATAATAATCAAGCATTCTCCGAATCTAGTATTGGCGGAATTGACGAATGTGCTCCATTCAGTGAGCTGAGCACATTCATCAGAGATTCGGAGCATGCTTGATTAGTATCATATTCACGAGACCCTACGAGAGCCACTTCTGTAGACATGGCGCACTGTTTACCACACCGTTTAGTATGATGTGTTCATTTCGAGCATTAAAATATCTCAGATAACTCTCGGAACCTACGACGCATGAGCGCCTGTCTCTCAAGTGAATTAGAAATCAGTTTGAATCGCTCTCAGACTCCATCGGCACTGGTTAAAGGCGTGAGCTTTGC
>NW_003303730.1:1202964-1217651 GCF_000142945.1 Phytophthora infestans T30-4
TTGTCGTTTTGTGAATCAAGTCTGTTTGCTATCCCGGGCAAAAACGTAGCTTGGCCTGGGTGACCCCACTTATTCGCAGCTTAACCCTTCCGTTACGAGAGCAAATCTTGAATGCACAGACTATTTTTCACATGCTTGATATCAAGCATGTGAAAAAAAGTCTTAACGTAAAATTTGTATAGGAAAAAAAAGATCGGTGTCTGTATATTTGTGCAAGATCCTGCAATCGTACGTATTATGAACCCACATGCTTTATATCGAGCATGGTGAGTAAATTCCGTAAAGCCCATACGCGACATCATGCATGTGCAAATGGCTCTTTTATTGGGAATGAATCGTTTTTGACGGAGTCACGTGCAGAACGGCTACGAAAGCAAATTTGTGTATTGCATCTGTTTGCTAAAAGCAAGTCATTTGGGCTATTACCTACGCAGTTTCACTGTTTCCTACTTTTGGTGCTCTCTCTCTACCGCGTCGTCACCCCCAGTTTCAGTTGTCTCGCTCAGATCACTATCAGAATTTTCACCACCATCACTTCCCTCATTGCCGAGGCCTGCGGCCTCCTTCTCGTCCCCACCGCCCCCCTCCTCTTCACGACCCTCTTGTCCTTCCGCCCGCTTTTTTTTGGGGGGGGGGGGGGCTCAGCTGGATACCGCGGCCGTGGCGCGGCTGTGGGCGCTCGCTCTCATTGCGCCAAAGTTGGTGCCAAATGGGGAAGCAAGTCTGGTTGTTATTGGGGTAATGTGCTTGGCGCACCTTGTCACACAGGTAGACACTGCATTATACGTGTTAGATAGCAGTAGTAAGAAACATAGAGCATAGCTACGTACCGTTTTGACCCTTTACTGCAGCCAGGGCAGTAAAATCGCGTCACCTGCCGCTGTGTACTTGTTTTCCTTATAGTACAGACCTTGCACTGCCGTTGACGCCGCTTTCGAATTCCATTCACCTCCACCCACTCGTCGTCCTTCTTTAGCTGGTGGGTGGACGGTGGAACGTCGCCATGCAATGGTGTTACTGGTCTAGGTGAGTACATCTTTAAGCACATACAGTAATAGTTAGCAATGTGAAAATCCAGCAGAATAAGCACCTTCCTTACCGTGTCTGCGAATTCGGCCGACCCCACTTGTAGTAGCTGGGCTTGCAAATGAGCTATGAAACCGGTTACTTTGATTGGTCCTTACATAATAGACGTTCCTCTCAAGAAGTTGTAGCGAACTTTGTATCTATTAGATTAGACAAATCAGACCCTTCCACGATGCGCCAATTGTCAACGGAGTCCTTCCAGCGTTCGGCCTCCTCCTTACTTCGTGGAGGTCGCTGTCCCCCGCGACGGTTTGTTGTAGAAGCCGATGTCGACGTGGGTCTACGATTTGCCTGCGTTGTGTTTGTTGCACATGGCGGAGATGGCGACGTGTCACTATAGTCCAAATCGCTACCAACAGACGCATCGCGACAAACAATTACGATTATGAAGTGTGAGAAACACATCGTACGAAAAACGCATAATCTCCTCACCTGTCGGCTTCGTCATCAGCAGCGACGTGTGGACTTGTTGTCCGCGCAGATTAGTCAGCTCTTGAGCTTTTTGATGCTGCGCGCATACGCTTACCTTTTGCTTTGGTCGTGCCAGTCGCCTTTGCCGGTCTTTTCTTCTTCGCCGCCTTCTTCGGTGTTGTTATCTCTGCCGCTGTCGCCATGTCAAACTCAGCGTCGTCATTTCCTTGGTCTTTTCCCGTTTCCACGTAATCTTCATCTCCGCTGTCACTTCCATCCTCATCAGCAGAAGCAGCATCGGCAGCAAGCTCTTCTGCATACAATGCTGCGACAGGCGCCTTCCCTTTCAATCGCGGCGCTCTTGCCAGCAAATTGTAGTACTCCACTAGTGCGCCCTTCTTCTGGTACGTAGCTGGAGCAGGAGGCTTGCGTGAAGCCACTGTCATCCTAGGCCGCCTTCCTGTCGTTGCTGACGTAGGAGCTGAAACAAGCGGTTCACCCGCAACGTCGTCGCCAAAGTCAGCATCGCGGTCACGCGTACCGTCGACATACGCACGGTGCTCTTCAAGCAGCCGGGCGCGTTCTGCGCCTTCCTTCTCGTCGAGACGACGCAGGAACGCCTCCGCTTCAGCGCGCGTGACGCGGCGGGGAGGCATCTTGGTCCCGCGTCTCGTTTTGGAGAATGAATGGATGGCTCAGAGGCTTCTCGTTTGAAGCACCGTCTTTACGACAGCGTATCACCAAGGAACTTTCTCTTTACTGTTAGGACCCCAAGCCCTGTACACCGGGGAGTAAACGGACTAAACGCCCATTCTATGACGATCTTCACATGCTTGATTATCAAGCATGTGGAAAAAACCACATGCTTCCTTATCAAGCCTTAGTAACGGAAGGGTCAAAACTATACCCCTCCAAAATGTAAAATCGGATTCGCACTGACTCTTGCGCTAAACGTTCAAAGGTTCTGCTTGCGAGAACAAACTAGCCTCGGCAACTTAATTTGGACTTGGCTTTGGGCTGGGTTGTTTTCGAGGAGCTAAAAGTGGGTACGCTTCGTAACACCTCAGTCATACTAGCGTCCCTCCTCCACGGTGGGTGAATTGCAGCGATAGTCATAACGGGATAAAGCAAGACACTTGAGCGAAGTAATAACACTTGGCGACAGGAAAGTTTCATTGATACGGAAACGTCGCAGGAGCGCGTCCAGTTCGTCAAGAAAATAGTCAACATAACGACTGAGCTCGAAATCTTGCAAACACCGTTCTTCTCGACGAACTGATACCGTCTACGAGCTTTGAAAAAAAGAGCACTTATGTCGAGAAAAAGAGGACTATATTTTGAGTGATTGTAATGCCTTAGCTTCGTACTCGTTTTGACATTCCGTTACAACAACTGTGGGGTAATTCGTGTCCGTGGCCAAAAGCATCTTTATTGATGTACATTGGCGAGTTCAGAATCGGTGTTCTGTGTTTAGGCACATTCACAGTCTTTCACAAGTTCAGTTCAACATTTACCTCAAAACAGACCAATTCCACAATGTGGGCTGATTTTAGATGACTGGTTTTTTCGCGTAGGAGGTAAGAGCCTTAGCATCTATGAGTACAATCACAGCCATCCTGTTTACAAGGTTACCATGAAAAGTGAACACAAATTTGATTGCTCGGATTCAACAATGCAGATGTGACAGACTTCCTTTTTAGTTTAACGACCACGCCCGTAACCAGTGCCGATGAGTCTGAAGCGAGTCAACAGAAGCGAATTCGCTTAGAACAAGCTCCATGCGTCGAAGGTTTCGAGAGTTTCCGGAATTTTTAATGATCGAATGTACACACAAAACTAATGGTGAATTTGACAGTTTTTGCTGTTTTATGGGTTTCTCTTATAAAATATTCTGAATACGTATGTCTATAAATACGACTGTAGTCTCATTATAATGAGTATTACTTCCATGTGGACAATGCTTGGCTGATCTCGACTACCTCATTTTCGAAACCACACCAACAGTCGACTTGGGTCGAATTTTGGCAAGTCTAATATAAACCTAGAGAACTTCAGCAACTAAGAAAGAGTGTCTGGAAGTTATCATGTTTTTTTTTTTAGCAAGACGGACCCCGGTTCTGCGTGGTTTCCTACGCCATCAATAAGTGCAAATACAGTTTTCCTTAGGCAAGCACTGCATCTCTTGACCTTCCCGCGTCATTTTGAAGTTGGAAAGTTGCTTGTTTGGTTTCGTGATATTCTCCATCTCCTTTGACACTAAAAGTATAAAGGTACTCTGCTGGTAGTCCGTGCGGTAGATATCCCACGAAACCCAGTCGTCATGAGCCGCTTTTCCAATGAATGCCTTAGCGTAATATGCGTGCGTTTTTAGAACCGACTCATGGTCCATACGCGTCTCTACCATGTCACCAGGTCCTCCCGTAACGCGACTATCGGTGGTCGTGCTTTTTCACGCTATCTTCTCTATCGCACGTGCGACACCGCTCCTGCGGAGGAGCCGCTTGCATTTGATCAGGTACTCGGCTTGCCAAGACTCCAATTACCCAGCACTTACCGCCAAATCGCTTCCGTTGGCTGTTAAATCAGATAAACATAAATGGCTAGGAGAAGAAGATTGAACACCCTGTTTTGTGTCGTGTTGAGCTAACTATTACCTGGTCTTGAGATTATAGTAGCCATTTTGCCAATATGTATAACCTGGCAGCGCGATTATCGTAAACGATTTACCAACATATTTAACCTGGTACATGTAGCAGCCTCCTTATTAATAAAAGCAATTGTTCAATCTGCTAACCAGAACCTGATCAAAAATAATCTACCAACCTGCTCAACTGGTAGCAACCTGTTCAAATTTAAATTGTTTAACCTGCTAATAACTGTTCAACCTGACCGGATAGCAGTACATGTACACAATGACAGGCCCTTTCCAGTCAGAATAAGAATAGTACTACACGTAATTGTAAACTTGTATTAAGTAAAGTAGCACCACGCGATGTGGCCTCTGCCAGCTTATTCATATGATCGGCTTGGGACATCTTTGATGATGTGGCATACTTGCAAGTTGCCTATGATAGGCAACTCTATCCCGGCTACAAAAACTCAGTCCATCACTTGTAACGAAAGGGCCACTCCTCGCAGTGAAAATTCAACCTTGTTTTCATCATGTACCGACGTAAGTTAACGCCTGCCGAACAGGAGGCGCGTCGCGTCAAGAATCGCGTGGGTATGCGCAAAATCCGCCAGCGGCAGCGCCAAGAATTACTAGAGATGAAAAGCACTGTGGTCGAGCTTGAGAAAGAGTATGCGGAGCTGTGCCGTCGAGCTGAAGCCGCTGGAAGAGACACCGTGCTGGCTACACTACAAATGGAAGACGGCGGCGAACAAACCCACCCAGATTTGGCGGCAGTTGCAAAACAACTTGGGGCGGAGAAACTTCTTTTACGATCGATGCCGAAGCAAAAAGCAGCATGGACGCTCCAGATACAACGCGTGCTAGACTTTGAGGCGAGTAGTTTGGCCGCAGCACAGAAGTTCCAGAGCAATGTGGATGTCCCACTAGACACTGTGGACGAAGTTCAGGCCGAGGAAGAGTTGGGATTTCACCCACTGACGGAGTGGGATCTAACGCGTACGATTCTAGACAACAAAAGAGATATCCGCCACGTCGAAAGTCGACTGAACCCACCGTCCGGACTTGTGGACAAACCCACGCACCGAATGCAAGCCTTTGGCTGGGATATCATACAGCGCGTCGAGGGAAGCGTGATGGAGTTTGTCTTCCTGAAGAAAGTTCAGCAACCTTAACGTGCTCGACATTATGCACAAGACGTGGACGAATGACATTCAGCTGTCAAAGTTCAAGACTGTCAAGGCCGAAACGTCCCGCCTCGAAGTGCTTCAGCAAATGAACCCAAATGCCTACGTATTCGTGCGCGATGTAGATTCTCCGAGCGATGTGTCGATTTTCCGGTCAGTGTTCGTGTACTTCTTAGTCGAAGCGACCAAAGAGTTCTTGGACACCGACGGTAGTCCTCTGACTGGTACGGGCTACGTCTTGGGCACACAAAGTATCGCTGTTGATCGTCCCAGCGACTGCATCCAGCGAGACGAAACAGGTCGCAAAATGGCGTGGGCTGAGCTCGCACTAACTACCGAAGCATACGACGTGGAGAACCCGATGACAGGCGATAGATATCAGCAAGTTGTATGGGCTGGCAGAACCGATTACCGCACAGAAGAAGACGCTCAACGGAATGCTGCTGACACGCTGCAAGGCCTACTTCGCTGGGAATGGAAGATCGTCGCGCCAGCGCTTAGCCCCACGCTACTTTGACATTTATTCCAAGTTGCAACAGCAAGCGTTTGATTTTTTTCGTCGCGTTAAAGTAAAATAAAGAAAACCTGTCAGGTGCGTTGAGTCTCCTACAGGATGTTGCACCACTCGTTGCCGTAGATGCTGGCGTTATTGAGTTCTCCGCAGCTGCGGCATCTCCAACTAGTGCAGCCTGCAGGAAGCGGGTACGGCACTGAGCACTTGTTGCAGAGCGCGTTGCCCTGTGCGTCACGGCGGATGTTGGAGTTGTTGGGCAGCACACGAGTCTGCACAGCGGCGGCGGGGAAGCTGCCAGCTGGGGCAGGAACAGCCTCGACTACCGGGCGGTCACTTGAATGGGCTGGCCCGTGGCCATCGGGTAGCTCGGCGCGTCCACGGTTTTGTGCGGCTTCTTTGGCGGGTCCATTGTTGGCAGTGTTCTCAAATTGGATTTTGGTTTATTTTGATTTTGGTTATACTGAACGACCCACCCATCCATCATTTTGTCGGGGAGGGTTTATTGGATTTTAAGTGAAAAGGAGGGTTTCCAAAGCAACTACTATTAATAGTAAGTTCACGTGCACTCATTGCAGACGCGGCTTTGATATGCATCCTTTGTCCGACGCCATCGCAGCCCACTTCCGAGCAGCCGTAGAGCAGCAGTGTCGCATTACGTTTAGACAAAGGTCACTAGAGCTAACGGAAGAGCTTGGTTAGAACTTTAAGGTAAAAAGACTAAAGCGTGCTTGACAGTTCTTCAGGAGACACGACTGTTTCAAAATTTGTGTCGGTTTTACATGATTGCCTATTTAGCTGCACTGAAATACTCTAAACCGTCCAGATTACGGTGAGTTGGTGGCGTATCAGCAAAATCAAAGTACATGCATAAGGGGTTTTGTCGAAACAGCGCATAATATTGCTATCCTTAAAAGGACATACAATTTTTTTTATATTGTAACCCCAACAAATTTTGTCCTAATCGAAATAAGACACAAGAGTGTCAAATATAATTGATTATGTCCTTTTAAGGATAGCAATATTATGCGCTGTCGTAGTAAAACACCCTGATATTTTATTCCACCCACCCACTTCTCCACGTCAAATTGTGGGTATTTTAGAACGCAACAATTTCTTGCTTAGAGCGTGTTCGCTTCGCAGCTGGAGAAGGAGACGACATACCTAACCTTTTTAATCTCTTATCTGATTGGATGAAATTGAATCGATAGCAACGAGACAACAGGAGACAAATGGCGTTTTATGTACTCTTTTTCTCCACCTCTCGGAGGTGGAGAAGGAGACACTTGGCTGGAGACGACTGAGGAGTGGCAGCGAGTCCATGGAAGAGGACGATCTTGTGCTGGTGGCATGTGCCGCTGTAGGACACGCCGTGGCATTTATTGCGGGCGATAGAGCGCCATTTCCTCGAAGAAGTCCTTCACAGTTTCTTACCGTGACGAGTTTGCCTTTTGACACGATGCTGCAATCAGCAGCGTATGCAAGCTGGTTTGAGGATAACATGCGTTGTACCAAGGAGACGTTTCTGCGGCTAGGCCGTTTCCTACAAGAGCATGGAATTCGGTTTGCTAACGCCAAGGTACGCCAGCACTCCTACGAGAAGAAGGTCGCTGCAGCTCTATACTTTCTAGGATCTTCTGGTGGTTATCGTGAGGTTGGTGCCGCTATGGGGATGTCGCGAAGCTACGTGAAGGAGATTACAGATGAAGTGATTCACGTGTTGAAGTTGGTAGCGTGTCAAGTGATTTCGTTTCCGCGTGACCGTAGAAGGTGGAATACTATCGAAGACCAGTTTGCTTTACGCCAAGGCTATCCTGGTGTTGTTGGAGCTATTGACGGATCGCTTGTTGAGGTTGAGCGTCCGGATGATTTTGACGGCTTCTACTGTCGTAAGAGCTATCCTGCCCTGAATGTTCAAGCAATCGTGACGATGGACAATTATTTTTTGAGTGTGGAGGTGCGCCCTGGGTCGTGGTCCGACCGCAAATGCTGGCAACATAGCGTCATCGCTCGAAATGTTTTCAACATTATCCCGGCAGGCACGCATTTTGTGGGCGATGCTGGTTATGCGTTGTCGCCTGGTTTAATGGTTCCATACTCCGACAGAGAAGAAGGTGGAGCGCTGACAGAGCGTCAGAACAAGTTCAATTATTTTCATTCCAGTACGCGCATGGTAGTCGAAAGTACATTTGGCCATTGGAAGGGTAGATTTAAAATTTTGCAATGCACGCTTAACCAAGACACGCCTCGTGATGCAAGCGACGTAATCGTTGCCACAATTGTGCTACACAATCTGATCATTAGCTTTCGAGATGCTGCTGCAATTCCTCGCTACGTGGAAGAAGACGACGACGAGTTAGTTTTCGACGACACTACGTGCTCGAGCCGCCAACGTGACGTCGCTGTGGCGAAACGAAATGCCATTGCTAATTTGCTTTGGCCATAATAGAGCATTTATAAAGCTGAAAGGTCAATCTGCTTGAGCTCCTTGTTATTACATTTTTCATGCAATAGACTCGCTACTCAGGCTGACGGGTGCTGGTGTTTGCAGCAAGCAGCTGCACCAAATTGTTCAATGCGAGCGTTTGGGCATGCACTGTTCGCGTCAGCTCTTGGACAGAGCCCATCATTTCCTCGCTACTACGCGCCTGAGCTCGAACAGTCTTCGTTAACTCCTTTAACGAGCTCAAAACGCCATTGCTTTGGCTGTCGGTGCTCTGCACTCGTGCTGCTTTAAATGCTTCAGCAATGTTGTTCAGCCCAGCCCCGATAGACATCATTCCCTCCGCTGCGTCGTCGCTGCCGCGTGAGCGTTTACCACGCGATTTCCAACCGCGCGATCCTCGCTGTTCGTCCCGGGTTTTAGCCCCATCATCACACTCAGCACTGGTATCACTTCCCTTGTACTGCTGCTGGGATCTGTCAGACGACAGGTAATGGCTCGAAGCATCACTAGAAAAGAAAGGATCCGAATCCATGCCATCATGATCTCTCCACACGTCACACATTGTGGCATAGCATGGCGGCTCTTTTAGCGGTTTATCGGTGGTGTTGCCCGTTGCTTCTGCAGCGACTCGATACGCTGTGTACTGCTTGTGCATGTATTTAAGCTAGGATCATATAATAAGCAAAACACTTGCACTCAAGTTAGCATCTCGTCAGCAACACATCAATACTCACAGTACCCTTGACTTGCACTGCTTCGCGTCAACAATGAGACCGCCAAGCCGAGAAGTCTCCGCTGCCACAAGGTCCCACGCGATGGACAGCTGCTTTGAGCTCTTGTTGCGGTGAAAACGATCGCGCATCATCTCGAAGCGAACGCGTAGCACCGCGTCAGTTGCCTTCGGCGTCCAGGGAAAGGTAGAAGGAGGACCCTGCCCAGCATTTGGCCCTTCACTCCCAGCAGCAAGTCCTCCCCCCACTTCGCCGTCACACAGAGTGGTAACCGCACCAGGAGGCTCGATGCTGCGTGGTAAGTCGACCGAAGGGGAAAGCGGCGTGTGCTGTGTGTGGGGGGTCATCGCTAAAGCTGTCTTGGCGTCTTGGAGTCTGCGAAGCCAGAGTGCCACAAGAAAAAAAGTGGTGAGCTATTGGTTGAAATGATGTCTGGAGCTTGAGCTGTAGCGAACGCTACTCGAGAAAGATAAGTCCTTTTCTCTACATCAATCTCTACCTAGGGCACAAAGCGAACACGCTCTTACAGGTAGGTGGAGAAAAAAATGAAGGCTGGCCATTTCTTAAACTGTTTCCTCTCAATAGTAATATTATAAATAATGCACTGTCCACGAATCCGGGTTTCGAAATCCCAGGAATCCCTGAGAGGCAAGGGTCCGCAAAATGGAGAGAGCCTCCATCCATAATGGGCCCATAGTCCATAATGGAGATACCCCATTATTCTTGATCTGACTATATACACAACAGAAAGTGTGGTGTAGAGGCACCATCGACGATCACCAACAAAACACACTTTCAATGCACTGTTATCGGTAGGTCATGTGTGATTATTACGCTGTTGCCAATGAATAGAAGACACTAAACGTAACTGGAGATAGAGCTTTGCACCTTTCACTTGTGCATTGTATTGACTAATATGGGTTTCGTCCCATTTTTCGCGATTTCATACATAATGGCCATAAATTTTGGCCATCCTTGTGGTCATACCATTGATTTTTACGTACCCCTGCCGAGAGGTCGCGACTGGATAGCATTAGTTACTCGGGTCACAAAGTGGGTATGGATCAGCCAATTTTTCGGCTCGGCCTTTAACGTCGGGTCTGAGGTGATAAGTGGATATTAAAACGTGTAGTAGTATTTTAACTAGGTTTTAAAGGATAGCTGTACCGTAGATGACAAAAAAACGACAAAAATCCACATTTACCGGTACATTTTTAAAAATGACAAAACGTGTCAGTTTTCAGCTAAATTCATGACAAAAACACACATTTTAACAATGTCTGAATGACAAAAGCGGATTCCATGTTTTGTTGATGTCATTCACGGTACTGACAGGAAAACGGATTGATAAAATGATAAAATCGTTTTCAGGACCCTTAATTTAAGGTGAGGGGCGAGAATGACTGGACGGATGACTGACCACCACACCATCCACGTAGCTGATCCACATGCGCAAGGGTTATTTCAGACCCGAACTATTAATAGTGCTGGATTGGAACACCGCTTTCCGATCATTCCGATCGCATTTCTGAACGTGTTACGATTCAAGTAAGTACGAGTTCATATTCAAAAAAGTACGATAGAAGTTTTCCACACCAATAGTAAAATCCAAGCCAACACGCCAATGCCGTTTGCACCTGTAGTAGCTACTGGCGACTAGTGACAGAAACTGTTACTGCTATGCGTGGTTTTGCTTTGCTTTATGCAACGTAAACTTTTATGGGTAGTGTGTAAGGATTGCACACGCAACCTTGCGTCTGCCCTGCTTGCCTGCAGCAAGCGAATCTACTTTGTGTGAGCGAATACCTCCGTCCGAACGGAGCTACTGGGTGCTACCTCTATGACCGCGAATCTGATGGAGAAGGCGCGTGATAATTCTCCCTACTACTCTTTAAGATTCAAGATCGTCCTGTGGTGTGCTAGTTATATCAAAGAAGTAGCGTATGAGGCCCAAGATTCAGTGGCGGACTCCTTTACTGCCTCGCAGTGTAGCCAGAGATCCAAGTCTTAGTCATAAACTGAATTCACTTTCAAATTTGCCTCGAAGGCCTCACTTCCACTTCTTACACTACCAGTCTACCCAGCTTTACTCGTCCGCACCCTCCAGCAACCTCCAATTCCTTCCAGCCCGCCGTGTCAGAACCAGCACTTGTCTGTAGGAAATGTGGACCACACTACATTGGACACCTACCTCGTAACGAGCTTGGTGTGGTGCACAGAAAAAAACGCAAGTTGCAGAAAGGGTGCGCTGAGCCTCTGTGCCCGCAGTGGTTTGTGAAGCAAGCCCCTGGAGAAAGAAGTAGCGTTGTGCCACCGTGCCCGCCTACAGAGCTGTGCTGGAAGCCCTCTGAGCGTCTGAAATCAAGATGGACGCAAATGTAGCTGCCCAAATTTTGGCAGAAGTGTCTTCAGTCCTGTACAAGCAGCAGGAGCTGATGGAAAAGATCGAGAGTAAGCCACCTGCTGAACGTAGGGTGGAAGGCATCAGTATGGTGGATCGCTTGGTGAAAGCCTAGAGCTTTTCCTGGATCAAGCCAGGTTGTTCTTTGAAGAGAAGAACGTAGCCTACACGCATGATGATAACCGCAAGCGTGTACTCGCTATCATGGTCTCTAACCTAACCGGACAAGCGGCTGCGTGGTATGTCACACAGCAACATGAAATCGTGGACATCACAGCGCTCGCTGCGGCTCTGCGCCGCGAGTTCATCCCGCCTGATCTGCAAGAGCGTCTGCGCGACTCTCGGTACCAGCTAAAACAGCGTGAGTGTCGTGACCTCGCCGAATATGTCACTAAGTACAGACAGCTAATCAGTCGTGTCAAAGACATGGGCGAGCTTGACAAGATTCTGCTTTTCACCCGCGGTCTCGTGTCGCAGACACGAGCCGAGGTTGTGTATCGTCGGTGCAGCACTGTGCATCAAGCTATTAATTCACGTACGCGCGTGCACACCCTATCCAGTGTGCATGGACCTCGCGGGTTTTCCCGATTGGCAGTTCAACGAACCCGGGCCACGAATAACCGTGGATGTGGTAGATTTGCTAGAAAACCGAATCCGTTTTCGACTCGTGAGTCACAACCCGAACCCATGGATATAGGGCTCAGCCGAATTATCTCAAGGGATGAGTGCCAAAGACGCAACATGTGCTTCTTCTGTAAGGAGCCAGGTCACCGCATGGCACAGTGCCAGAAGCGCATCGGCCAACGTGTACCTACTCGTCAGCCTCAGCGATAACAGCAGAGCTACCAGCATCAACGCGATCGACGTTCGACCCGGAGCAGTAGAGAAACTCCTACGGTCTCCAATCATCGCGTAAATGCCTACGAAGAGAAGGAGCAAGACACTGAGACTGAGTTGTTCGAGCATTTAACAATCAATGCGGCAGACTTTGGTGGAGGCACTACGGAAGATGATGTTAGTCGGATCCACCAGCTGCTGGCTAAGAAGGACTAGGTGGACGGTCACGCTGTAAAGGTGTTGTTGGACAGTGGTGCTGATCACAACGTCACTCGCCAAGGCCTAGCAGCGGAAGTGGTTCGGCGCAAGAAGGCGGTGGCAGAACGAGTTGATGGTACGACTACGGCACCGCAATGGATCAATGAAGTCAAGACGGACATGCAATTGGAGGGTTACGTTCTGACCAATAAGCTGTTTTCGGAGTGGAACTTACCTGCGACCCACGACGTTATTTTAGGCAAGCCGTGGTTCTCTCGATTTAACCCGGTCATCAACATGCGCACGCACGAGGTAACGCTTGATTTTGGCCTATTAAATCCAGAATGACTGATTGAGCAAGACGAGCTCCTATTTGCAGTCATGGAGGAAGGTCAAGCCGCCGGTCGCACGGAGTGTAACGCTGATGACTTGCGCAGGGTAGCAGAGCGGAGCGACGACGACTGTAATGGCAACAATGCGGTGGTATAAAGTCAAACAGCTAAAACGGTGCGTCAGGTTGTCGATTCTCCTTCTCCCGCTATCAGCCAATTACTGCAAGACTGCGATGACTGCTTTCCAGACGAGCTGCCCAATGAGCTGTTCGTATCGCGTACGGTTGAGTTTTCGCTGACAATGAAATCAGACGCGCGCCCAAGCTCACGCGGCCCATTTCGCCTGTCCAAGACCGAGCAAGACGCGCTGAAACGCTTTGTGGACGAGCTACTACGCAAGCAGTGGGTCGAGGTCTCAGACTCGCCGTGGGTATCCAGTATTTTCGCTGTACCAAAGAAAGACCCAAAGACAGGCAAAGCCCCATCGCGCGCGGAATGGCTTCGTTCGGAAAACGCTTCGCTACCGGTGCGTTGGGTAGTGGATTACCGGTATGTGAACTCCCAGACCGAAATTCCCAAAATCCCGCTGCCCAGAGTTGAAGAGTTATTTGATCGGATGGAGGGCTGTCGCTTTTCTCTACGCTGGATCTAGCTCAAGGCTATCATCAAATGCTGGTGGAGCCTGCGAGTCGCAGGTATACGGCGTTCAGGACCGAGACAGAGACTTACCAGTGGTGCGTCGCCCCCATGGGATTGAGTGGAATGTCAGGCGTATGGTCAAGACTAATGCGCTTACTCTTTGGGAGTTTCGATTTTGTGGTAGTTTACTTGGACGACCTGTGTATATTCTCGAGGACGGAGCCGGAACATATCGCTCATTTAGCAGCCGTGTTCGAGGTCTTGCGCTCGCAGAAGCTGTATGCTCGCCTCTCCGAGTGCCAGTTCAGCTGCGCCATGGTGAACGTCTTAGGACACACAGTGTCTGCACAAGGGTGTAGGATAATGCGTCCTAAGACACGTCCTAAAGTGTCCTATTTGTCCTAAATTTTACAGGGAGATTTTGGAGATGTGTCCTAAAAAGCGACTAATCCTTCGCTACAGAATATTATAATTTGTGTCCTCCATATTGTCCTAAAACTCAAATATTAACTTTCTTCTGGACCTTCTACTTAAAATTACATAAGCGTTACTTAATACACACATTAGCGTTACTTACTGTCCTAAGGCACACTACCAACCATTTATCAATCTCCACCACGGCAGCTAAGCACCATGGACCATCGCGGCTACTCCTTCTGCATCAAGCGCTCGTGTCCTGAAACAAGCACGGTTTACTACGTCTGCAAGCGGTTCCGCAAAGGATGCAAGGCTAAGATAACTGTCCGATCAGGTGCAGTTGTAGCAGACGGGGTTCTACATACTTGCGACGAGGCGGTGCCACAAGTCATTGATGTGCGCAGCGAAATGCGCCTAGAGCTATAAAGAGCGCGCTCAGTCCCGGAAAACTTGACACGCTTGCTGTCATCCCTGCGGACCAAATCTCAAAAAAGGAAAGGACTATTTTATTTTTATCATACCTATTTACAACTTGAATCTGACCTTTTTTATGCTAACATTTTTTGGATCTCACTTTTTTTCACTTTATTAGGGTGTTAGATACGTTCGCAGTATTGTCGACGAAACTGGAGCAAAGACAAAGTGAAATGCATTCTGGAAGTATTTTTTGAAGACTTGGATGGAAAGGTATGACGTTTACGACGTGGAATGTTCAGAAGACGATGCGTGTTGGGGGTTGATGTGATCAACCGTACCAACAATCCATTGGAGAAGTACAATCGTGACTCTGCGTCCGAATGGTTGTACATCCTGCCTTTTAGCCTTTATTGAACGCACCAAGCGTGAAGCCTGCACCGCTATA
>NW_003303730.1:1217751-1257909 GCF_000142945.1 Phytophthora infestans T30-4
GCTGCGAAGCGAGGTTGTTAACACTTTGGCGGTAGAGCAGGTGGCTCCCGCAATCCGAGCAGGCGGTCGACCATGAGTTCCCGTCACGCAACACGGCGGTCGAGCATGAGTTCCCGTCACGCAACACGACGGTCGAGCATGGGTTCCCGTCACGCAACACGGCGGTCGAGCATGAGTTCCCGTCACGCAACACGGCGGTCGAGCATGGGTTCCCGTCACGCAACACGGCGGTCGAGCATGGGTTCCCGCAACACAACAAGGCGGTTGAGCATGGGTAGTGTCCTATTAGGACACACGGAGCCTGGCTTGTTTCGTCCTAAAGCACATTGTGGTGTCCTAAATATTGGATCGTTTATGAACCGATTGCTAGTTTTTTATCCTAGGTTTTAGGACAATAGGACACTTTAGGACACGTAGTAGGACGCATTCTCTCCTACCTGCACAAGGTCTGCATGTTAACGAACGCAAGACACGCGCTATCGAGCAGTAGCCGGTTCCTACGTCTGCAAAGGAGCTGCAAAGTTTTCTGGGCTTATGTGGCTATTATCGACGCTTCATTGGTCGATTTGCGAATATTGTTCTTCCTCTCAGCGACTAACTGAAGAACGAGGTGGCATGGACCTGGACAGACTCTCAACAGCATGCCTTCCTACACTTGAAGGCAGCCTTGCAGCAGGCACCAGTGCTTGCTCTCCCCAACTACTCTCTACGATTTGTGGTTACCACGGATGCATCTGTGGCGCGGTACTATCGCAAGCTCAAGATGGCATTGACCACCCGCTTACATTTATGTCGAAAAAAATGTCAAGACACGAAGTAAACTGGCCTACGCACGAGAAAGAGCTGTTTGCGATCAAATTAGCACTCGGAAATGGCATCACTATCTCTACGGGACGGAATTTGATGTGTTTACGGACAATTCAGCGTGCAAGTGGTTTCTAACTCATCCCAAAGTATCGGGTAAGTTGGCGCGTTGGTTGGACTTCTTCGGTCAGTTTTCGTTTGTACTTAACCATGTCAAAGGATCAAGCAACGTGGTGGCGGATGCACTATCACGGCTTAAGACCAAGCCTGATCGCTTTGTGCCCGTTACACCGAGCGTCTCAGCTTCATGTCTGGCGGTGTGCACAACGTCGTGCACACCTCACACGATCTCGACTATGGCGCTAGGAAACTTATCAGTACGTGACCTCGGTCAGCTTTGTGGGACAGCCGATTATTTGAGGGGAGGAGTAGCTACTGTACACAGAGTCGGTGTTCCACAAGCTGTTACCACGATAAAGTCGGCGCACCTAACAATAGTCACAGTGCAGCTCGACGAAACTACCAAGAGAACGTTTCTTAGAGGTTATCGTCGGGACCTCCTCTATAAGGACATCATCAGGTCGTCGGCGCCAGCGCTGCAGGTCGTTTCCAACATTGGAACAGTGCGCAAGCTGGACGGATTGCTGTTGGTAGTGGCGTCCGAGGAACGCGTATCGCGTCTCTGTGTACCAGCTGGCCAAGCACTTCGTACGACCCTCATCGCAGAAGCGCACGACGGACCCGTGGCAGCGCATGCAGGGATTCGTCGAACGCAGCAGAAATTATCGCTATGGTACTTTTGGCCTTCATTGAAGCAAGATGTAAAATCCTATGTACAGAGTTGCCCCACGTGCGCACGCTTCAAGTCCAGTACTCTTCGCAAGAATGGATGCCTCATGCCACTACCTGTGCCATCAGAATGTTGGGAGGTCGTCGGAATGGATTTCGTGACCGGTTTACCTGTTTCCAAGGGTTATGATGCCATAATGGTAGTTGTCGACTTGCTTAGCAAACGAGCTCGATAGGTACCCACTTACACGACGGCCACAGCAGCGGACACGGCTCAACTGTTATTCGATATGGTTATTCGCAATCACGGGTTACCTGTCGCTATTGGGAGTGATCGAGACCCCAATTTCACGAGCTCATTGTGGATGGAGCTAATGAAGGTTCTTGGAGTCAACCTCCGGATGACGACTTCGTACAGGGCCCAGGCGGACGGGCAGGTTGAGAGACAAAATCGCGTGCTCGAAGATGCCCTTCGTTGCATGGTGTCACTACAAGGTACTAATTGGGTTGATGTTTTTGGAACGGTGGAGTACGCGCATGCGACGTTGGTCAGCGCGTCTACCAAGCTGTCGCCATTTGAGATCGATACTGGTCGTGTAGCACGATCTCCAATGGGTACGGCCCATAGTCGAAACAACTACGTGCAGAACTTTGCCGATGAACGCAAGCGCATTGTGGCCCTGGCGCAACAGAACCTCCGTGACGCCCAAGAACGACAACAGCAGCAGTACGATCGGAAACGTAGCACGGTGGAGTTTGCCGAAGGTAATTTGGTATACTTGGCTACAAGAAATTTGCCACTGGCTCACGCCACGACTGGGACTAGACTCGACAAAGACAAGCTCGCTCCAAAGTATGCTGGCCCTTTTCGCATTATCAAAATGATCAACAAGAATGTCGCTCGCCTGGAATTACCCCAAACCATGCGTCGTCTACACGACTCATTCAACGTTGACGTTCTCCGACACTACGTGCCGTCTCCGGACCGATTTGCGGATCGTCCGCTTCCCAAGGTGTCGCATGTGCATTTTGCGGCTGGAAATGAAGACGAGGGACTCCACATTTCAGAAGTGCTACTAAAACGAACGTATTTGGAGCCGCCAACCAGCGTTTCTGGTCAAGTGGAAGGATCTGGAGGAAGACGAGTGCACTTGGGAGCGTGAACGAGACATTAAACATGTCATGCATTGGAGCGCACTTCTGCGCAGCTTTCGCGAGTCTCAGCGTCAAGTCCGCCGTGGGAGGATGTAAGGATTGCACACGCAACCTTGCGTCTGCCCTGCTTGCCTGCAGCAAGCGAATCTACTTTGTGTGAGCGAATACCTCCGTCCGAACGGAGCTACTGGGTGCTACCTGTATGACCGCGAATCTGATGGAGAAGGCGCATGATTATTCTCCCTACTACTCTTCAAGATTCAAGATCGTCCTGTGGTGTGCTAGTTATATCAAAGAAGTAGCGTATGAGGCCCAAGATTCAGTGGCGGACTTCTTTACTGCCTCGCAGTGTAGCCAGAGATCCAAGTCTTAGTCTTAAACTGAATTCACTTTCAAATTTGCCTCGAAGGCCTCACTTCCACTTCTTACACTACCAGTCTACCCAGCTTTACTCGTCCGCACCCTCCAGCAACCTCCAATTCCTTCCAGCTCGCCGTGTCAGAACCCAACATAATGGTTGGCACTACCTGATTTAAACGCCTTGTGACGACACAATTAGAGCGCTTCTAGTCCTGTCTAGTGCCTTAAGGGCAGCGCATAATGTGTTAGCGGCCTTCAAAGCCCAGGGGTGCGAGAAATTGCGAATAGCCGACAGCATTTCAATATTCAAGCACCACGCCTTTTGGCCGTAAGATGACCTTTGCCCGGCAATCACTTACACTAGATAGCTTTCTACAAGCTAAATAACTGAAATAAACTCCGCAGAATGACATGACAGGGGTTACAAAAGGTAAATGGACCGGATTCCTATTTATCCTGGCTAGTACCACGATAGTCCAGGCCATAGATGTCGAAAACGAAAAAATATTTCGAGAACTATATTCGAATTTTAATTATTTCTAGCCTGCAAAAATAGAAAAATAAATTATAGGTTTGTTAATACATGCGTCAGCTGCATACACCAGCAGCTCTACAGACTCGATATCCACGAAGAAGTATTACTGTAGACTGATTGGAGGTCCAGGTTGGCTCTGTACTTTGAGCGTAATGGTGCTGATTTTGCTTACTCGACTCGCAAGCTTATGCGGTTTCCACATCAACTACCTCCTAATTACGCCTTCCAAGCGTAACTATGATGAGGGTGAACACTAGTTAGCAAGTTCTGGTGTGATAGGATTATATTTGGGGCAGCTTCGAATTGGCCTGAGCTATTTAAAAAACTACGTCGAAGTACAGAAGAAATTGCATTTTTAATTTCTTAATATCAGAATGAAAAATAAAATAAAATAAGGATCCCTGATTTCAAATTCTCTCAAATTTTGTTTTATCACATTGCGTGCAAGTGAAATGCGTACAGTACTTACTGGCAACTAAAAACCCATGCAAGTACCGCTGCCCGACAGGATGGAGTCAATCCACCGTCGAGCGTTTGAAATTCGGGAGTATATGCCAGGTAAGCCTTCACGTCCACACGTATCACCAATTCCCTAGCTCACAAGCCCTATAAGCACGTCCTCCTTCGTTCCTGGCCCTTCTAGAATGAGTGGACCTCCAGAGTCTCCATAACAAGAGTCACGATTATAAACCCACCTGCACATACCATACTGGGGTGCAATGCATCAGTTTTAGCTGCGCAGGCTTCATCGCTCACGAGCTTGAGATCTACGCGAAGCAGCTCATTGGAGTATCTGACGTCCGTTTCCGAAATTGAACCCCATCCCGTTGCGGTTGCCCATTTCCCGGCTTTGAAGTCCGAGTCGTCGGGTGCGGCAAGCTTCACAGGTTTAAATGTGCTTGGTCTCTCGGCATGAGTATTGCAAAATCGTTCGTGAAATTCGTATTGTCAGATGTTTCACTGAAGTTTGGGTGGCTCATCACCGATAGGACTCTAATACGATCTCCGTCCAGGCTCCCGTTGCGATAGTGGGATCCAATTGCCACCCAACGCATGTCGAAGCTCATACAATACGATACGGTGAGGACGTGAGTTGGAGAGATGAAACCGCCGCCACAAAAACTGACCCCGTCTGGGCTTGATCGAACACCGGCAATATAAGTCTTCGTGCCAATCGGTACGACGTCTCCATTCAGAATCAGTTGACGCTGTCCGTAGGCGTACGCGCATAAGCTCCCAATTGTGAAAGCAAATAAGTAAAACATTTCCTTGACGGCGTGTGTCGCCGTGGGTAGTCGGCTTGGGAAATGGAACTGCACGGAAAACTGGTCAAGCTGACGGATAAAATGATATTGTATGGTGCAAGTCTTTGCCATCTTGATTTGTCCCGTCGCGTAAACAAAAAAAAATTTCACAACAACACTAATTTCCAATCCATCCGGATACATTTCGGATTAGAAGAAGTCCTTGAAGATCTCGCAAGACTTAGTGTGAGCTGTAAGAATTTATTTGTTGATTTGACAAAGCGTTATTTAAATGCCGTTAAAACGTTTTTCAAAATTGTGAGTGGTCTTTTTTATTAAATTTAAAGACATATCACTCTTCTGACTTTGTGAAACTTGCGAAAGTTGCAAATGTTTGGCAAATCGAATTTTAGGAACAGTTCAAATAACGAAGAAGCTGTTTTTGAGCGTTGAAGAACTGCGTTTGAACCTCGTTAAGATCTTGTTCGTAATAATAGTGGCAGGCTAAAATAAAATTGAACATATAACCGAGAAATTGAAAAGGAGCAAAAGCCGAGATTTCGTTTTTAAAGCCTTAGCAGATGGAATCTGGGAAGCTATCAGGCAGGCGGTAATCCATCGGGGTCCTCCTGCTTTCGACTTCATTCCTGCTTTCCCCCATTGCAGTTGCAGTGACCAAGGCAAATTCGAGATGAAAAATTTCTCCACTCTAAGCTTCGCTGCTTTAGCTTTGACAGCTGTTGTTGAAGGGAGATCGCTGAGCTACTACACATCTCCATTCTCAGCTGCTGCTGCAGGTAGACACCTCTCTCGTGATGTCATCGCGACATCTCTGAATGGATACAGCGACTCAACCGACGTCTCATCAAGCAAAGTGTCGGGTGATACTACGGTCGCCTCACTGAACACTGTGAGTATCGTACCAAGCGGCACCAAGACGTACGTTGCTGGTCTTCGTGATTCTGCTGAGGGCAACAACGTCTGCTATGCTTCTCTGATTTCACCATCGCATTTGCTTGTAGGAACATACTGTGTCTCGGGAAACATCCCCTGGGCTTCGGTCGGTTCACACTACGTCAATGGTACGCAAGACGGTGAGCAAATTAGGGTCATCGCGAAGCTCAATCACCCGAAAAGCTCAAACTCGAATTTTTCCCATGACTTTGCTGTTCTTGTTTTGGAGAAGCCCAGTTCATTTAAACCGGTGGAGTTGGCTTCTGCGGATGATTCCGACGTCAAGGATGGCCAACTGGCTGCAAAAATGGGCTGGGGTGACACGGGAGGCGAAGGAAACACGTCCTATGAACTGACGCGAGAAGAAGTTCAGTTGATGAGCAGCGAGAGCTGCGGGAGAGAAACAAGAATTGATGATACCATGCTGTGCTCCGGAGTTACTCCCAATAGAGTGGTTTAGCAGAAAGCTACGAGCGTGTGACGCCCGGTTTTTTTGTGAGGATTGCCAGAGACGAGCGTCACACGTTCGTTCAAGTGATGTAGCTACGACTGATAAGCTTTCTACAAGTCGTATACAAATGTAATCCTATGCACTTTAACATCCGAATACTGTATACTTGAGTGCATTTTGTGCCCATTATAGCACTGCCGTTGGTTGCGCACTGGTCGGGCGATGCCACGCACCGTGCTATCAATGAAGCCGATACACCTGTCGATAGGACTGCCGCGTGCAAGAAGCTTGCTGCACTTAGCGTAGATTAGGTCCACCATGAAGCGAAAGATCAGGCACAGCGCACTGGGCGACCTGCCGAACATCATAGCAAGATCCCCGTACCGTCCAGGGTACGTGAGCCGGCGCAGCAACACACAGAGCCCCTCGACTTTACCAACGCGAAGGCGGCTCGGTAGCTTGTAGTCTTCCTCAAGCCGCAGCGCCTTGTGCAGCCGAATTACGTCACGCTTTCAGAATTGGAAATTAAAACGACAGTCTCCGTCGCTTAATGCGTTGAAATTGAAGTTGCCCTTCAGTGTGAGGACTGGTCGTGGAATTGGAGATCTGGCGAAGAGCACAGCGGCGTCCTCGACGAGGACGAGGTTCAGAGCGGTCGCTGCGAGGACTAAGCTCTCCTCGAGCATCTTGACTGGCTTGTGTGCTTTGCAAATGTAGTATACACCAAGGACGGATAAGAGCTCGCGTTCGCTCTGCGAAATGCTGCGCTGGCAAACCAACGTGTGCGGCAGTGTGATTAGGGCTGTGTGATTGGCGCTAGTCTACAACTCACACAAGTTCCTGCTGCTAAACCACTCTAATGTGACTTCATGTACGGGTAACTATGGTGCTCCAGTGGTGGTGGAGCGTCCGAGTGGTGACGTATTGGTTGGAATCGTAAGTTGGGGCGATGACTGTGATAAACACGGGTATCCTAGCATTTACTCCCGTGTGTCGAGTGCGCGCGGCTGGGTCGATTCGGTTGTTAGTAGTACGTGCTTTCACTAAAATCAAGGTTGAAAAAAAAACAAGTAGGATACGTAAATCGGTATTTCCATTTACCCGATGTGTGGAACTATGTTACCCACACAGGATGCGTACAGCGACTTCTTTATCAGTTATGGTCTGAGTGACCTTGCGTGGAGCTCTGTTACCCACGCTCGGAGCACCGAATGTCGGTCTTCTTAAGCAGCTTAGCTGCCTACGGAGCTTGTAGCTTAGCTTCCTACGGAACTTGTTTCCCGCAATGTGGACCTATGATACCCACCTAATGAATGCCCTTCAGCACCACTGTTGAAGCCCATCCAGCGAGACGACCTTCGGTATTGGGGTCGGTGGTGTGGCTGCCCCACCCACACCGGACAGAGTTGATGTTTACCGACCGTGTCAGAGGCGTCCGGGCCCTGGGCTCCGAGTCGCTTGAAGCTACTTCAGTCTGAACAAAGCTTAGACCCGACTTGGGGTGGTAAACGTGACGTGGCACCTCGTTGTCCACGTCGTGATGTCGCGTTGACAACATCAGAGGCAACAAGACCTCGTGTGGCACTGTGTTACCCACACATGAAGCATGATCACTGTAGTTATAGTCTGGGCGACTGCGTGTGGTACTGTGGTACCCACACAGGAAGCACAACCAGCGTCTTCCTATTTCGTTAAGGTATGGGCGACCGTGCGGACCTAAGCTACCCACCTGGTTAGCGCAAATAGGTATAACCACTATCGAAACCCGTTCCGCGGGACGACCTTCGGCGGTGGCCGGTGTCTGCTGGGCAGGTCCACACGCCGGGCAAAGTACCCATGCCAGGGTCATTGCCGCAGTGGAGCATGGTCTTGCTGTACGCAGAGCTGTCGGCACGTCAACAGCTCCGTGACGCTGCTGCGTCCTGGTGGTCTGTATCAGACGCCAAGGCATGAAGGAGGTGGGAACATGACTCACCAATGCTCCGCCATAGACCCGGACTGGTAGGCCCTTCCTAGCCTTGCCACACCAAAGTCCGGGTTGTGCCTTATGCTGGGCACATAAATGTTGTTCATGGCGAAAACTACGGGCGACACCGCGGTGGGTGAGTTCATCGAGCAGAGCGCTCATATCCATTGAGGACCGTTGGTACTCTTTGCACCGTATCAAAGACTAGTCCACCAAGGACCCGCCCACGACTTCCACTCTGACATAGAGTGCAGTCGGGTGTCACTATGCCAAGCGACGTTCCGGCAGCGTATCAACGCCCCAGAACTCATCAAATGCTCAAGGGGTACCATGCCGCCTTACACCGAGTGTACAGTACTACCAGCAGCCCGTTACCCCCTTCACCAGTTTAAGAGAACCACGTCTCTAAGTCCCGTGGTGCGCACGACCTAGACACCCATCACAAAAGCTTAGTGCTCTTCGTTAGGGTAGACCGCCTCTACTGGTGGGTGACCCGGGCGTCTTCGTATACATACCTGGTCGTGGTCTGCGCCACCGGACCTGGGGTCCACGGGCTGACTTCTTCCCGAAGACTGGTGAGGGACATACACGCTGGTAGTGTCCATGTCTGTCGCATCTGTAGCAGCGGACTAAGCTCTCCGCTGACCTTAAGTGTGTAACGGGCCAGGTATTTACTCCGTTACTTGCTTACACTATAGTGTTGAGGAAGCTCGTATTAGGACGACTGAGTCTTAGGTTTACGGAAAAATCAATTCTTTTATTTTAGGACCAAGGCCACAGCCCTGTTCACTCAAATACACGTCATAGTTCAATTGGCTAATAATGGGTCTGGCTCCCCATATATCAGTCAATGGCATAACAGCATTTCAGGGTGTCGTGTGTTGATGCACCTACTTATGTAAGGAAATCTTCCTACTTATGTAATGGAGGGGTCCATTACATTACCCCCTCTAAAAGTTGCACTTACGCAACATAAGCGCTGATAAAGAACATTGGAGAAGCCTGCTGGAACGGCGGAGACGGCAGCGGCGACACTCGCGACATTAAGCCACTGACATATCAACAAGAGACACCACGATCGGCAGCGAGCGCGCAGAGCGAGAAACCATCTCAGACAACAGCTGGAGGACACCGGCGTTGGCGCTGGTGTCGACACGCGTGGACTTCGAGGACCCAGGCGAGGCTCTGGTGAAGTAGAGCTTGGACCTTTGGAAATGTCCTGAGGCGCGTCGTTATCTCGGCGACGTCGTGTCCGAGCGGGTAACGAAGCATGCTCACGCGCAGTATGCGTGAGTTCAATTACCACGGAGATCAAACTCCGCGACAGGCGCACGTGCAAGGGTTTTTGCCAGGAAACTCTGACACGATGATCACCACAGACGCAAAGACTGAGCGCCGACTGGAGACTTCCTCGTGCTGGGGGATAGATCCATCGTGGGACGTCCATGATGTTCTAGCAGACACGGGGATCACGAAGACAGCGCACGAGATACTTCAGACCGCGAATACGGGAGCGACAGCCACTTCACTCAGCTGACTGAGCGACGATGTGCGACTGCACAGCGTACATAGAAGTATCCTGTAGACCCAGGCGACTGCGACGTCAGAATATAGGTGTCCTTTGAGCTTGGGTTTCACTCGTCGTCGTGGAACCTCGCGTCGCACTCACTCACTCGCTCTCACTCACTCACTCCTCGCTCTCACTCACTCACTCACTTACTCACTCACTTTTTCACTCGGCTTACTCACCGAGTGGCTCAGCGGTACAGTGCCGAGTTCTCGTGTAGCTGGTCACCGGCTCGATCCCGGCGTCAACTCCAGTTTTCTTTTTAATCATCACGGCGAGCGCCTTCGTGTATTCGCGGAAGCTGTTCGCCTGCTTCACCGCGGGTATCAACACCCGGCTCACTCACGCTTCGGAACGAGAGTGTCTTCTCGTCTTCGTTCACGGTGTCGGGAACGTCTTCCTGCAAGCGACTGCGCAGCCCCTAAGTATATTCACCTGGGTCCCAGCCAACGCACGCGATAGTGTTGTTCCTTGTCCCGCAGAGCGCGACCCTGTGCAAACGCTTCAGTGTGACCGTCGCGGGTACCATGACACTGACGAAGGTCATGGTCGACGGTTCGCTCAGCGATACAGCACTGAGCGCCCGAAGAATCGATCAAAGGAGGAGGACCATCGCGCTGAAACGTTGCCGCGTCACTCGAGGACAAATCAGCGTCCGAGATCTCGGACGGATGGTACTTCTTTAAACGTTCGACGTCGAACGTCGGATGTAGCCGTAGTGTCGAAGGAATGTCCAGAGTGTAAGCGTCACCAATGGCCTTGATTACCGTAAGCTGCCCAATAAAGCGCGGAGCGAGTTTGTTCGCGCCGAGGTTGATAACCGCAGCGTTTCTGATACCTTCAGTCGACAGGAGCACTCGTTCGCCTGTCGTAAACGTGGCCGTGTCCTTGCCGCCAGTCTTATCTGCGTTCTTCTTCTGCTTGTCCACTGCGTTTTGCAGTGCGTCTCGAATATAGCGGGTGACCGCTTGGCGCTGTAATACAAAGTCGGAGACGACTGCGGAGTCAATTGGTCGCGCCGCATGCTTCGGCGCGTAGTAAGCCGGCGCAAGTGGGCTCGATGCGGAACGTATTACTGCGCTGACCGACGTGAGAACTGGGGATACACTCGAGATATCATTAGCAACTGGTGTATGTACCGGTTGACCCAGTACCGGTGTTGCCGCCGGCGACATCGGAGCTGGAGTAGACGGCTTGTCGGCAGCTCCTTCCCCACCCAGAGTGGAGACACACGGCGCTGTGGGATGGCCCACTGCGAGGAGAGCAGGGACACGCGGATGTCGCGCGTTGTTAATGAAGAAGGGCATTAGCCCAGTCGACGCGTGTACCGCGTTGTTTAGCGCGAACTCGGCCAGAGGCAGACCTGAGTCCAGCTGGAGAACGACGTCGCGTAGCCTCGAAGGACGTCTTCGAGGACGCGATTTACGCTTTCCGTCTGGCCGTCCGTTTCCGGACGGGCTGCTGTGGACATCAACAGCTTCGAGCCCGGTAGCTCGAAGAGCTTCGTCCAGAAGGCCGACGTGAAGCGCGAGTCGCTGTCGGAGACGGTGGATTAAGGAAGGCCATGATGTCGGAAGATCGCATCGATGAAGTGCACCGCGGTATCTGCCGCGGTGATCAAATCCGACACCGGAATCAGGTGGACCATCTTGCTGAAACGGTCTACGAACACCAAGACACCTGAACGTCCTTTAGCATCGGGTGGGAGCCCGAAGACGAGGTCCATCGACACCGAGTACCAGGCCACCGGTAGAGGACACAGGGGAGCTTGCGAAGACGAGACAGGTTTCACGTGCTGGCCGATCTCGCGGGTGCGCACCCACTTATGTACCCATATGTACAGGTGGGGCCAATAAGAGCCGCGTGATACAGCGGCAATCGTCTTCTCGCGACCGAGATGAGCGCCTAGTGGGGCATCATGAAACTCATGAATAATCCGTGAGCGCAGATCCGGTTCGTTAGGGATAGCGACACGTGGGGCATCGAAGTTGTCGATGCTGTACGTCAGCAGCTCGTCCTCGATACGATATCGGTGGATTTTGTTTCGTACAGAGCGGGAAAGGGATCCCAGTGTGTTGGCGCTGGGAGAGCGGAGATGCTCCAGGATACTGGAGTACGTCGAGTCATGCTCGTAAGCAGCTCGGATTTCGTCTCGGGTGGCATTACCGGGGAGACGCTCGTCAGGTTGACTCCTGACGCCTCGCACGTGGCTTACTCGTCTACATCGTCTTCATCGAGCGAAGCTTGTCGACCCAATGCACCGCGTATCGTCGTAGTCGGGACGCCGAGACAAAGCATCGGCGAGAATGTTGTTCTTGCCGGGCTTGTAATGGACCACGAAGTTGTACTCAAAGAAAAATGAAAGCCAGCGGGCCATCCTCTGGGAAAGACGAGGACCCTTCATCGCTCCTCAGCGATGCATGGTCGGTGTACACCGCCAAGGTATCCCCACCCAACATTTACACTCTGAACTTGATCAGAGCGTAGCGCATCGCAAGGAGCTCCTTGCCGTGAACAGAGTAGTTGCGCTCCGTCAGCTTCATCTGTCTGGACTAGTAGCTTACGACACGCTCTCGACCTTCTTCATCGAATTGCATCAGCGCACAGCCGATGGCGAAATCGCTCGCGTCGCAGACGACGTGAAAAGGCTTCGAGTCATCCGGGAACCGCGAGGATTTGGGCCTTGGCGAGATTCTTCTTCACCAAGTCGAAGGCGGCTTGATGTGCGAAAGTCCACGACCACGACACATCTTTCTTCAACAACGAAGATGGCGGCTCGATCAATCCGGCGAAATTCTTTGTGTACTTGTGGAGATAGTTTGCGAGACCCAGCCACTGGCGCAATTCAGTGGGATTCTGTGACGTAGGTCACGCACATATCGACGACACTTTCTTGGGGTCGGCGCGGACGCCGTTCTTGCTCACAAAGCAGCCAAGCACCGGAATCTCCGGCGCGCAAAATATGCACTTCTTTAAGTTGGGATACCGCTTGTTTTCGCGCATCACGTGGAAAACTTGCCTCAGATGTTTCATGTGGACTTCAAGCGCTGAGGCCTCCCTCAGCGCGGATGTGTACGAAGATGGCGTCGAAGTAACTCGGTGCGAAATCGCGGAGCAGGCGCAGCACATGGGATATCATGCGATTGAACGTGGCGGGAGCAATCTTCAAGCCTAGTGGCATAACAAGCCACTCCCACAGCATACCACTGGGAGTGCCTACCGCTGTGAGTGGTATGTTGCTCAGCGTTATGAGAGATTGGTAGAACCCATCGGTCAAATCGATGGCACTGAAGACCTCACTACCCGACATTGCGTCGAGCACCATGTCCTTCCGAGAAGTCGGCGTCTGGGCAGGGATGGTAGCGTCATTCAGCTTGTTGAAGGCATGGACGATGCGCCATCCGCCCGTGGCTTTCTTCACGCAGAAGGTCAGACTGGAGTGCGGCGATGTGCTCTCACGCACCTGACCCGCCTTACGGTGGCTCTCGAAAAAGTCATCGATAGCTTTACCTGATCACGTGGGAGCAGCCACTGCCATGTCACACAATACTTCGAGCCAGGCACGAGATCGATCTCGTGGTGAATTTCTCGGACAGCTGGTAGCTCAGCTGGGATCTTATCCGGAAAGACATCTTCATATTCGCGGGCGGACTCATAGACTGGATTGCTGGCATCGCGTAGCACTTCCCAAGGTTGCGGTCCGAAGCGCTCCTCGCGGGCCGACTTCGGTTCAGCGCTCTTCGGGCGAGAGGGAGCGTCGTCATCGCTGACTGCATTCACTTCGAGCGACGCCGAATCGGTGTCCATGATCAGGCATACCTGTTCGATTTAACCGTCCTTGAGGTCGCGAAGGAGATTTTTCCAGGAGAGACCTGGAAGGCGAGTGATCGACCCCGCCTCTCGAGGTGGGTTTGCAAGCTCGAGTGCTCGTCGGCGACCGGAGATACATTTCATATACTCAAGCACGCAGACCGACTCCGTCGGTGAGCTGTCACTTGGTACGGGCCCTCGGCGAGGTTTCAGACGACGCCGCTTCGACTTTCTCTTTTGCCGCCTCGAGTGCGAACTCGAGGATGATGAGTCGCTCTCACTGAGCGAGATGTCACCCCTCTCTAGCGGGAGCCCCTGCTCGACCGCGCTAGTGTTCAGCGGGAGCGCCAACTGCTCGACCACCGGCTCAATTGACGGGAGCCCCTGCTCGACCGCCATCTCGTTCGTCTGCGGGAGCCCCTGCTCGACCGCCACCGGGGAACCCGAACCTCCATTCCAGCCAGTAGGGCGCCTCGAACCTACTGACCCTGACCGTTTTGTTTGCTGGTCAGAACGCACAGGCTCGGCATCGACATGCGCAAGCACTGGAGCTGGCGCGCGGCACTCCGCCGCGCGATGACCGACCTTCCGGCAACGGAAGCAGGCGAGAGAACGACTGTTCCGAGTACCGTTCCGACGCGCTACATGACGCTGACGATTGCTCCTCGCATCGATGGCGTCGATGTTCATGGGCTCGGGCTCAGATTCCCGAGCTGAAGCGGGCAGCGCGTGAGCGTATGACGCCACAATCACGTAGTTCTCGCGTAATGCGAGATCAAATGCCTCTTCGAGTGTAGAGGGGTCCGATCTCGTAAGGCAGTAGCGCGTCATACCTTCGTGCATACCGAACACGAACACATGAACCTGAGAGGCCATATCGATGGGCTTGGACACGATACACGACGCGAGGTGTCGTGTCTTCTGAATGTAGTCGCACATAGCCATCGTGTCTTGCCGAAGGGCGAAGAAGTCTGCCCGATTTCGGGATTCATCATGCGGCGGCTCGAACGCGAGCCGAATGTCACTCTGGAGGGTATCCAAAGTGGGGAAGGCGTTGGGCCGACGATCAACTTGCCGAGGGCCTATTCCTTGGCTTTCCCAGACAGCCGCGATAGGAGGAAGTGGACCTTCGCGGAAGGCGCCTCGATCAATCTCGAGGCGATGGTGATGTCGATCTCTCGAAACCAGCGATTCAGCGGAAGTCGGTCTTCTCCGGCACCGGAGTAGGTGGACATCTCTAGCTTCACGACGTCATTCGTGGAGATACGCGAGGGAGTTGACACTCGCCGATTAGCATCAGCGAGATCGCGTTCCATAAATTCTTGTTCCGCAACGCGCTGCTCGTCGGGCGTCGCTGAGCGCAACAGCGACGTGACAACAGCTTCTCCGGACACCGCCGCGAGGCGGTGGAGAGCTTCCCACTCGATCCGAGTGAGATGGGGGAAAGCAGCGTGGTCGAGGTCTTGGCGCACGTCGAACTTGGCCGTTGGAAGGACTACAAAGTGCTACCAGGTGTAACGGGCCAGGTATTTACTCCATTACTTGCTTACACTATAGTCTTGAGGAAGCTCGCAATAGGACGACTGAGTCTTAGGTTTAAGAAAAAAGCAACTCTAACTTTATTTTAGGACCAAGGCCACAGCCCTGGCCACTAAAATACACGTCATAGTTCAATTGGCTAATAATGGGTCTGGCTCCCCCTATATCAGTCAATGGCATGGAAGCATTTTAGCACACGCTAGTCGTGTGCTGATGTACCTACTTATGTAAGAAAATCTTCCAACTAATGTAATGGATGGGCCCATTACAAAGTCCATGCCTTCGGACTTGTGGAACGCATCGGTATCAACGGGCTGCGTGACAGCAAGAGCAACAGCATCATTGCTGCGATGCTCCGCCTCCCAAGGAACGCCATCCTCATCGTGGCGATGTTCCTCCTCCCGAGGAGTACCAGCCATTTTGTGGCGGTACTCTTCTTAGAGGGCGATTCGATTCGCCTCCTCCATAGTTGTCGCTTGCACCCGGAATAGATGGGTGCGATCAGGACCGACCTTCAGGCCGTCCATGAAGACTGTTGGCTTGATGTCTTCAGACAGAGAATTCCCTGCCACAGATGCCAGCAACGTGCGCATATCTTGCACGTACTACTGTGGCTCACGCTTACCTTGCTTACACGCGAGAACGCGTGAGCGCTGGCGGAACTCGCTGTTCGCCGGTAGGAACGCGACTTCAAGATGTTCACACACGGTGTATGTCCAGTGCTTGGCACGTCCACCAAGGTTGGACAGGGAAAAATCCACTCGAAGTGGCTCGTCCGAGATGAGGTCCGTCTACATGGCGATCTCCACCTCACGGGTCCAGAAGTGAAGGTTCATTCCTTGCTTCCTTTCAAACGCGGTGACCTCCAGCCTTACCGGCTTAGGCCCGGTTGCCTGGGTGACGTCCATCGAAGCCTCCAAGCTCTCGCGGACGTGAGCGATGCCACAACGCTCGTAGGCCTCAAACGCACCACGGTTTGGTGCTGTTCGGCAGGCGACGCCGCCACCAAGCTGCGAAGGAAATATTGTCTAAAGATGCCTCCCATCTCTCGAGCAGACTCGTACTGTGAGTCGCTCAAGCAAGGAAAATCACTTCGGTCCATCGGGGCTCAGACGTAAAGCACACAGAGGATTCAGGTAGTCCAATCTTATTTCGAAGGCGTAGGATTGACTACGAGTGCTACCAAGTGTGACGGGGTCACACAGTAGCTTGCACAGAGGAAGTGCTTAAGGGTATTCACTACCCAAGTGAACGTTAGTCCACGTGTTCCCGGCCTCAAAGGGAACAGTTTGCTACTTAGAAGAGTAGATGTAAGACTTATGAATTTGTAAGTAAGCTTAGCTTGGATTCTTTACAAGCTGAGGTCACCTCAAGTGGAGCTATGTAGTTATGCTGACAGGCTCCTAGAGCGCCTGGTACCGTGTACCATGTGTCCACAAGAGTGGCGGGTCACTCTTTATGTAGCCTGGAGTTGCACTGGATTGTACCCCGCTACAAATGCAGAGAGAGCTACGAGCAGGAAGGAAGGGTGCGAGCAACAAGTGTCCTTGCTTGTCTATTTTGCACGTGTTCCACAATAGTGACATTCCCATGGTTAAGCATTTCAGAACAATCATTTTTGGTCATTTTGTATTCCCTATTCCGAGGGAGGGGTAACAAGAAATATTATCTAACGCTTGTAAACTACTGCATAGTACTAGACTTCGGGAACCGGTATTCCAAGACTACCGTGGTACAAAAGTATGCGCAACACTTCTACAGTACTGCACCCCGTTTTCGCGCCCTTGGACCTCTGATAAGCTTCCGGATGTGATGATCCCGAATCCAAATAAGCTATTGTTTGTAAGCTTAAATATTATTTATTTGCAAATCCTATATGGTCCGCCCCCGCGAAAACGGGTGCAGTACTGTACTTGTTTTACTTAGATACAGGTGTTTTATTACATGTATTCAAACAAAGTGCCGCAGTCATTGTGGCAAAATTAGCATGTGAAATCAATCGTCAACATTCGGTACATAGGCACTGAAAAAACCGAACGGCTTTGCAGCAGGTGCAGCAAGCGACAGAACCTTTGTGTTGCGTTTCAAAAGAGCTGAATTCGTCACATACACAAGAAGACGAGCTACATACAATGGGTGTTTGAGCACCGTCAAGAACTCTAGCACTCAAGCCAAACCCTGCCTTGATCCAAGATCTTTAGCTAATTTCCTTTGATGGCTACATTCAGTTGGCCCAGCTGGTCTTGGGTGACACTCTAGTCGAAAGATGCCGCTAGGTCCACCACGTTCCTCTTCCCGTAGATGACGACAAGTCAAAAGCACGTTTTCTCTCTCCATTGTCGAACTTGTCGTCGATGCGTCTGCACCCCAAAGACGAGCCTCTGCTGGACGAAACGATGGAGCTGCCTTCGTTGTCCGTAGCTCCTGGGCCTCCACATCCTCGAGGAGGACGCGGCAGCTTCTCGAGCAGCTACAGTAGTGGATTCACAGGCACCGACAGCTTAGTTAGCTTCAACAGCAGTCAACTCTTCGATGACAGCGACGATCACGAGGTAGACGTCGATGCTATGGACTCGAACTCGAGTCGAGGGGACTACGCGCTGCTGTCGATGCCCGTCGAGTCCATGAAGCGCATGATACCGACTACAGGCGTCGTCACTCGACCGTCCAATCGAACGTTAGATGCCACGTGGAATGCGCAAGACTGCAGCTTGCATCGCGCGACAGCCATCGCCGATGCCCTTCGAGAACTTCGAGAAGGTCGCGTGGCTGTAGAAGAAAGAGAAGAAGAGCGCGAGCCAAACTCCGTATCGCTACGACAGCTCGTGACTCGATTATCTACACGTCGAGGCCTGTTCGTGATGACTATGGGCCTTTTGGCTGCAATGATGCACGGCACGTTGTGGGCGTTGCTAGCGAGACAAGTGCAGTCTTGTTTAAACGCTTTTACTCCGTATAATCGTCACGATGTGGACTTCGCAGCCCTAACGTTGATGCTCTTGTCGCTAGCACTGGGTATCACTGCGTATGCTGCTCACTTGTGTCTCTCTCACTACTCTGAGAGGCTTTTAAGAGCGCTGAGAGAGCAAGTGCTGCGGCATCTTCTACTAGAGCAGAGTCAGTCGTGGTTTGACTCCAACAAGGCTGTCGTTGCAGATTTCGGCGCTGAATTCACTCGAGACGCGCTGATTATTCGCCAAGGACTGGGGCCGGAGCTAGGAGAGGTCTGTAGGTTCTCTCTACAGTTCGTTGGAGGCTTCATCGTGGCGTTTATGGCGCTCTGGGACTTGACACTCGCCGTCTCTTGTGTAACGCCACTGGTCGTTTGTGTCATTTCGGTGTTTAAACGAAGTAAAAACAAAACGGATAGCGACGCGGACGCTGTCGCAGCTGAAGCAGTGGGCAACATCCAGACGCTATTGGCGCTAAATGCGCAGCGTCGAGCCCGTGAGAAGCACGCGCTTCGTGTTCGGATCGCAGAGAAGCAGCGCATTCTCGTGCATGGCAGAAGTGCTGCTCTACACGCCTCGTTGACTGGAACGCTGTGGGCGATGAGCGCTATCGGTCTGTGGTACGGCGGGAAGAAAGTGTACGACGATGAAGCAGAACCAGGAGAAATAGTCGCGACACTTCTCGGCGTGATCATCGGAAGTCACGCATTGGGAAACGTAATCCCAAGCGTTTCAGCAGTCATTCGGGCGAAACAGGCGGCATCTCAGCTGTTTTTACATATGGGTACACCGTTAAAACGTCATAACAGCGTGATGAACCCATTACCGCGACCTGCTGTGTGTTCCGGTGCAATAATGGCAGTTGATGTGCATTTCTCGTACCCGAGACGACCCGATTTCCACGTGTTAAGAGGTTGCAATATCTCGGTCCTAGCTGGGGAATGTCTAGCCATCGTTGGCGACTGTGGAGCTGGCAAATCGACGCTGTTGATGCTGCTTATGCGCCTTTACGAACCGTCCCAAGGTCTCATCTTGCTGGATGGACGCGAGGCTAACGCGTTGGACTCCACGTGGATGCGCGCTCAGTTCGGCCTGGTGCCTCAGCATGTGACGCTGTTCCGAGCCTCCCTCTTAGATAATATCGCCATGGGGCTAGTAGCTCTGCGTGATCTGACTGGACGAAACTCGGACCGCATCCAGGAGCGCGTGATCAACGCAGCGCAACGCGCAGACGTCCACGACTTCATTTTGTCGCTACCAGATGGCTACAACACGCGCGTAGGCGAAGAAGGTGCCGTAAAGCTCACGGCACAGCAGAAACAACGCGTCGCTCTGGCTCGAGCATTGATACGAGAGCCAAAGTTACTGCTACTGGACGAGGTTACACTCAGTCCGCAAGAGTTACTGTCGCGATTCGGCGGAGCTGTGGGTGCTGGGAGTACCACGATGCTCTTGTGTACCAGTCAGGTGCGAGCTGCAGCGGTACAGTTCGCAGACAAGCTCGTGGTGCTTGAACGGGGCAAAGTTATGGAGCAGGGGACACATGTGGAATTGTTACAGCTTAGAAACAGTTTCTATCGCCGTCTCCATCTCCTCCAACAGAGTCCCGTAAGAGAGCAATTTTTGACCAATCAGCCGCCACAAAGACTTCAACATGTATCCAAATCCTCACCCACGTCACCCACGAAGCTCACGGAGCGAGACATCAAAGCGTTGGCGCGTCCGGAGCGCAAGTTGTTGGCGTTCGGACTCGCTGCTTCGGCTCTTGTCGGTCTTGGTGGGCCACTATTGGGAGTATTAACCAGTCAGGTGGTGGCGGACATGGCTCAGCACGACACGACGATTGTCGAGACTTCAGACTTGGTCCAGGAACTGCGTCCTCTTGTCTTGAGCCACGGACTCTTGTTGACTGCAGGGGCAGCAGCTGTGGTGATGTGCCAGAGCATCCAACTGCTGTGTTTGGACGCTGCAGCGGAGCGTGTGGCTTCTCATCTTCAAGACGTTCACTTCACGTCGCTTCTAGCTCAACCGCTGCCTTTCTTTGACCAGTACAACACGAAAGAATTAGTCGACTCTCTTGCTACACAGGCGGCTACTGCGTCACTGGCAGTGGGTCGCGTGCAAGGGTACAAGGTCCAGATACTCTCGACCTTGACAGCCACGTTCGTCGTCGCCTTCTGGAGCGGGAGCTGGATGCTCTCGCTCGTGTTACTAGCAGCTCTGCCACTGCTGCTAATCGGCCATTCCATCCACAACCAACGCAGTTTCACCCCCTTAGAGACGCACAATGCGACCGACGAGGCGGTGGAGATCCACGTGAACGAAGCTCTGCGCAATCGTCGCGCTGTGGTGACGCTGGGACTCGAGAGCTCGTGGTGTTCCAGCTTTGACGCGCTGCTCCAACGCCCTCTACAGAGTATCAGACGTCAGACGCATCTCGAAGCGGTGGGACGTGGCTTTAGTGCGGTGGTCACAGTAGCGACCTGTGCTTTATCCTGCTGGTTAGGGGGCGTGCTAGTGCACTACGGTGACGCTAGTTTCCGACAACTAGTGACGTCGCTACTCGTTGTGATCGTGTCTGCTGCGTCTCTGGGGCTTCCTGTGGCCTGGCTAACCAGAACCGACAGAGCGCTGCAAGCTGGCGCCACTATCTTCGCTCTCCGAGACGCAGCCATCGTCGCTCGTGGATGCAACGAAGCTGCGGCTCTAGACGGAGAGCGTCACCCGATTCCTCAGACTCCCATGGCGAGAGGAAGTGTCTCGTTCGAGATGGTCCGTTTCTCGTACGCCAATCAGCCTCGTTCGATGGTTCTCGATGGTCTTTCACTGCATGTGGCAGCTGGACAAACTGTGGCGCTGTGTGGACCTCGAGGCGCTGGGAGGTCGACGATCTTTGCTCTTATTGAAGGTTTCTATGATTTGACGTCTACGTCAGGGAATTGTGGGCGTGTGATGCTGGATGGGGTCGATATTCGAGCTCTAGATGTGTCGTGGCTACGTGCTCAAGTGGCTTTTGTGGGCTCCGAGCCCACGTTGTTCTTAGGTACGATTGCAGAGAATATCGCGTATGGGATGGCAGCGCCACCGACATTGGAGATGATCGTCAGTGCTGCTGAAGTCGCACACGCCCACGCCTTTGTATCGAGTCTTCCAGAAGGTTATGCGACGCGTGTAGGCGGCCAACTTCAGCTCACTCCTAGTCAGAGACAACGGATCGCTCTCGCTCGCGCCGTACTGCAAGACGCTCGACTGTTGCTCTTGGATGAACCTACACGCTCCCTAGGGGCTGAGAGCGAGAGGATCGCAGTCCAACAAGCACTCGACACGATCGTGGCCCAACGCGTACGTCGAACGACTGTGATAGCAGCTCACCCTTCGGAATCGGTCACGGTTAGAAACGCGGATTTCATTTACGTGCTAAAAGATGGGCAAGTGGTGGATCAGGGCACGCACTCGGAGTTGTTCCAAGCTCAAGACGGCGCTTACGCCACACTTCTCCGCGAAAGTGTAGCGTCCTCTAGTGTCTACACGTTGAACACAGCATAGCACAAGACATTCTGACCGTATTATACCTCCCTATTCATTCCTGCAGCTTCACTAATGCCTGGCCTGTCAGCTCTTACGTGGTTGAGAAATAGAGCACGATCACAGGCAAGGAAACAAATAGCAATCGGTTTATCCGCCGGGTATTAACCAGGGCTCCCGGTTATGGCATGGTCTTGTCAACTAGACTCGTTGTGCAACGATGCGTCTGGGAGATAGAACTAGGAAGGGGGGTCGTGCGGTTTAAATATATTAAGATGTTTTGGAAGTCCGACACGGAGGTTTATAAATCGATGTTCCCATTGCATGATTAAGCTGAGTACAAGCTTTCGAGTGAATGAAAAATGTCCAAGCACAGTCATACCACCAAACATTTATTAGGTGCTGGTGAATTCACAGCTAAGACGAATCCACGAAATATGTACATTTCATTTATGATCACGGGGCTGACCTTTCGATACATGAACCGCACAAAAACACAAATAAAACAGAATTTAATGCTTCGCGATTGTGAAAACTGTTGATGCCAACATGGACAGAATCTATAAATGAATTTCGTCGCAATCGCTCCCTACTGCAAAATGCACGATGAATTCATGATTGTCATTTTTTTAACTTACCTTATGTAAGCTTGGTGTTTTGTATATGGAGTTCTTTGCTGATTTTTGCACGAAAATTCCATACAAATCACCTAATTTGGAAGTCTTGATTTTACAAAGCATTGCGATGTGACCACATATTCATGTTGCATGACGTTGACCCAGTTAGCGACAAATTATTCCTCGTTGGGCTTCCCATAGCTAGCTTACGCTACCTATCTCCCAGTATAACTTCTTATTTATTTCGTCGACTTCACGAATCCAATAAATAATTTATTGCTAAAGTATCAATCTACCATAATTTATGAAAATATTTGTTCCTCATTACCGGTATGCAAACACGGCATTTTCTTTGGAATTTATCTCGCAAACCCTAAGTATAACGAGTTGCTGAAGCACTCACTCTTCATTTCGGACAAAGTAGGCAAAAATGGTGTTATTACTGTCAAGTTTTCAGAAGTCTACAAATTGAAATTGTTCTATGAGAGGAATTATTCCAAGTCCGAACATTTACATCAGTCTAAATGTGACCTTGAGGTATGTTTATTTAAAGTCTTTTCAAGTAAGTTCCGTTTCGTACGTTTGCCTGAATTTTGGGTGAGCAGGGATTCACTGAAATAAATATCAGAGAATGTTCTACTCGGATTGTTATTCTTACTCGGGTGTGCGTTTCGAGATACCGTATACGGACCATTAAAGAGAGATGACGTGAAAGCAATTATCATAACATGCAATCAAAGGAGTTAACTATTGAAGGAAACTCCTTGCTCAAAGAAAGTCAATTATAAATATGCTCATCATTGGCGGCGAATTATCGGTGTGATTACAGCAAACTGCAACTGCTGTGCGCTGAGGAACAGTTTAACCCTTTCGTGAACGGGCAACATTGACAAATTAAACTATAGTATAGAAACCTAAGTCGTTAGCGCATTTTGCCTCCTTTTGTAAACTACGGTGCTTCTGCGAATCTTCCCCAAATCCTTGCAGTAAAAGTAGGCGGGGCGTTTTGCGTCTCGTCAACACACAAATAATATTCAAGTGGGGCATTTTGCCCGGTTTAGCTGTTGACACGATTAGTACTAAAGGAAAGACCATCATTTTGCCCCACTTGACCAAAAAGGGTTTTATATAATGCGGGCCCATTTTAGAGCGGCCGACTGCCTAGTAGCAGTGTTGGCAGTGAGTGTTTATACGTCAATTAGATAAGAACGTGCAATAACGCCTCAAATGACATTTTAAACGGTGGCAAAGGCTTATATCGTTCCAATAGGCACGATACAATGTACCAGTACGCTAGCAGACTGTATCTTAACGCCTAGAATAATAACCCGTTAGGCCAAGGCAGTGGGTACATGCAGTGAATGCTGTGGCTTTTGCTACTTCTATATGTCGAGTCGACAGCTTCAATATTCGGCACTGACAGACTGCCAGATACAGTGCCATACACATCACTTGGTATTTTGGTGATGCAGAGTCTCAGCTGTGTGCTTAGCCGGAGCGTACTTCTCCGGTCCGAAAAAGAATTAGCAGTTAGGTTTTTCTATAAAACCTCGCATGTGTGATTGGTCAATGTCCAGGAGACGATTGGTTAAAATGAGTTCATCTGAGGATTTGTATGCACACGGATTGAGAGTAATTGACACGAAAATGGATTCAATTACTTTTAGTGATATTTCACTAGATTAAGGCTCTCTAGTATATTTTAAAGTTTAGTCTGATAATTTTTGACGTCAAAGCGAGAAAAAAAATCCACCCCTCCAAAACGTGATAATTTATATGGTCATTGGAAAATTGGCGGGAAATTTGCTCATAGAAAAAGTCGTGCTGACGCTACGTAAGCAGAGCTTTCAAACTAGCTCATCCACGCTTCCGTTGGAGCTGTAGGACCGAAGTTATCGCAGATTTAAGGAACTGTTAATTCTTTTTCGGACCAGACAAGTATTGTGTTATTTCCTGCATAAGTACTACAGATTGGTTTAACTGATTGGTCACGCGTGTATCATCATTTATGTGATTAGTCACAGAAAGCACCAGGACCTTTATAAGCCAATAAAATGCGTCAGAACCGAGCAGGTTCCTTCGAGAAACCGTTATTGTGGTTTCTACTCAAAATTTCCGTGCGCAAGCAATCGCGCAACCTACGTAATAGCATTTTTCATGCATCTCAATAAGTATAATATGGCGACCTGCCCCAATCGGCAATATGATTGAGGGCGTTGAAGATCGCAGCTTTGCTACAGGACCAAGCTCGAGTGTCGGGCACGACGCCTTATCAGAGTATAGGCTTTCTCCGCCCCGAAACGAGCCTATTTCGCGAACTGCAGTATCCTCGACTTCGCCCTTAACGGTTCGTGTTTCACCGTACCCTCTGCGTGAGAGAACGCCTCCGCAAGCGTTCCAAGCTTCAGATATCTCTCGAGGCCAGCGGGCTCGTGTATCATTAGATGCTTCGACCGGAAACGCCGACCAGCATCGATTGCAGCTGGTAGTCCAAGGGATTGTCAAGACTACAGTCGGTCAACGCGATTCGTCCGGCAAGCAGCTGGACATTTTTGCTGCTAATGGTGCTTCTTTTAGTGAGATCATGCACAAGTTATGGGAGAAGTTTAGCTGCCACGTCAAAGGACAAGCTAAAAACGTCGATGATGTTTGGTCAGTTGAACGCCCTGACGAAACATCATGGAGCAGTGTAATGCAGCTCAAAGCTAACAGCCGTATCGTTCCATCAGCTAAGACACCAGAGCTCTGGAACCGGTGGACCATATCCCAACGTGGGAACACTGTAACATTGATGATATATGAATACGGGCTGGGGATCCCCAACGCGCGAGTTCTGGACGAGTTTATGCAGGCATGCATTCGCCCGCAGCACACCGATCGTTCTGGTGCTGCAGCAGAGATATCTGTTCGTGAGATAGTGGGGCGATTGCAAGAAATTTGGGGAAACACATACCAAGCAAGTGCGCCAGTATGGAGAATGTGGGCCAACGAAATAATGCGTAACTTGGACCGCTCTACCTGGGATGCTGCTTTGCTGGACAACCCACCTTCTAGACTGGAACGTTATCTAAGTCCTTCCGACGGGCAAGTCCACGAACACCTGGTGAATCTGACTAGGTCGACACGTGTGGCACTAGACACGATCGAAGCTGCTCTAGCTGATAACGCAGATCTCCGAAAGGGATGGGAAGCATACGGGCGCCGCTTAGAAAACCAAAGGCACGCATTGGAAGTGCGTAAGTCCACGATTGAGGGATTTCTTGCTGATATCCCTCTTCCTGATGCTGGTGATGTCCTTGATCCGACCTCTACAATGGAAAATATTGAGGATACTGAGCACCAAGAGTAAGTTCGAAGCAGGAAATTTATTTTTCGCTTAGCATTCAGACATTTCGACCAGCTCTCTTGTCGTAAAACCTAGCGCTTCACTTCCTTCGTTTGCTTGCAATTCGCTGTTCTCAGAAAACTGACACTGTCGTGTTTCTTTTTCCAGTGACCCACTAGGGTCAAAATATCCTTCCCGTTTCCAGCCGCAATGCTCAAATACCTTGGCCATATCGAAGCCAATGAATCGATCGAACGTTTCTACCACAAATGGTAAAAGATCATTGCTGCTTGACTCATTATAGTGTCTCTTAAAAGACTGCTTGATGTATCCGAACATGAATTCGATTGGGTTGAAAAATGGACAGTAAGCAGGCAAAAATATTGGTACGATTCCAACGCTCCGTAGGAAGTGGATGATTTCAGGATCACGATGAATTGAGGCACCGTCCATTATCCAGACAGAGTTTGAGCCAGGATACTGGCGTACATGCCCCCGTTCTGAGTAAGCGAAATCACGACAGTAGTTGAAGAACTGCACGCGATCAAAAGTCCCATCGCAGTTATAGTAATCGAGAATACCGGTAACACACATGAACGCCAGCACCGATACTCTTGGTTTACGCTGGAAATCTCCGCGTATTGCTATTGTTTGCCCTCTTAGCGAGTATCCGCGCTTTCTGATCATGCCCCGGTTGTCAAAAGAAACCTCGTCGAGAAAGACAAGGTTACGGTAGAACCAGTTGACATGACTGAGCTCTTCTACAAACCGGAACACATCAAGTTCTTTGATGTGCATAGCCCTCCGTTCGAGAACTTTTCTTGTAAGGCCCCCATCGTGAATAATCTGCCACACAGATGATATAGAAATGCTCAGTTGGTGTGCACGAACAAATGCATCACGGGCCTCATCCAGATAAGCTAAGGGGTGGACTGCGTAGTAATTACACAGCCACTCCCGATGAGCAGTTGTGAATTTTCGAATAGCATTTGCGTCTACCCGCTGGTACGTCCCTGTCCGCTCGTACACATTAATCCAATTTCCGATGGTCTTAACGTTCTTTTGATAAATGTGGGCAAGCTGTGAGCGCGAGTATCCGAGACAGTAAAATCCGTAGAGACAGTGAAAAACTGTATTCGGGTGGGCATGCTGCCGAATAACGGCGTCTTCCATTCCGGACGCTAAACGGCAATGGGAATGACAGGCAGGTAGATCTGTAGCATGTAGACGTACTCATTTGTTAGCTAGAGAACGGAAACTCAAGCGACACGGTCAACTTAACCTCTTCGGAAGCGCGGCAATTCAGGAGTGGCAATTTGAAGAATGGTGATCGTGATGCAAATCTGGCTTTTGACCAATCAAAACTCTTGGTCGATTTGTCGTCGATTCGGGCAATAGCCCCGAAAATGTAAATTTAGCCTGAAAGCACAATACTTGATCAAGTAAGTCATCTCACAATTATCTTTCAGCCATACTGTTAGAAAACGCCCATCAGCTGAGAGCTTTTTTTTACCAGAGCGAGCACTGAAGGAGCGAGCACGACAATCTGTTCCCTGTTCTTGTACTTGGTTGGATGAGAACATAAAGAAGAAACTATTAGCTCCTGGATTTGGAGCCGATTTTGTAGACAGAAGCCCCCGGATTTTAGAGCAGAACTTGTAGACAGATGCCCCCGCTCGTCCGACGCTTGACACTTACTAACCTGGATACCCTTGTTACCAATCACGAAAACGATGATACAGGCGTGACCAAACCGTTAAACCATACTGTAGTATACTCTTGGACACAGTTGTCCGGCCACGTCTTCCATCATTTGAATGTGCGTTTTAACACAAGCAACAAAACACGCTTCGAAATAACATGGATGTGAACTTTATTGGGTAGCTCTGTCCAGGTGGTCTCAAATTACGGTCACTATCGGCCCAATATAAAAATTCACCATTTATAATGTGGTTTAACCCCTTAGTTCCCGGCCTCAAATATGAGGGTATATTTTGACCTCGTCCCATATACAGATATAAAGGAATTTGTATGGGGTTTCAATTAAGTCCGGATATCTTGGCGCGGGATCGGGGTGGTAACAACGACTTGCCAGTGTGTATAGTACGGATTCTCCAACATAAAGGAGGGTTTATGTAGTACATTGAGACGATCATATACAACTATGCTGTATAAATAAACATAAGATATGTACTGTTTATTGATTAGCCTATCTTTGTGCTGTTGCATACGTCCAGCAGCGGTGAGTTCATTTATATATAGCCAATAACAAGAAAGATCAAGTGCCGTATCAATTGATTGCTCCTTGCATAGACATGTACGACCAGACGGCGCAACCACTACGCCTCCTCCTCCACCGCTTCATCATCTTCTTCGCTCGACTCCCCAGCACCAGCACCAGCACTTGCTCCGCTCTCGCCTACCTGCTGTCTGCGTCTCCGCTTCTTGCCTGGACGCTCCGCTGGCGCTCGGTCGCGTATCTTGTGGTCGCGTAGCAAGCGGCTCGGGATGTCATTCCCGTTCTTCCAGTCGAGGTGCCATATCTGAAAGCACGTGCGCTCCCTTTCCTCCCTAACAACGTTGCAGAGATACTTCCTGCGGCACAACCTACAGTCAGCGCTATCACCGTGTTAGTATCAAGCATGAACAGCATGTACGTACCTCTTTGGCCCTGCAGAGCATTCTGGACAGTAATACTTCGTATACTTCCGCGGCACCACCTTGTAGATAGCACACACTTTGCAGGTTCTGTGGCGACGCTTCTTTCCGGTTTCAGTGTCGGCCTTGTCTGGGTTCTCCGCCAGTTCGTGGCCATCATCAATGCGGTCTGAGCCACGTCGCTGCTCCTCCCGTCTTGGCGACGCTCCTCGTGCAGGTGAAGCGGCTGTACGCTCCTCAGCGGAGGTGGATTTCTAGAATAGGAAACATAACCAACATAACACATATTAGTAAATGCATTTATGTTGCCAAACCCATCATAGCAACTTACCTCAATCTCAGCGAAAGAGTTTTCATCAACAGCAAGTAGTTGTTCCATGAGTGTCTCGAAGAATGCGGAATGCTTCGGGGATTTGTGCCCATTGGCACGCTGGTTGTGTCGATACACAATAAAGGCGTTCACCAACGCCATGTCCAGCAATCCGAGAAACAAGGTCTTGTAGTACTTTCGTGATTTGTACGAAAGCTGCACGCTGTAGCGTTGCATCCGGAGCTGGTCGTGCACATCAACACCTCCCATGTATCGGTGATAGTCACGAACCAGCTCCGGTGCCGGTAGCTCTTTCATCTGGCCTTTGATACGCCGCACTACAATAAAAAAGCACAATAGTGAGCAATGATACATATATATAAACACACAGGCTTACTTACTGACACTGACTGTTTCTCTGCTGCCACCACTGCTCAGCATGTGGACGGGATTGCGGTCCATCCACATTGCTGCGGTTATCTGCGGAAAAAGCTTATTTTCAGCCAGCTTGATTGTCCCCTGTGGTGGTACTAGCTCTCTCACACCATTCACGGTTCTGTAAGACTTGTCAGTCTTCACATCCTTCGCGTACCCTGCCATACGCGTCTGGATCGTACCCGTAATGTACATCCGTCGCTGCAACAGCTCCAACGCCAGCTTCACCGACGTGTAAAACCGGTCTGTGATTACCAAACGCCCCGGGGAGGTCGGTGATGGCGGGCACAGCGCGTTCATGTTCCTTAGTACGGCAGCCTCGCCGCAATTATTATCAGCAGGAATCGGAGTCCGGAGATTACTCTTAGCACCACAGTACACCTCGAATCTGAACAGTCGCACAAACGCACACGATATTAGTAAAAGTAATAAATATGTTGGATTGGGAAATTCTCCACAATGTGGATGTTTGCCCGTCCAACATAAGCACTAACCCCAAAAAAAAAAGTGGCAAGCATTAGCTTGCCACCTTGAACGCACCTCATGCAATAAGCTGTATCTGCACACGCTGCCACGAACACCTTGGTCCCCCACTTGTGCGGTTTGTCCTTGTTGAACTGTCTGGTAGGATTGTAGCGGGATCTTGAAGGCAGCGTAGCTTCGTCAAAGCTAATGACAGGAGGAATCTTGTAGCCGCGCGCAAATGTACGCTGTAAAACCTCGATAACCGGCCGAATCTTCCATACACGATCCGTGCTAGCTTGAGGCGACTTGTTGTTGGGAGAGTGCAAGTATCCCATTATGTGGAAGAACCGGTTGCGGGACATGTACTTGCCGAAGCGTGGCGTTGGCAACGCACCAGCCGGTGTCAACTCCCAGTGAGCAGCAATCCCCTTTCGCACTGGAGACAGCATCCTTGCAATGAGAAGCGCGATGACGCGCAAAACCTCCCACGGTTCTATCGGCTTCACACGTGCTAGTCGCCGACGAATATCTGCGAGGTTCTCTACTTCTCCACCACCACGACGCTGCTTCGCTTGAATCGCCTGCGCACGACCCGGTATCGACTGCGTGTGGTAGCGATTGCTCTCGACGGCAATCTGTCTCCACAATTTTGGCTGTAGGTAGTAGAAGAACAGCGCCAGTGGGTCTTCAGCCACTCCAAGGACGCTCTCAGATGGTCCATAAGGCCCGTCGTAAAGGTCTTCATACGTAGGATTGTCTCCAAATTTGGACTGGTCTACAAATAGCACATCAAAGTGAGTTAGATAATGTTAACATTATGTTGGACAACGACGGAATAATAGTTGCGTATGTTGGATAGCGTTCAACATAACTTACCATACTCCCAGCCAGAATGTTTCATCTCCGCCAAACGCGCCGCATTCATCGCCACCGACTTGCAGAACGTGTCCGGTAGCTCAGTTCCAACGCAATCGGCTAACTCCTCATCAGAGAGTTCTCCAAGCTCCCAATCTCCTTCCCACTCACTGTCCGCGTCGTCATCGTCTGAATCAGGACCAGATTCCTCTTCTGATCCGAGGCCAGTGCACTCACGTGCACCAGCCGCCATGATGTTAGGATCACCGTCGACTACGCAGGCGACAGGGAGATGCGGGGCAGCTGACGCAGCACCGGTGTCTGTGGTGTCACTTATGGTGCCTTCAGCTTGAGCTTCGCGTTCTGGACTGTCTTGTAGGACGCGGCGGCGTCGTTTCGGGGATCTTTGCGTAACCGGCGCCTGCTTGTTCGTCCGAGGGGGGCGCAAGGTCTCCACAGCGCCTTGAGCATCTCGCACAGGCGTTAGAAGCGCACTTGAAGCCACAGCTGAAGCCACAGCCATCACCACGTCTGCTACAACTTCCTCCACCTCTGGTTCCACAGAATCTTCCTCATTTTCTGCAACAGGTATTACCTCTTTAGCTTCGTCCGTACTCGCTGTTGCTTCTGTCTCTTTGGGTGCTGCCGGCTCAATATGTGGACCTCTAGACTCTGCTATCTCCATGGCTGTCGTCGTAAGTTTCATCGCCTTCTTCCTAGACTGCTTCTTCAACGCACGCCCCTCAGCGCCATGCTTTGGCTCTGCTGCTGACTGCCTCTCGTCGTCTCGACGAAGGCGACGCTTGTGGCGGTCACTGAGGGCTGCCTTGCACAACCGGGTCTCTTCCGCTGTCAGCGTCCGTCACGGCATCTTGCCAGACGTCGCCACCATTCTGGTCTGCTGCCCCCGCGGTCGTTTTGAAGAATGAGAGAGTTTTGTGGCTGTCGGCCACCCGTTGGTGGTGGGTGACACCGCCTCTCTTTATCTCGTTCAATCAGGAATCCGGTCCAGCTACCCTAAGCCTGTGCATCCGGCCGTTTTAGGCTCCCACTTTTGTCTTGACTTCAGTATTGAGCTTTCCTGCGCTCTCTTGAGATCTGTTCAATACAAACCCCAATTCAGTTTTTCTCTTATGTTTAGCCGCTAAACATAACATAGATGCCGAAAAAAACTGAAAGAAGCTATACACCTCTTATGTTTAGCGGCTAAACATACGGGAACTAAGGGGTTAACTAAACAAATACTATTCATGTGTATTGAGAAAGTTTTTTTAAGCGATTAAGTCGACATTCAGGATTTGAGAGCCAACAGCAGTCGCAATTTAGAATTACAAAGATAATGCTGCGATGCTGGCATTCTTAGAGCGGTATTGAGATAGAATTGAGCAGCTAGCAGCAATTCCACGTTTTACTATAAGTGAAGGTCAAACAGATCTTATCCTACTTTAATATATATTTTAAAAATCAACTTCAATACCATTCAAACTGTGGTGCGATTGCAGCCTCAAAACGAAACGATAAATTAAAAAAAAACTATTTTCGAGCTAGCTAGTAGATAGAGCCCATCGCGACTTTTCAATTCATGCCTGTTGACTTTCAAATCTCAGCTTCCGCCAAGATACGGCCATTTAAAAAAAATACTTCGAAGTACTAGAGGCGTTGCCTTGGCTTGTGTTCGTTATGAAAAAAAGTGAAATTTTATTGTGCTTTGCACGTATTATGCAGAATTGGCAAATAAATCTCTATATGCTGAAATCCGCCCGGTGTCTAAAAACTATTCTTTATAAGATATTACTTTGCCTCAAAGTCTAAATTAGACCTCTTTGTTTTGCTAAAACGGAGGAAATACCATCGGTCAGTAGAAAACTACTGATCTGTCCCCAACGCGGCGCTGCCTGCACGACTACTGATTTCACAGCTACTGGAGTGCTGTTAAGTTCGCATTTGCATTTTTTCATAGTCCTGCCTCGTTTGGTGTTAAGTTCGCATTTGCATTTTCTCTTAGTCCTGCCTCGTTTGGTCTATCAGTCTCTGACTCCGGCGAGTTGGCTGCTCGCGACGCTGGGTTCGTCTTCCCCGCGTAGATTGATAGACCCAGACGAAATTGACTGACTCGTGTTCGAACACCATATTTAGGCGCGCTGGCACGTTGGCACTTGGCTCCCGCGTCAACTCTGTGTACCCCACCCATTGAATAAGGTAGTATACGAAGTTATTGACCCACCGTTTGGCGAATATTCTTTCTACCTCGAAGAGCTGAGCATTGTCTCCTCTACGAGCTCGGCGCTCATTTGCAAAAAGACCTCCTCCTCTACTGACAACGTCACGTAACCCACCACCTATAAACGATGCACGCTCGGCGTCCAGCTCTCGGTCGACTTCGTTCGGTATGCTAACTTTTCTGCTTAGACGAAGCTGCCAGAAGGAGCCGTACAGACGGCGCTGGATCGCTCGGGCGTGACGCTGTCGGGGGTTGAGCGGAGGCATCGACCAAAATGGCGAATGCCACCGAAGTGCACTCCACAAAAACAACCATATAAATAAAGGCGTTTTGAGCAGCTAAAAATAGTACACCGAAATAACATGTTGAGGTTGAAGTAGCTGGGTACACGACGTATCCAACTGGTTACTCTTAGGGTACGTTAGTAGAGCTCTATCTACTCACAGAAATTGACTCCCCAGTCCGTTTGCTGCTGATATTTATTGAGAGTGAGGATCAGTAAGATAATCTATTGGAAAGAAATACCTTAATTATTAATCAGCAGTCAACGATTGCAATTGTATGTGTCGTTAGTTTCCTTATTTGTGTTGGAAACTCAGTGTCTGCAATATTGGTTCGCGTCACGTATACTCCCCCATACTTTTGGCTGGAGCGGTCTGAGGTATCAACTTTTGCGTCCTCCCTCAAAACACCCATGATTATAGCTGTAGCGATGTCAGAAAGATCTACCACGAAGGGAGAACTCCCATAATTCGGAGGCGGCTTTCGAGGCATGGTACGCTTAGGGAAAAAGTGGTTTTGCTAAGGGCAGCAGAAATGTAGCTATGATTAGAGTTAGGTACGGATCGAACTTTATCATTTTTTACTGATTGCCGTCTTTTCTGCGCCGCGTTGGGGACAGATCAGTAGTTTTCTACTGACCGATGGTATTTCCTCGCTAAAACGCGGTCATATGACAGCCAATCCACTAATTTCGACTTGTTACATCAGACTAGCAATTGCGATTTGTGACCAATAAAAATCAGCTTTGCACGAAAGACTCTAAAATGCCACCCTGACCCGCCATTCCCGACTTGCAAAGCTGCAATATAGAGATCTCCGGATTCTGCTCGACATTTCAGTGCCGCAGGCTAATTTAACAGAGTTTTACAAATCAAACTCTCGCGTTTACGATAAAATAAAATAGTTTTAGAGTTCAATTTTATAATAACTTAGCACAATCTCTTCAGTAATTAGTACAGAATGAATAAGTCGCTGAAATTGGCCCTCAAAGCTTATTTAAGCACTCATTGTACCAAATTTGCCGTTTTGGTCATATTCAATAAGTCACTTGCTTGCAAATTTCTTAAGACGGCCTAGAACGTACTTCTGGAGTAGTAACAGCTAAGCTGCCGCTATATCGGAATACAAATCAAGCTAAGCCAATCACAGATTTGCGCTGCGTTTAATCATTGGAGCGAAACATATAGTAATACTCTCTCTCTTCTTAATAAATACCAATGCACCGGATAAGAATTATCGACCGAGCTTCTAAGCTTAGTAGCAGGATGGCATCTCTTAAAATCTTTCCACCGCCCGTTCCTTAAACTTACAGAGGCCTCCCAAGGTGCAAGATTGTTTGTTTGTTTGGTATCCCATTTTTGCCCAGTTGTGTAAACTCTTTAAGCAGGTACTCTGATGTCAGCACGGCTTTATCAAAAAAAACTTATATTTATCGTATCGGTGCTATTCGCGATATCCAAACAAACAAACGAAAATTCAGCGTTCGATTCTATGTTGGGCCAGCTGTGCCGCCCAATTCAGGAAAAGGTGCCTATTGTAGTCGTCGACGATTTGTTGGTACTTTCCCTTCATCTTGGGGTCCGTCACTTTTAAGAAGTTACGAATGTCGTCCAAAGTATAACCCTTCGCAGCCCACTTTCTGTATACGCCATGCGCCTTGCCAGAATCTGCCAGCAAACCGTTCGCCGCTGTTTTGACTTGCACCCTGTTAGCGATGTTTGTAATTGTCTTAAGTGCACCTCGTTCCTCCTCATTCTCTTTGCTTGTTCGAATTCTTTTCATGCTGGCAGCATCGTCCCTTCCACCGACGAGGTCTGGTAACGAAATCCTGGCTTGGGCAAAATGGGATGTCGTCAAGCAAACAATTGCAATGGCGACAGAGACGACAGAAGAGAGACGCATGGCTGCAAACGCTTGTGGGATGTCGATCTAGTGAGAAAAATGAACAATGACTACTGGTGTCATTGATTTACAAAAACATAACCGCTTTTGAGGTTTATATACGGTCTAAGTATGTTTTTCGGTATCAGGAAGTGTGGCTGTGCATTTTTTGCATGGTCCTACGCTAGAGTTAAGAAGGGGTGGGAAGGGGGAGGCGAACTCGAGTTCGTCAAAACTGCATTTTTGGCCCCTGTGTTTTAAAGACACCTCTATAGGCAGGTGAAATTAGGCGCAAGCTAAAGCTAGGTCAAGGCTTTCGCTTTCGGCGGAGGCCTACCATGCATTCGTACGTGTAGTTAGGAACTCAGGGCGCCGACTTCCCTGAGGCACTTGTGGTTTTTCGGAATTTGCGGCCCATGACACCCATCCCATCAGGAATAAAAGAGTAGGAGGGTGTTTTGTTTCGGTATCTCTAGCAAGAGCCGTCACCCGCCCAGGTGGCAGCCACAGCGGTCAACTGCTGTATTGGCTTTTCCTCAGAACCGGGTAATGTACAGCATAGAATCGGCTATGGTGCACACGTGTCATGGAATTGCAAGATCCTCTCAAATACGCCACCACGGGACGCCTGATTCGCCTACCTATGATGATAAACAAAACCCGTCTACAAGCGAGCTTCTTACTTTGTACAACCACATTTCTTGGTGGCCAAATACGCTTCAACTCACCACCCTGGAGTCTTCAGCACAGCCATAAAAATTATTTACACCTATTTCCTACATAAGTACTACACAATGGGCGTCTTTCAAAAATGGAGTAAACGCCCGCCTTATTCACTGCAGTTATGCCAGTGTTTAAACTCGACATAGAAGTCATGAGACGTAAATTCGTTCTCAGTAAAATCTCCTACTCCTAGCTTTACGCCGCCCTCTTGCCTTAAACGAACATATTGACTTTTGTATAAAGTAAGGTGACCTGCACTCTAACAGATAAACCATCACTCTACTAACATATATATTTTAAATTCCCGTCACAGTTCATTGTTAAACTGGACAGCAAGGCCACAAAGCACCGCCCCGGTATGTATTGCGATGGCTGAGGTGATGATAATATAATTTCTAACTGTAGCGTAATGTGAGCAGAGACTATGAAGCGCCGATCTCACTCGGTGTTGTTTTGGAAACAACGGTGCATTCAAGACACGTCGAGTGACGATGAAAATGTACCGCCAAATGTGCATTTGGGGCCTCGGAGCAGTGGCGCCAAGTCCAGCAGCGCCAGTTATTTTCCAGTTGGTTCAGAGACGGAAGAAGAACTGTTTTCTTTGTCGGGAACGATGACCACGACATGGGCGACACCGCGGCGAAGCCAGCGGCCCATAGAAACTGGTCTAAAGTCGCCTCCACAGCAAGATTCCCCCGGCATCTCTGTTGCGACTCCAGTCCCCGCTCGCTTCATTGCCAGCCCGACAACTTCGTCCCCTGTGTTGCTCGAGACGCCACCTAGTCGTGCATCTCGACCTCCTTCAAGGTCTCGTCCAGTTGTGTGCTCTGTTCTTGACAACCGTTCCAGCTCCCGCCAAGACCGTCGTATCACTCGCTTGGGCCACAGAACTCAAGCTGCGCGAGCTCAAGCTGAGCCATACTGTCGACCACGAGTGTCTCCACCTCGCCAGCACGAGCACTCGACCATCACCTCTTGCGGTCTCATGCGTACAAGTCCGGATCCGACATCTCGTCTGCGGTCTCCCAGCTCTCGTCCGCGACGAGAATTCATCCCAGCTCGATGGCTTAGTCGTGTGGCCCACCTCAGGGATCAGTAAAACCCGTTGGGAATTGTGTTCCCGCATGTTCCTCACTTTGGATCGTGCGGGTGCCGATCGGCTTGTCGTGTTGGCACATGCACCAACTCGCTCATGCATTTGTACTGCAATATCAACTGCTGCCCCTACTTGGGTCACTGTGGGAACGGTCTGGTGGAGTCAGCCAAGGTGTTCCTGGCGCGCAATGTACGAACGCGAGCTCTGGGCGTCGTTGCAGCGGAGACGATTGGGGTCGGAGAAATTCTGGGTCAGTATCTAGGAGAGCTTGAGCAAGTCAGCCTCGATCGAGCTAAGCGTCCGCGAAACACGGGGTATAGACTCCTGTTAGCGCAGCGGCCAGAACGTCCAAGACATCCGATTGCAGTGGCCATTAACGCGGAGCGCCTCGGGAGTCTAATGCGATTTGTGAACCATTCCTGCCATCCGCGCGCGCGCTTCGTTGAGGTATTGAACGAGCGCCGCACTACTGTTGTGGTGGTGACTACGGAAGTAATTCAAAAGGGCGAGGAGATCGCTGTGGACTATGGTGATGATTTGTGGTTTGTATGTCGTTGCGAGTTTCCGGACTGTCGCCACGTTGATATTCAAGACCAGCAGGACCCTTAAGCACCTATTGTGCGCGCGTCGGACTCACTTTGCGTCGTGCGATGAACAAGTAGGTGAGAAGAAGAGAGGATGTATATAGCTGTCCAATCATTTCTTTGGAGGTACTCTTTAATACTTGTGAATGTATCTATTTTGCTGGTTTTTATTGGTTTTGCAAGTAGATCTCGTCAGAATCTACAGCGGATGTGGTGTTCTTCGGCGACCTTTGGTTTCTATGGAATCTTTCGTGGACGAGAAGATCTTCGCGCCTTGTAGTGTGCTGCAAGCGCTGAGGTGTTTTCGCGCTCAAATTTCGCGCGTTGAAGCTGCGTCGTTGGCGCGATCTCTCCCAGTAGCTAGTGGTGGAGAAACCTTGCTTTCTGTATTTTGCAGAGATGACTGTTCTGCGCTATCACTGCTCAGTCTTTCATTTTTCAATTGCCGAGCCCGCAACAAGCCCAACACGAAGCCACCGTTGAACACAACACCTTCAGCCTATCAAAGTCAGTTGTCGTGAGCACATCGCGCACTTATGTGGTCATTTTTACTTAACTAACTAAATGTTCTCCTGCTACTGCTGTAGATGGTCAAAGCTACTGGAAGTACTAACTACAAGCTGGTCGAGATGAACCTGCTCCTTGAGCTGGTTGGCGAGTATCTACCGCTAGGGAAGGACGAGTGGGAACGTCTTGCGGGGGTTTACAACGTGCATCGACCTCGCTCTTGGGTGGACCGTGACTTCGAGAGCTTGCGCCGTAAATTTAAGGTGCTGTACAGCACTCACAAGCCAACGGGGTGTCCTACCATGCCACCGCACGTCGCAAGAGCCAAGGGCCTAAAGAAGGAAATTGACGAGAAGGCCAACGTCGTGGAAATGGACGATGAAGCCGACGTGGACGGCAACGAAGAGCAGCACTTCGAACCGGACACGTCTTTCGACTACCAGCCTGAGGATGGTTGCTGGAGCAATCGAGAAGAGTGCGAGGGTGGCGTTAACGTCGGCGGCGGCTTCTCGACTGGAAGTCTTTCAGCTGTCGAGAGTAACAGCAGTGATAGTTCTGCTGGTGGACAAGCCGATACGACCGAGGCGATCACCGTGCCTAAGACAAGTGCCGGCTACAATGAGTTTCAGGAACTTCTCGCGATGCCCTTGACTGGTGAGGGAACAGAGTCCACTTCGGGTTCTACTTGTTCGGCTTCGGCGCGCAGTGGATCTACAACGCGCATGCTTCGGTCAGCCGGGCAGAGCAACCCAGCAACGCACCTGCCTCCAGAGATTGTACAGCGCTGACCACGTCATCCAAACAGAAGAAGGCTGTGAAGAAACCTGCTGCCACGGGATTCAAGCCTGGTACTCGCGACGAGCAAGAAGCTGTGCGGTACGACACCTTGCTGGACTACTCAACTCGTTTAGGTGGATCGGACCTGTATTCCTTTCGTGATAACGTTGCATCGAAACGAGGACGGGAGGAGGAAGACGTCGACTCTGCCGAAGCCAGCTTCGTCAAGGTCAAACGCGCTAAGGCTATCAAGGCAACAAAGACTCTCAAGAACAAGTTGTGTGCCGTTGAGAGCGCCACTCACACCATGGGGTTGTGGTAAAGTGCTTTCTCAGAAATAAGAGAATGGGCCTGACGCGGGGTCACTATCCCGAATCAATGACAATTTCAAGTGATTAGAGAGGATTTGGGTTGGCTGGCACGGATGCAAGTTGCCGGTGGTGGATTAGCCATGACGAGCAGCGCCCCGTATGAAGTGAGGATGGATCTGGTATGAGCGATGTACGAGAAGGCAAGATCCACCAAGACTTACCTCGGATCCACCCTTACTTGGATTCACCTAAATGGATATGGGATATACTAAACAAGAGTGGATCGGGTGTGGATCCTATGAAGGAAGGATGGTAGGTGCCCTCTAAAGGTGGATCTAGTAGCCACGGCTAACGAGGAGTCAAGATCCACCGCGAGCTGACCCGGATCCCATGCTTTCGAGTTAGGATCCAAGGAGGGAGGATCCCGCCTTAAGGGACCTGGATCCAGGGTATAGGTATGATGGATGCAGTGGATCTAGAACTTTCGTGGGACAGTGGAGATCACAGACGGTTACGAGATGATGTTGGATGAGTGGAGAGCTCAGATCCACGACGAGTGTACACTTTCAAGTGAAGTGGATCCAAGCGACCTGGATCCTGATGAGTGTACCCATAAAAGGGTAACCATAATGATTACGCCATGGATCCGGTGGATCTGAAGATAATACAGCTGGGATGATGGGTCAAGGGAAGAAGGGACATGCAGCCGAGCCTGGTAAGGGATTTAGCAGATGAAAGACATAGAAGGTAGAAACCCAGGCAGGTATAGGCTTAAATATCAATACAGACCTCAATTTGCACAGTATCACGCAAGTGCCTTCCTGCCCTCAAGAACCGGAGCTACATTGGCCGTACGAGCTCCGAGAAGGTTGGGAATTGCGAATCTAGTGTTAGTAGTGATAACTGGATAATACATTGGCCAGATCCTACAACCTAGTGAGCTTTTCCTTTACTCGTGCAGATCCGACAGGTTAACCGAATTTACTACTTGGTCGGTTACACCCTAGAGGCTCTCAACTTTCAAGATCCCGTCACAGGAGGCGGCAAGTACGACTTAAAGGACAGCACAAAGGCAAGGGAACACACCCGCAATGCAAACCCTACGGCCAGATCCACGATCTAGGCCCCGGATTCATAAGCTCGAATATTCGCTTAGGATACGGAACCATCCACGGACGCAGAGTGAAGAGCAGCACGTTAGACAGTTAAGAGCACTGCAAGGAGCCATACGTCACGGCTTACCATCGATTTGAGTGGGCTGTCTGGGAGCGGGAAAATCTTCGAATGAGCGGTCCAAACGGCCTCACAGACTTTCAAAATTTTGAATGTCTCAATTTTGCTGACACCGGCAGGCCGAAGTTATGTATTTGCCTGCGCAACTGCGTGATAGCAGCTGGGGATCTGTTCTCCGTATATTATGAAAAATACCGAAATCATACAAAACCAAACCGAATATGCTGT
>NW_003303730.1:1258009-1259214 GCF_000142945.1 Phytophthora infestans T30-4
CAAAGGTGAGGAAAGTTCAGCAAAAACAAGGATCATCGGGGGACCCCCTCCGTTAGTCGGTGTCTGGGCGCAGTTGGTAAGTTGAGATCTGGCAATCTCGCAGATTTTGCTGATCCCGCTACACCACAATGATGCGCGTGCCCGGATCTTTTGGTGACTCGGGATTTCACCGTGAGTCCCAAGAAGATGCTCAAGTGAAGATTGAGCCAGGGGAAGAGGCGTCGTCGGAGGTCGGATCGACGAAGACGCTGCTGAATGAAACAAGATCCGCGGATCGATGGAGTTTTGGGAGGAACTCTGTCGACGGAAGAGAGGTGGATCCGGATCTAGAAGAGAAACCTCTCTATCCTCCCCAGGTCCCCTCGGGGACCCCTGCGGATCTTGACGCAAGTCAAGATCCGCTAACAAAACAAGGGAAAGTGAAGGCGAAACGGTATGCATTTGCAGATTCACCGGTTAAGCCAACACCGTACCTAAACCCAAGCCCGCTAGTCGAAGAAACAAGAAAGAAGACGAAAGCAATTAAGACTACGCGGAAGAAGATGCAAGCTCCAGAGTCGGAAGAAGACCAAGCTGAATCCAGGTCAAACTGGTCCGACAAGGATCTCGAGTTTGTGTATCGCCACCAAGCTCTACGCGATTTCCTGCATCAAGATCCTGTCATGCAGATCCTGAATCCACGACAGATCGAAGATCCAAGGGAACCGGTGAGAGCACCAACGAAAACGGCGAACAAGTTGGTGGCAGTCAAAGATCTATTACGTTTGCTTACGGAGTCAGGCATCGCAGCTGGTGTGTTCGACGCAGAGGATATCTTCGAGGTAGACCTGGATCTCATAGTATCCACGACGCGGGACCTCTTTGCCAGAGTTAAGTCCATCACCGGAGAAAGGTCGCGCACTATGGATCCAGTGTCGTCGCCGAGGATCCGCCAATCTGCGTCCTCAAACTACGAATCCGCCGCTGAGGATGAGTCAGACACGTCGTCCGAACCACGACGCATGACTTTAGGACCCTCCGGGGCATCCATGCTGGAAGCGCGGGCGAGGATCCGAGGACAGGAAGTCCCTGTGAACGTGAAAGCTCGGGATCCAGTACGCCCTACGCGTGATCTGACACAATCCAGCCAGGATCGAGCCAGATCCGGCAAGAAGCCAGTGGGATTATCGTCAGATCAGGCTCGAGGTAATCGCCTCACGGATCGA
>NW_003303730.1:1270443-1289065 GCF_000142945.1 Phytophthora infestans T30-4
TTCAGCGCGTAATCTCGTCCGGCAGACGCCCTCTCGAGCGACTCCTTGGTGTCTTGCAACTCCTCAGAGAGTTGAGCCAGGGCTACATCCGGCGACGAGGGAGGTGGATTTGGCGCGGGGGACCCTCCACGCGCCGACCCTAAGGCGGATCCGCCATGGGCGGATCCCACATAGTCGTTGGTCACCACCTCCTCCTGGGTCAAACGCAACTCGTCACGGAGGCGGTCCAAGCTCACATCCGCAGCTGCCCCAGCAGTCTGGGAATCCTCCAGATCCCGCTCGAGGTCGTGGATCTGGGATTGGAGTTGGTGGATCTCAGATCCGGCGAGTGCCATCTCCCTGAGGAGATGGTCGTTGTCATCTCGCATAACGTCTCGTTGACGGGAGGCGCGATCCAGTCGTCCGGTCAGGTCGCGGATCTCTACCGCCTGATCAGCCAACAGGAGTCGCAGGTCCTGCGACCGAGAGGCCGCACGGTGCTCCCACCCCTGGATCTCCATCGCTTGGTCATGGATTTGGGCCCGCAAGGTCTGAAGTTGGGTAGTGTGTAGAGACGCAGCTTGGTCTTGGGCATCTTGAGCCGTCTGGAGCTCCGCCGTCAGGGTTTGCACCTGATCGGAAAGAGCCTGGGCTAGAACCCGCAGATCGGTGGGCGACATAGAAGACGGACTGACCGGAGGGGTAGTGGATGGGGCCTTGCCCGACGATTTGCCGGTACGCTTGGCGGGAGACATGTGTCGCGAAGGGGAGAAAACGGTTGTGGGTGCTGGTGATGCACGCCGTGAACGCTGTTGTGCAGCGCCGAAAACGTACAGGAGGCGATTGTGGTAAAGTGCTTTCTCAGAAATAAGAGAATGGGCCTGACGCGGGGTCACTATCCCGAATCAATGACAATTTCAAGTGATTAGATGGATTTGGGTTGGCTGGCACGGATGCAAGTTGCCGGTGGTGGATTAGCCATGACGAGCAGCGCCCCGTATGAAGTGACGATGGATCTGGTATGAGCGATGTACGAGAAGGCAAGATCCACCAAGACTTACCTCGGATCCACCCTTACTTGGATTCACCTAAATGGATATGGGATATACTATACAAGAGTGGATCGGGTGTGGATCCTATGAAGGAAGGATGGTCGGTGCCCTCTAAAGGTGGATCTAGTAGCCACGGCTAACGAGGAGTCAAGATCCACCGCGAGGTGACCCGGATCCCATGCTTTCGAGTTAGGATCCAAGGAGGGAGGATCCCGCCTTAAGGGACCTGGATCCAGGGTATAGGTATGATGGATGCAGTGGATCTAGAACTTTCGTGGGACAGTGGAGATCACAGACGGTTGCGAGATGATGTTGGATGAGTGGAGAGCTCAGATCCACGACGAGTGTACACTTTCAAGTGAAGTGGATCCAAGCGACCTGGATCCTGATGAGTGTACCCATAATAGGGTAACCATAATGATTACGCCATGGATCCGGTGGATCTGAAGATAATACAGCTGGGATGATGGGTCAAGGGAAGAAGGGACATGCAGCCGAGCCTGGTAAGGTATTTAGCAGATGAAAGACATAGAAGGTAGAAACCCAGGCAGGTATAGGCTTAAATATCAATACAGACCTCAATTTGCACAGTATCACGCAAGTGCCTTCCTGCCCTCAAGAACCGGAGCTACATTGGCCGTACGAGCTCCGAGAAGGTTGGGAATTGCGAATCTAGTGTTGGTAGTGATAACTGGATAATACATTGGCCAGATCCTACAACCTAGTGAGCTTTTCCTTTACTCGTGCAGATCCGACAGGTTAACCGAATTTACTACTTGGTCGGTTACACCCTAGAGGCTCTCAACTTTCAAGATCCCGTCACAGGAGGCGGCAAGTACGACTTAAAGGACAACACAAAGGCAAGGGAACACACCCGCAAGGCAACCCTACGGCCAGATCCACGATCTAGGCCCCGGATCCATAAGCTCGAATATTCGCTTAGGATACGGAACCATCCACGGACGCAGAGTGAAGATTTTCCACTGCTGCTCCACCCCATCCCCACGTCTCGCCAAGACACTCAAGCTTCACCACTTGAACTCTTCGGAAGTTACCGAGAGAGCAGATCCCGCCCTACCGACGGGTACACAAGGTGAGGAAAGTTCAGCAGAACACGGATCATCGGGGGACCCCCTCCGTTAGTCGGTGTCTGGGCGCAGTTGGTAAGTTGGATCTGGCAATCTCGCAGATTTTGCTGATCCCGCTACACCACAGGGTCCAGCATGATGGAGGTGATGATGCTGCTTCGTGAAGAAAGCGAACGGAAGGCTGACCTCCGTCGCGAAGAAGAAGATCGTCGCCGCCGCGAAGATGCTGAAGCGCGCGAGGCTCGCATGGCTGCGGAAAAGGCCGAGGCTGACGAGCGTCGTCGGCAGGACAAGATAAACATGGAGGAGCGAACGCGCCGCGATAAGGAAGAAGCCCGCGCACGTACTCAAGAGCTGATCCTACTCATTGGTGCTTTGTCAAAGAAAGCGTAAGGATGGACTTCTCTTTTGCGACTCACAGCAGAACGTCGAGGTTCATTCACATGTAGCGTAATTTTAACGTAGCCTCTGTCAATTTCAAATTCAAATACTTTCAATGTTCATTACAAAGCTGTACGTATTGCCATTACACTAAACTGCTTAGCGACAGGTAGCTTGGTGTTGCAGGTTAGTCGCTCAAATGCACGGAGCACTTACTGTATTGCAGCCATCATATCCATTTCACCCAAGAAAGTCGTCCGGATTTGCGAGATGCCTACCGTACGCACACGGTAATTAGACATGCGGAAAATGTTGTCGATGCGCACGCCGCGGCGTTCGGGGTCATACGGGAGCGGAAGATTAAGACGACTATACACCTTCTGCATGCTGCCCATGCCCCACTCCGCGGCCTGGCGCACCGATGTTATGGCATTGTGAAGTGTCCTGGCAGAACTTCTAAGTGAAGGCAAAATTCGCTCGATGTCCCCGTCTTTAAGTGGCGTGAGAATGCGGCCGGTTAGTTCGGTCGAACACGGGAACGCGGAATCAGATACGACATTCATCCTTGTGTCCGGACAATACTTCGGGTCCAATATCTTTGTACGAAATCCCAACGACGTGTCCGAGTCGTTCCAAGACCCCGGGCAGTTGTGCTTGCTCCAGATGATGCACCCGTCCGCCGCAAAGCAAATTGTCCCCGTGACGAAGACGCAGTGCAACCACCCGTTGTACATGGCGTTTTTTATGTCTGCATTCGACGGCTGCATGACCTACAGATACACACAAGTGCGGTTAGGATAATTAGAAAACTTTAAAAGTAATACAATGATAATATAGCCGCACCCGCAGATTTTTGCCGTCTATGAATCCGAACGTGTGCTGAAGCAACGACTCGCGGCTCTCCACACGTTGGGCCAGCTCAATTTGGCGGGCTGGCGACGGCCAAGCAATCCTTGAGGGGGTGTATCTCTTCAGCGTGCTCGCCAACGCCTCCTCAGCTTTGCGTAGCGCTCGCACCATGGTGCTGGGAGGCACCCCAAACAGCATGCATAGCGTGCTGATCTCCATTGAGCCAACGTAGAAGCAGAGCACCAGACCAAGTCCTTGGTGGTGATAGCGTAACTTCGGCGGCCTGCCCCTCGCATTTGACTGGCGAATTCTGTAGAATGTCGAAAATCTTCCCAGAAGCTGGTCAAACGACGTCCTTTAAGACACAACAGAGTTAGTATCTCCATAGATTCATTAGTTGCTAATGAACGTTACCTCGTCAAGCTAGTGGCGTTTAGGAAGTTTTTGTCGTTTCCATGCGTATACAAAGCCATCCAAGCTGAATTACTCGGCGTGTCCAGGCACTGGGCCGTCAAGTAGTGCCTGCTTCTCATGGCTACACACCACGCCTCCTCCAACATCAATTTGTAGATCTCTGTACGAGCCGCAACTAGGTCCGCCTCCACGTGCGCCATGGCTTGTGAAAGCCACACAAGTGCTTCCTCCGTGCATTCATCCATCTTTACGGTAGAAGCTGCAAATTCGAAAGTGGGCAAATCCAGCGAGAAACATGGAAAAAGCACCGGAGGCGCGTCCGGCAGCAAGTGACAGGTACATGTCTGTTAGCATGTAGGAGTCTCAGAATCTGGACACTTATATCAGGACAAAAACGTCGGCAGTATGGTAATTGTGGTGCGTGCTTAGGCCGATATGATGAGCATACACTTCTTCTACGCCTAGCATACCGACGGTAAATAAAGTGGGTCTAAACCATTTTTGAAAGGCGTCCAATGGTTTAGCTGATTGGTCACGCGTGTATCATCGTTTATGTGATTAGTCACAGGCTGGCTAAAAAAGCACCGGGACGTTTATAAGCCAATAAAATGCGTCAGAAACGAGCAGGCTCCTTCGAGAAACCGCTCTTGGCCAATGACTTGATCAAGCATACCATCTCACAATTACTAATACCATCAGCTGAGAGCCCTTCTGAGCACTGAAGGATTGATCACGACAATCTGTTCTCTACTCTTGTACTTTATCGGATGAGAGCAAAATCGAACGTAGTCGTTAGTGCACCCTTAACTTTTTTCATAAAAAGTACCGATAAGGGGCTCGGCGCCCTAACAATATTTTCACAAAATTTAGGTTTCGTGAGAAATTCCACGAGAAATATATTCCCAAATAAATTACCATGAAGTACCGTTACTCTCAGATAATTCCGAGTCTGATAGCCAGTGGTTTTGTTGTGATCATTTAAAAATCCACGCACGAGTTCTTAAGCACTGGCACAGGCGCCAGTGCTAAAGATGGCGAGAGCGAGGGCGCGCCCGGCGTCACTGTGCTGGACGTTTGTTCTTCCCCTGGTAACGATGGCAGTGACGAAGACACTTCGACTATCTAAGCGATTCAAGTGAGACGCTAGATGCCATACTCCACGAGATAGGTAAAGTTACACTACTACGAAGAACGTTTTTATGTATAACTCTAAATTTTTATAAGTATATGAATTCCCTTCTCACGTGTCTTTGAATAGACGCGCCACTTTCACGACAAAATCTGTCGCAAATGCAGAATCAACACGACGGTCATCGTATTTTTTGACGTTGTCTCTGGAGTTCTACGCAACGGATTGCTGAACGACGCCGTGATTGATTTCGGAATCAGAATGATTGCAAGTGTGGACGGCTGCATCGCATTTTCTTCGTTGACATTGGCTGTTGGGTGGCCTGAACCACCAAGACAGCGGTTATCAGAGACACCTTTTGTGGTTATGCCCATAAATTTAAGCTCGAACCACTGGGGGGGGGTCATTATTGTGGAGATCGCGTTTCTGTTAACGTATACGCTCCTCTAGTTCAAAATAGTGCACTCAGTCTAATTCATCAATTCACTTTCCAATTCCCCACCACGACAACAGTTTCCGACAATACATGTACTGAAGGTGTATTTCTATGAGCCGCTACACCAGGAGTGCTACTGAAAAGAACTGGAAGATGATGAAAATTTCATTTTTGCCATAACTGGAGAAATGGCACAGTGCCTGCGGTGCAAAAGAGCTTTTTCCGAAGGAAATTATCGCGAAGTGGATCGACAAGCCCTCACAACCTGATTTAAAAAGCTGTGGAGTAATGGTCCTGGGTATTGTGTACGCACACTTGCGCAACACCCATCGATTTGAACGCCATCGGGTGACCGAAGCTTATGTAAGCGTGATGCGGCTTCAGACTAGCCTGGTTGTTGCCGTGCACGACGAAGCTGGTGCCACACAGTGAGGAAAAATTGAAGGAAAAGCAGAAGACGGACCAAGAGGTTAGTAAGATGCTGCTTCCACAATAATCTTGTAGCCATTCGTGGTTTTGTTAAACAATAAATATATATATATAAGTCGCTTTCCCTTTCCTACTTGTGCTTTTCGTCTTCTTCTTCTTATGTGTTAATGCATCTCCGACAAGATTGACAATAACGCTTATGGTGATACTTCGCATCAATTTTTTAAAATACGGTTATTTATTCCTAGCGATAAGGGCGCCCAAGGCTTTAGGGCGCCCTAACGCTTGCAGTAAAGGGCGCCCAAGTGGCTTAAAGGTGCACTAACGCCATTCAAAATCGAAGCTTCCGGATTTAGAGCAGAGCTGATGCCCCGCTTGACAGGATACCCTTGTGACCAATCACGTAAACGATGATACAGGCACGATCAATCCGTTAAACCATACTGTAGTATACTCTTGTTTCCGGGTACCTTTTACTTCAGGCTATAATACCAGCAGCTACATGTAATAAAAAAGCATGAAAGGATGACAAGTTCGATAGTCTAGTAGTATTATCAAGACTTTTTTTATAAATACTAGTTTAGTTTTCACAAGTTAACGTTATATGCTAATATTTACTCGGAGATTTGAAAAATACTAAGTACTATTTATGAGCTCCTACTTAAGTACGTTTCTTGCCACCTTACCCTGTGTTAGCGGAGGACTCACCAAAGAACTCTTTGGTCAGGCTCTAAATCAGCCGCAGTGAATGGAGGCTTTAAAACTGACGAGTATCTGCTCTAGTATTTCACTGTGGCACAGACACAGCTGATCCAGATGGAAAACTGCAAACGGTTGCAGCTGTTTAAAGTCGATAGAGCGAAAAACAAAAGTTTGTTAATGTTATCTGCTGATAACCTCGTCTAGATCATGCGTCTAATAACCCTGCAGCATGTGACGCTAGATTAATGCGCCTAGCAGCGCCAACACACAACACCAACCTTGCCGTCAGGGGTTAATGGTCACTCCAAAATCGGTGAAGTTAATATTCTAAAAATATCACGTGTAGACCAGCTAATATAAAAATATAACCTAATACTTTCTTCTGAGACAAAATGATATCATTTAATATCAACTTCAAATTAGTTCAAGCGATATTATATTTTAAAAGATTGCGTCATCTGTTAAATCCACCAACCAGATGTCGTTAGCGTTCGACTAGCTGAAGTATTATAAATCATCCGTGAGGGAGATAGAGTCCGGGACAATTTTGAGAGTGACGGCAAGATTGGCGTCGTGTGTTGGCACTGCTGAGCGCATTAATCTAGCGTTACAGGCTGCAGGTTTATAGACGCACGATGAGAACAAATACCTTTATTTCGCTCTATCGACATTAATCAACTGCAACCGTTTGCAGTTTTCCATCTCGATCGTCTTTGTCTGTGTCACACTGAAATACTAGAGCAAATACTCGTCAGTTTTAAAGCCTACTGCTGTTCGAGAGCCTGCCCAAAAGGGTTCTTTTGTGAGCCCTCGGTTCACAGGGAAAGAAACGTACATAAGTGGGAGATATTATAAATATCATTCAGTATCTAATATTTTTCACATATCCGAGTTAATATTAAAATATTACGCTAGCTCCAAGAACATGAGCTACTATTACTATTAAATTTTAATAATAATGCTACTACTTGTAAAATATCATATGATATTTGGTTACCGGTATCAGACCCTGCTGCCGTCAGACTCACCGCTGATTATTAATAGTAAAACTTCGAGCTTTAACGACATACCGGTATGGCTGGTGGAGTCTTCACAATCTTTGAAAAATAAAACTACCGTCTTACCGCGTACTAGACGCCTAGGCGTTTAATACGATCAAGTCAAAATCATTTTGGAGAGAAGAATCCCTCGTATTGAACGCCTATTCAAATACAACGCCTAGCATGACCATGTGGTAGTAGCACATACGGCAAGCTGAAACTTGTGTTCATCGATGGATGGCCGGCGCTGGCCGGCCGAGCTGGTTTTGCCGATGGATGGCCGACGCTGTCCGACCGAGCTGGTTTTGCCTCCTTCAGTGCCTTGGCAGTTCCCATTTTGCTCAAAAACACGCACAAGCATGCCTTCAAAACGCTCCAGCTATAGCCTACAGTTCAAGCTGCATGTAATCAGCGAGTACAAGTTCAACGTTAAAGGGTGTGGGTTCAACGCGCTTGCTAAGAAGTACGAATTGACGTCTCCATCGTTGGTTCGCGATTGGCACCGCAACCGAGAGAAGCTTCATGCCGCTTCCAAAGACCGACAAGTAGCGACACGAACAGTTCGGCGTCTGCCTGGAGCAGGTAGAAACCCACAGCATCAACAACTGGAGAAGGACCTTCACGAGTGGATCATTGAGAGAAACAACAAAGGACTGCGTGTCAAAGACAAGTATATACAACTTCAAGCTCTCAACCTTCACAGCAAGTTGGTAGTTGTCGACTTCGATAAGCAGCCCGACCCATTCAAAGCATCTTCGGGGTGGCTGGACCGCTTCAAAACCCGATACAATCTAGTGTCCCGCCGCCAAACAACTACCAGAACGCTTCCGGTCGATGCTGCAGCTATTTGTCTTGCCTTTATCAATGAGGCTCAAGCTCTCATTGAAAAGCACAACATTCAACCCTGCAATGTCATTAACATGGATCAGGTTCCGAGGTATTTCGAGACTGAACCGAAAACAACAATTAAAACCAAAGGCTCACGTGAGGTCTTGCTGCGAAAAGGCGGAACGAGCCACAAACGCTTCACTGCAACATTCTCGATCACTGGAGACGGCCAAATCTTGACCCCTCACTTGTTGTTCTCGAAGTTGAAGAAGAAACCTGTGTGTCCACCAGGCGTCATGGTAGACGTTAACAATTCCGGAATGTGGAGCGATGAAATCTTGTTAGAGCACGCTAAACAAGTCATTTGCGGTCGCCAAGAGACAAAGTTCTATCGCCAGCACGTCCTGTACATCATCGATTCCTACGCGGCGCATGTCAAAATGTTTGATGAGCAACGGCTTCGCAACTACAACGTTCATGTGCTGTTAGTCCCACCCAACCTTACGAGTCTCTGCCAGCCGCTGGATGTTGCCGTTAGCCGCAGCTTTCAAGAATTCTATCGGGACAAGTATGACACTTACATTGCGCAAGCACTGTGTGACTCGGCGCTTCAAACGCCTGCTGGCAATCCAAAAGTACCAAAGTACTTTAAAGTCGCCGAATGGGTGCTTGAGTGGGCAGCAAGCAAAACGAGTGAGGAGATTTCTCATGCTTTCGAGCTATGTGGGCTTGTTCGTAGGTCAGCTTTCAGCATGGAAATGCTGCATCCGCCTCTCAGACAGCTTATTAGTGGCGAAATCAGCATGGATGAGTGGCATCAGCGATACCAAGCTCTTGTGTCGAATGTTGACGATCGCGAGGAGCTGTGTATTGCAAACCCGGCATGGTACATCCCTGAAGATATCCGAAGGAGCTTGTTTTTCTGTTTGCAGCATGGCATTGGCGCAGACACACCGGATTATGTGGCTTCCTTGATCCAGTACATGAAGACTTTAGAAGATCTAGATGGCCTTTTCGACGAAGCATATTTGAAGGCGCTACAAGATGGAGAGATTCCAGGCGGCGAGCTTAAGTTGCTTGCCGCCGTTCGCAAGCATCGTTGCAATATTGAAGTGAAAACTCTGGACGAGGATTGCCGTGTTGTCGAAGCATTCGCGTACAGCGTCGACGACCCAGTTAAAACCATTTGTATGGCTCGAATCGGTCATTACTACTTTCTCGAGGTTAACGGCTTTCATCTATAATACATTATCAGTGCTGGTGAAGTCGTGCTCATCTCGATTTTCCTTTTCCCTCATATAAACCACCTAGGTGATCGCGTTCGTCTCATTTGAGATACTCCCTCGAATTATTCCGCCTAGGCGTACTACAGGAATACACCGCCCAGTAGGCGTTCTATTACATTAGAACGCCTAGGCGTCTAGTACGCGGTAAGACGGTAGTATTAAACTGAAATATAATAATATCACTTTAGTAAAAGAATATAATAATAGGTAATATTTGCTACCGGTAAATCAACAATTTACCTTAATAAGAAAAAATCCTCCAAACTTGTGTTTCACACAGTTTTATTTTTACCGACAGTACGGTAATTTCGTATCGATTGGAGCTCCTCAGTCCATTGTGTCAATCATAGCAATGGACGCCGCTGCGCAGAACCTCCTCAACCAGCATGAGTTCCTGGAGGTCGTTGAGTCAGGCGAGGGCGACAACAAACGCGTGCGCGTCAAGTGCCAACTGACGCAGCATGAAATGCTTCCGCGTGTCGACATCATCGAGCAGCACCTCAAGTCCAAGAAGTTCGTCAAGGCTCGCGACTGGTATTGCCACGACTACTCACAGTACGAGCCGTACATTGTGCCGCACCGCAGGCTGCCGAAGAGTTTGTACTGCAACGTCACGGGCACCATCCTGAACCGCATTCCGTCCGAGGTTGAGAAGCACATACAGGGCAAGCGCTATAAGCGCATGAAGCAGCACGTTAAGATTAAAGTCACCAAGAGCGAAGACGACGACGAATTGCAGGGCAATGGGGGCTTTGACGCCGACGCTTTCGAGTTTGAGAACAGCCAGGTCATTTACTCAGACGATGAAGAAGAAGGAGAAAAAGATGACAAAGAAGCGGACGAGGAGTTGGAGGATGTCACGCCCAAAAAGAACAAGAAGGGCGAAGAGGAGGACGATTTGGCTGACTTGTACCCCGATGACGAGTCTGACGAGGAGGAGACAAAAGAAAACGACGGTGACGAGGCGATGGAGGAAGAGAAGCCCAAGAAGAAACGCTCTGCCAACGGCAACGCAGTCACCAAGAAGACCCGGCACCATACAAAGAGAGCCAAGAAAACGGTCTAAAGTGGGGGCTTGTTGGACGCGTGAATAATATAGATTTTTTTCTTTTGAACAAACCGGTATGCGTGCGTCCATAACGGTGATAACGATGTTCCCCACTTAATCTTAACAGGCTACAGGTTACAGACTCGCCTACCGGTACTGACGCTTCATACCGGTTCGCATACTCATGCCACAGCCTCAGTCGCGGCCGGTGCCGAGTGCGTCACCTTGACGATGTAGGGCGTGGACTTGTTTTGGTGATACGCCGGCTTGCCCTTGAGTCCGAAGCTCTCGAACAGCCGCTTGTCCTTCTCGAACGCCGGGTTGGCTGTGGTCAGCAGCGTGTCGCCGTTGAAGATCGAGTTGGCGCCGGCCATGAACATCATGCCCTGCTCAGCGTCCGTGAAGGACATGCGACCAGCACTGAGACGCACCATCGTCTTGGGCATGAGGATACGCGCTGTAGCAATCATACGCGCCATGTCGGAGGCCGTGACGGGCGCGATATCCTCGTCAAACAGCGGTGTGCCTTCCACAGACACAAGGGCGTTCACAGGCACAGACTCCGGGTGTTCGTCCATAGTCGCGAGCGTGTGCAGCAGACCCACGCGGTCGATTTTCTCCTCTCCCAGACCCAGGATGCCACCGCAACACACAGAGATGCCAGCCTTCCGCACGTTCTCAATGGTCTTAAGACGGTCGTCGTACGTGCGCGTGGTAATTACCTTAGCGTAGTGTTCACGACTAGTGTCGAGGTTGTGGTTGTAGGCCGATAATCCGGCCTCTTTGAGCTGCACAGCCTGCTCCTTCGTGAGCATCCCAAGCGTGCAGCAGACCTCGAGATCCATCTCTTTAACCTGGCGCACCATGTCCAGGATGTGTCTAAAGGCGTTCTTCTTGCCTACTTCGCGCCAGGCTGAGCCCATGCAGAAGCGCGTACTACCCGCTGCCTTCGCACGACGCGCCATCTCCACCACTTCTTGCACCTTTTTAGTGGGCTCGGGCTTGACAAACGTCTTGTGCCGAGAGGACTGCGAGCAGTATTTGCAGTCCTCCGTGCACCCGCCAGTCTTGATAGATAGCAGTGTGCACTGCTGCACCTCCGTCGGGTCAAAGTGCATGCGGTGCACAGTGGCGGCCTTGTACACGAGCTCCAGCAGCGGCTGGTCAAAGATGGCCTGTACCTCCTCCTTTGTCCAGTCGTGACGCACCTCGGACGACAAACCAGGCACTGTCATCGACACGGAGGCGACGTGTGACTGGTGGCGAACACCCACGCGGGCGGAGGACGCGGCGGACACGGCGAGCTTGCGGAACATGATACGGTCGAGAGCTATCGGTCGCTCCTGCGGTCCGGACGGCGTTTTTGTTTGTGAATCAATGCCACAGGAATCGCAAGGTGCAGATCTTTAAGTAACGATATGAAGTGGTGATTGACCGCGGCTTTTCGTGATTCACTTGAGGGTTGTATTTACATTAACTTTACATGATTGAAGTGAAACAAAGAAGTAACACGAAGCATCGTCACCCTCATGGTGTCAGATGCATCCAAACACAGTGAGCTGAAGATGGTCGAGCAGGTCGAGCACCGGTTGACTCCAAGCTAACAGCAACAAAGCCATGTACTGGTACGTGTCGAGTGGAAATATATGGTACTTTAACTACGGGGTGTTAAATGGAGAACCAGCACGAGTAAAGGGGTCGAGTCGAGTCGATCTTCGTCCCTTTTTGTGCCGACACCCCGGCGAGTATTCATCTCGAGGGGGTTCTTCTACGTTCGCAAATGACGTCAGCTAACTTAGCTGACGTCATTGAGCTAAGTAAGCGCCACTGACGCGCCGGTGTATCAAACATATGCAAATCGCTGACGCGGTCGTCGAAAGCGACAGTGTACATGTCCTAACACCCTAAACTGTAGCACAAAACTTAACGACGCCTGCTGCACCAGACGGCACTGGCCAAACGTTTTCGAGACAAAAACCATAGCATGACATCTAACTTGGAATCCAACCTCGATGTCTTCGACCTCAGTTCTGCGCCACCGATTCTGAACTGCTTGTACTACATGAGTAAGGAAAGGCTGCGAGGCGAGTGTCGTACGAGCTCCGGGACCTGAGTATTATAGCAGTCTAACCGGGGTAGCATGGTTTTTGAAAGATACTTAAGTACATTCAGTGTAGTTGGTGAAAGCTTGCATCATATCTTTTTCTTACCTACTATGCCTAGCATTTTATTGTACAGTGCTGCTATTAATTATAGGGACACTAGATTTTTTTCAAACTGTTCTCACAATGCGAGGATTTAGATTGTGCCGCTCGGTCCAAGAAACACTTGCCTAATGCCGAATAACTAGCAGTTTCCATCTTTTAAAAATATACAAGTTGCAACTTCTGAAGTGAAATTGCCATTTTAGGGGGTGTTGTTATCAAAAGGGACACCACCTAGAAGTCGGGATACCAACGTAGAATAGGCATTAGTGCACCGTCCACTATAGTTTTAAAGAACCTGAAAGTGGAGGTAGGGCGCTCTATTTGATGGTGCTCTATTTCCTAACGCGGAAAACGAAAAAATCAGGCCGACCACTGAAAAAAGCAGGTAATTCTGACAAGGCAAGTGACCATCAATTCCAGCAAGATATATTGTCATGTGGGCTAGGAGTAATGCAAAGCAGAAAGCTTAGTTCTCGATCCGCACTTTATTAAAGGCGTCAAGCAGCTCGTCAACCTCGTCCTCATTTGCGTTGTTGTCGGAGCTGCTAACAAGGTGTAACGGGGTACGTAGCCCTAAGTGTACCTCTAGTTACATGAAGTGTGACACGTCATACTTCGGGATATTTGGTACAAGGTATTAAAGCCGTCCATTGTTGCTTTTCTATAGGTGACTTATAGTTTGAATTTAGCTCAAGCTTTATCCATCTATAAATATACTCAGTTTTTTTACATTCTACCTTAAATTGATCACTTCGCTCCCTTTCGATAAAAGAAGACCTTTGAGCTGCCGTTCACTGAGAGTTTGTATACTCTCGGAATCCAACTTCCTCTAGCGCAAGGTGCTGTGTGACCCCGTCACACTTGGTAGCACTCGTAGTCAATCCACGCCACCGCGGGTATTCTACCTGAACCTCTCCGCCGTTGCCATGGATAGGAACGACTTCTCCCATATGAACGACTCACAGCTCGAGTCGGTTCGGAAGATGACAGGCATATTCGGGATGGAGGCCCTGCAGAGCCTGGTGGTGTCAACACCGGCCGAGCAGCTCGAGCGCGTCAATGCGTTTGACGCGTACGAGCAGGGGCTCATCGCGCATGTGCGGGGGAACCTGCATGCTCCGGCGGCGGAAGCAAATCCGCCACACCCGAAGCTAATACGGCTGAAGGTTAAGCCGTATGAAGGGAAGGGAGGCAAGAACCTTCACTTCGGGGTCCGAGAAGTAGATCTCGCGATGGACGCGGCTCTGTATCGACCGAGCAATTTCGTGCTGCTGTTGCACCCTCCAACCCTAGCGGTCGTGCTAAGGGTTGGGTGTACACGCGGGAGGCAACATCTCCTGGGTGTTTCACATCCTGGGCTCAGCTGTGCGAACAGCTCCGAGCCGCGTTCCTCCCGGCGAGCTACGAGTACTGCCAGCGCTCGCGCTTCCTCTCGTGCAAACAAGGGAGGCATGAGCTGCACGAGTACGTCCAAGAGATGGGGGGGCCACGGCGTCCCTAGTGGGAAACCCACTCAACGAACACATCAAGATGACCGTGTTTGTGGGCTGCCTTCGAGTGGGCCCAGCGCGCACTCAGCTGTTCCGGGTGCAGTCAAACACTCTTGAAGAGGCGATTCAAGTGAATCTTCAGGAAGAATACAGCCATCGCCAGGCGCGTACACCGGCCTCAGCTTGGCATGGGTGTTCTTTGTCGGCTCCCGGTCGAGCGCGTCACAACGGGCCAGTTCTCATGAAACTCAGGTCCGCCGAGCAGCGTGACATCCGCTGCTTCGGCTGCGGGAAGATGGGCCACTTCAAGCGCCACTGTCCCGCAGAAAGACGCCATAGACGGTCTTTCCCCAAGCCCGTCCTAAAGGGTCGCTGGCTGAAGCCAGGATCCCGGGGACAGGGGAACGCCGGAAACCAGTAGGGGCGGGGCGCTCTACTGAGGAAGAACATAGTCTTAGTGAAGGGTGCGTGAGTGGCGCGTACTACGGGGGATTAGCCTCTGAGAGTCTTCGCACTCTCGATTCGGCGAAGAGCAGCGGCGGTACGACCATCCTTTAGAATCTTGATCGATTCTGGGGCGTCGAAGAATTTCGCACGCCGCCAGACGGTTGCTCGTAATAGCAACAAGTTGTCCGATGCTTTGAGAGAAAGCAAGGGCAACGGGATGGTGTCAGTGCGACTGGCCGACGAAAAGGTCGTCTCTGTCCCCAACGTCCAAGTGGATCTGGCCGTCAAGTTTAAGACTTTGACAGCCTCGAACAGTTCACTGTTCTCGACATGGATCCATACGATATGATCCTGGGCATGCCCTGGCTTGAGGAGCATGAGTCTTGGATCGACTGGCGAGGCAAGGCAATCGATGCTAGCCGCCCTGCGCAGTCCGACAGAGCATTGGCGAATCATATTCCTACCTCTGTCAGGACCCGGGGCGTCCGCAAGGACTGCCAGGATACCGCAGTATCCGGCGGATGATTGGGAGTCGTCAACGTATATGACGACTCCGATGAAGCTTCGATGGTGGCAGCGCTAGGAGGCGCTGACCAAAGTGGGTAACTAAGGTCCACAAGCCGGTAGCATCGTCCCTGCAGCTGTCACGGACGCTGGTAATAGCGTGCCAAATGTGGGTAACAGATCTCCACACGCGATCGCCCATAACATACCGGAAGAGGAAGACGTTGGATACGCTTCCTGTGTGGGTAACACAGTACCACACGAGGCCTCGAGTGCCTCGGATGTCGACGTCACGGCATCCCCAGACGTGGGTAACGAATATCCACGTCAAGGTCGCCGTCGACGACGATGACGACGCGGCCGGTGGAAGAGTGTTATCACATCTTCGATGGCGAGACCGGTTTACCCGTCAAGGATTCTGGTGTCCACTTGGAGCCGTTGCCAGAGGTAAAAGCGATCGAGGAAATGGCGGCCGAGCCTTTCCTGGCCAGACTCAAAGCTGGGGAGATTGCCGAAATGGTGCTCATATGACCAGAGGCCACTTGGGAGGAGCCTTTGTCCTGGACGAGGACGCCCTAGAAGAGTTGAGCAGACGCGCTTGGGTTCTAAGATCCTTAACAAGTTCCTGGATCCAGTGTATCCTTTGGTGATGGAGTATGCGGCCGTGGTGAACAAGCACCCACCGATCCAACTCCCACCAGATCGAGGCGTACGGCATGAGAGCGATCTCGTGCCTGACACAAAGTACAGTGTCACGAAACAATGGCCTCTTCCACGCAAATAGTGCGAGGTCGTTGATGCCTTCTTCGCTGCGAAAGCGAAAGCAGGCATGGTTCGGGAGTCAAAGTTCCCGCACTCGACGTCAACTTTCTGCGTTCGGAAGCCGAACGGGAAGTAGCGTCTAGCTCACGCTTATAACAAGCTGAACAGCGCGACGGTGCCGGCCCAAACACTAATCCCACGAAAGGATGTGTTGTTGAACAACATGGCCGGAAGCGTACTGTACAATGCGCTGGATTTGGTAAACGGATACTATCAGATCCTGATGCGAGGGAGCGACATCCCACTCACCGCGGTGAGCACTCCAAGCGGCATGCTTTGGGAGTGGATCGTCATGCCGCAGGGCTTGTCTAACGCCCCGGCGACGTTCAACCGCCTGGTGACGCAATTGCTTAGGCACTGCGCGCCCTCGTACAGACGTACTTCGACGACACCTTCGTCCATAGCCGTGCCGAGGGAGGCGAGACGGTCATACGTCGAGTGTTGGACGTAATGCGAGCGAACAAGCTCTACGCCAACATCGACAAGTGCGTCTTCGCGTCACCAGAGATCAAGGTTCTCGGTTGATTCGTAAGCAACGTGGGCGCTCGGGCTAACCCAGACAAGGTCAAGGCCATAACAGCATGGCCAACGCCCCAATCCCAGAAGGATCTTCGAAAGTGGTTGGGTTTGGCCAACTACCTTCACAAGTACAGTGCAGGGTACGCGGGCTTCGCTAAGCCCTTGTCGGGCCTCCTTCAGAAGGACGTCGACTGGCGCTGGGAGCAAGAGCACCAGGATGCCTTTGACAGCATCAAGGCCAGTCTCAAAGAGCCCCTGTCCTGGTCCTGCCGGACGAGACGAGGCCGTTTAGCGTCGTCTGCGATGCCTCCGATTACGCCATCAGGTGTGCATTGCTGCAGGCCGACACGGCTCGACATGAACGAGTCATCTCGCTCCAGTCCAGGCAGTTCAGAGCCGCCGAACGGAGCTATTCTGTCCACTACAAGGAGCTCCTGGCAATGAAATATGCCCTTGTGAAGTTTCGGGTTCACCTTCTGGTCTCCCGGTCCATCGTGATCTACACAGACCACGCATCCTTGAGGACGGCGACAAATTCGCCTCACCTCTTACAACGGCTGGCGAGGTGGCTGTCCTTCTTCGAGGAGTACAACCATCGCGTCGAGTACAAGCCGGGCAAGCTCAACGTGCTTGCGGACGCCCTCTCTCGGCGTCCAGACTATGGGTTGGACCACATCACACGGGCAGCAACGGATCTATATGATCGGATACGCATGGCGTATCGGGACGATGAGGCTGCCGCGTCTATCGTCAAGTTCATCACGGCAGGAGCGAGCGCGAAGTCCGCCTGGCTTTCGTCGCGACAGCGCTCCCGGCTCCACCAATATGAGTTGAAGGATGGCCTCCACTACTACCGGGTGGAGCCCAACGAACATCCACGGGTGGTCGTACCCAACGACGAGGATCTGAAGTTTGATATCCTCGCGGAGGCGCACGACGCGCCCTCCAGAGGCCACTTGGGCCGCGAGAAGACCTTCCTGTCGGTCTCTCAGGCCTTCTGGTGGACTCGCATGTACAAGTGGGTCGCCCGATACGTGAATACATGCGAAACATGTCAGCGGGTCAAACCCGCAGGGCACTCTTCGGCTTCACTTGTAACGGGCCTAGAGTGTCCGTTACTAGCTTACACGTAATAATGAGGAAGCGTGCAAGTTCCGCGATAGTGAAACCAAGTGCTTAGTCTGAAGGAAAATCAACTCTGTTTTTATTTCGGTCCAGGGCAGCTTGCCCTGACCACTCAAATACACGTCAAACCCTTATTGGCTGATAATGGGTCTGGCTCCCCATATATCAACCAATAGGATGACGGCAGTTCAGCACACGCTAGCCGTGTGCTGCTGCACCTACTTTTGTAATATAAATCTACCTACTTATGTAATGGCGTGGCCCACTACATCACCCCCCTCTTAAAGTTGCACTTACGCAACATAAGCGACGGGCGGGGAACAAATCAATCAAAAGGGAAACAAGAAGAAAATCGTGGCCAACAGGAACGAACGATGCGGTGACCAGACAGATCCCTGCGCCACCCCAGGAAAAGTAAAAACACGTATTTGCTCAGCAGAACCACCCGATTCGCAACAATTAAACAGCAGCCGCAGCCTATTTCTTGCTAACGCGAACGTCGCTTGATTATCGCGAACAACCCCGGGCACGCGGCAACCCACTTTAAGGGAAGAAGCGCTGAGAACCCTGGCCCTGTATGATGTCTCCGGAGCGCAAGATCCGGAGTCTCTGGACGAGATGAAGGACCTCTTGCGGTGTGTTCGTGCGCTGCGTCAGAAGCCGGGTGGACTGCGTCTACCACTTGCGCTACAGGAGTCGTAGCTGCGCCTTCATCCGGCGCTTGAACCGGACTCAAATCGCAAGGAGAAAAATCTCGTCGACTGGATCGCATAACGGGAAGATATCCTCTCGTGTGCCATTCCCTTGGGCGAAGCTGCGCCTACAAAATCTGGCTTACATCGCCTTG
>NW_003303730.1:1289515-1290327 GCF_000142945.1 Phytophthora infestans T30-4
GAAGACTGGAGTCGTACTCTTGGATCACATCCGGGACATCGCGAAGGCGATTCTCGCGGGGCTCCCACGTATCTTGGTCCGCCGGAAAGCCAAGCCATCGTACCCTATAGCGGCGCGCGGCGGGAGCCGTGCGACTGGTGGACATATGGCGCTGCCCCGACCGACGGGGCGGGTCTTTGTGATCGACAATCTTCTCGACTATCCAGCGGATCTCGCCAGCTGAGTCGACAATCGGCGGGGGACCGTCCCGCGATACGACTGACGTTCTGTTTGGGAGCCGCGAGGAAGATCTCGCGGGGAGATTCTGGACGGCGTATCAGGAGGCGGAGGAGGCCCAGGACGCGGCTGCAAAGGCCGTGAGGACTGCGACTGAGACTCGTCAGTCGAATCGGGAGCTCTTGGCGCGCGTGAGGCTTCTTGAGCGCGCGGTACATGGTAGTCTGCAGAGCGGGACGGTGGAGCAGGCGCCTGGTGTGAATGGCGCGATGGCTCGGCGCGCGCGTCGGGCGGGGCGGCCGCTATATGCGCCGGCGGCTCAGGGGACTGAGTCGAAGAAGGAATCGTAGCGGGCAGGTATTGCTTGAGTCGTCCGACGTAGAACGTCGGATGTAGTCGCAGCGACGTGGGGATATCCAGTGTGTAAGCCTCGCCAATAACCTTAGTCACCGTAAATGGCCCAATAAAGCCCGGTGCGAGTTTACTCGCGCCGAGGTTGGTGACGCGCAGCACGTCATCTGATTCCTGAAGTCGACAGGAGCACTCGATCTCCCCCTAGCATGCTTTACTGTGTGTTGCGCCGCGCTGTCCGCGTT
>NW_003303730.1:1290427-1292015 GCF_000142945.1 Phytophthora infestans T30-4
TATCGGGTGACTGCTTGGCGCTGGAGGAGGAAGTCTGAGACAGCGGTGTTATCAGCCGGATGTGCCGGTTGCTTTGGCGCGTAGTTCGCTGATGGAGACACCGCGTTAGCGGTGCCAAAACTGATCAGGGCACGATTCGTCCACGAGGCGAGAGGGGACACTGCGTCGCGGGGAGTCGTCAGGGCCTTCCTGGCCTGGGCGTGTGTCACTGCGTTAACAGTCGCTGAAGATGAGGCTGCACTCGAGGAGGAGTCGGCAACCGGTATGGAAACCGGTTGAGGGTCCATTACCGGTGTTGGCGTCGCTCGGTCTCATCAAGATCTGATAGAATCCATCGGTCAAGTCGATGGCGCTGAAGACGACACTGCCCGCCATGGTGTCGAGCACCATGTTCTTCCGGGGAATTGGGGTTTGCGCGGGGATGGTCGCATCATTCAACTTGCTAAAGGCATGAACGATGCGCCATCCGCCTGTGGCCTTCTTCACACAGAACGTTGGGCTCGAATGTGGAGAGACACTCTCACGCACGTGACCCGCTTTACGGCGATTCTCGAAGAAGTTGTCGATGGCCTTGACTTGGTCTCGCGGCAGCGGCCACTGCCGCGTCACACAGTACTTCGAACCGGGCGCGAGATCGATCTCGTGGCGGACGCCTCGATCGGCAGGCAGTTCGGCTGGAATCTTATCGGGAAAGACGTCCGCGTATTCGCGGACGGTCTCGTACACTGGATTACCAGACTCGCGCAAGGACTCCCAGGACTGCGCTGCGAATCGCTCCTCGCGAGCGGACTTCGGTTCGGCGCTCTTGGGACGGGTGGATCCGTCGTCATCACTGACGGTGTTCCCTTCGAGTGGCGTAGACGAAGTGTCTGTGATCAGGCAGACCTGCTCAACCTCACCAACCATGAGACCACGAAGGAAGTTCTTCCAGGAGAGACCTGGAAGCCGGGTGAACGATTGAGCGTCGCGAGGTGGACACACAAGATCGACGGTGCGCTGACGGCCCATGCCGTCGTCCACGTGCTCAATGACACAGACCGACTCCGTCTGTGAGATGCCGTTCGGTGCAGTTTCACGTCGTGGCTTCAAATGACGGCGCTTCGACTTCTTTGCCCGTCGCCTCGAGTGTGTACTCGAGGAGGAAGAATCGCTCTCGCTGGACGATGTATCACCCCGCTCTAGGCACTGTAGCTCACTCTCGACTGTGCCGGTCACACGCGGGGGCCACTGCTTGACCGCGTGGTCGATCGGCGGGAGTTCCAACTGCTCGACCACCGGTTCGGGTGACGGGAGCCTCGACTGCTCTAGCGCCGTGATGCATGGGGAGAGCCCTTGTTCGACCGCCATATTGTGCTGCGGGAACTCTGGCTCGACCGCTGTGTCGCGCCGAGGGAACCCATGCTCCACCGCGATGGAGCGCTTGAACAACCCATGCTCGACCGTTAGCACGATTGGCGGCAGCCCCGGCTCGACCGCCATAGAGAACTTGCCCTCGCTTCGTGGCGAGGGCGTTCCGTGCAAGAGCACGAATTGACTTGTACGAACAGGATCGCCCTCCACTCAGAGTTGCGGCATCGAGCGCGGAAAA
>NW_003303730.1:1299456-1305388 GCF_000142945.1 Phytophthora infestans T30-4
CATACGTCATTCATCGCTGAGAAACGTTATTGGCGGAACGTACGGAGATATCAAATTCAAGTTTCCTACTCTGCTACACGTGACATCATATGCGATTGCGTAGCAGATAGGTCTAATACATGCCGCGTTCGCAATTTACAACTTCATTCGTAGCCGTGGTGATGAATGTGCAGACTCAGACCCCCCCCCAAGAATCAGACAGCGCAAACGGCGAACTAGAAGACGCAGGGGGCACAGAGACAGACGGAACGGACGACAGCGATGTGAAGAAACTTTAAGATGAAATTGCATCGATGGTGTGGCAGAATTACCTCGTGACTATTGCTCGAAGAAACGGTGAGGCATTCGGAACATGCAAAGTTTTGACCGATCCGCTGGAATGGCTCAAACTCACTGAAATTTGAACCTGCGGAACAGGGCCCGAACTCAATAGAAAGCTAAAAGCAAAATATGTATGGGCACAGACGTTTGTCCCTGGCGCAAGTCGTCCAAAATATATTACTTCAGTAGCTTGCACCGACCAGTTTCATAGCTAAAACTGCCTTTGTTGGGAAATTAGCCCAAAACTAGGGGTGCGCACACGGCGCGCACTGTATTGCAACATGTACCTGTTAGCGATTACTACAGAGCTGTAATTTCTGGAACTATCTGAGGGCTATGGGGCTATTACGAAGCAATACTCCTCCTTGGGCCCTCTATAGCTCCACTGGCGTTAAGTATTGGAGCATCTCAATATATCCCACACTGGGACCTATTTTGGCTAGTCTGGATTTTATTATGTTCCTTGCTAGAAACTCCAACTCTCTGCTGTAGTAAGACGGAAGGGATGATTCAGCAAGGCAGACGCTGCGGCTGCGAATCAGGCACAGCAGATGCATCACTACAGGAAATCCCAATTTTCACAAACGTTAATATATTTTATCTACCTCGTGGGGTAGGAAATCGCTAACATTGAAAACGAAAAAAAACGATGATAAATTTCAGAGCTTCTACCCGAAAATATAGATTTATTTAAATTGAAAAGCAAAGCCGATTTTCTGGTAAAGAAACAACTGTTTCTTTGTTTTTTTTTGGGTTTTCCTCATAATCGAACGGTTGAAAGAATCATATTAGCCTTTATTGGTTGGAGATATTGACTTTTAACCAATGAAGGCCTTGAATGCATGCAGTGCCAAATGTATTTATTGGTGTATATCACACCAATGTGGAAAACCTCTTTCGTAACCAAGTGGCTATGTGTAGCCACTTGCGTGTAGCCCCGTTCCACTCGACATCTGCATCGCCCTCCACTTTTCTTCGCGCTATCGAATGTTTTTAGCTATTCAGTGCCCTAGGCTGCTCGCAAGGGATTTTTAGGCTGTTCGAATGTTGCACTAAGAGTGATTTGTAACTTTTTCTTGTCTTCGCCGACGAAGATAAGCAATACCCTACTGTATTACTAATTTCGTTGTGCTGCCCGAGTCTTCGAGTTTTCCGATTGCTCGTTCAATGAACGTACCGGTATCATTTTCATATACTATATTAGTAAAAAAAGTATTTAATAATCGGCAAAACAATTTAATGATAAATACAAAGTCGTACAAAAGGTTAACTAATCTAATTGAAACGCAACATACGCTTCCTCATATACGTGCGCAAGCGTGTAAGCCGAAGTAGTGGGCTTAAAGTAGGTCTATTACACCTGGTAGCACTTTGTAGTCCGTTCAACGACCGACTAGCTAGCGAGTTCGTATGGAATACGAACACGGGGCGGAGAACTAACACATGGACAATAATCCGTCCATGCGGAGCCCGAATGCTTCTGCCACGCACATTGTGCGTGCAGATTGTCCCCATCTAGAGGGATAAGCTTGCTCTCTTTCTACACGTAATTACTCACGTGCAGTTTCAACGACTGCACGCAGTCGCTGTACACTCACGCGCAGAGTGTCCAGTGTACCTACATCGATATCACCTCACTTGTCCCCCAGTACGCTGTTGGCGTCCAACAGCGGAAGCGTTGCACGTATGCGATATTCAAGGAGGAGCTCAGACAAGCGTTTGAGCCCCCTCAGAATGAGTTCCTGTCGAGAGCAGAGTTTCTCGACCTGCAGCAAGGTGAGCATGACGTTCATGCTTACGCCCAACGTGCCCGGTATTTGGTCTCAAACATCGAGACCAACCCGATCGACGAGGCGACAAAGGTCGTCACGTTCATAAAGGGCTTGAAGGATGGGTTGGTTAAGACTTATCGCTTCCGAGAGTACCTAAGAAATTTCGAAGCTGCGGTTGCTCTTGTGATGTAAGAAGAGTTTAGCCTGAAGCAGGCTAAGCTGCATGCGAGCGTGCCAAGGACAGCACGTCCGACGATGAGAGAGGGAGGTCCAGAGCCTATGGCCCTCTTGAACGCTTATGCTATTGGACGCCAACAGTGTACTGGGGGACAAGTGAGGTGTTATCGGTGTGGGTACACCGGGTACTTTGCGCGTGAGTGCACAGCGCCTGTGCACTCGGCAAGGGGCGATTTGGGGCGTCGTCGCGTGTTATCAAAACACGTGCAGAGCCAGTAGGCGCGGATGGCCCTACTGGTATTGCGGTCGCGCGTGTCTACAACGGGCACGCGACTCTGAGGACTGCAGCCCCAGCGAGAGGGGTTCTTGCTGCAAGACGCGAGATGACAAGCCAAATCTTGTCATCCTGAAAGTGACTTCGAAGAGAGCAGGCTCTATTCGTGCTTTGGTTGACTCAGGTGCGTCGAACAGCTTTGTTCGACTGGACAGTCTCTTGAAGAAAAACTTCGAGGAAGTTAAAACACCTCGAAGTGTTTTGAAGGTGCGGTTGGCAACAGGTGCCACCGTAAGAACGGAGAAGTGCGTAGCACGCGTGCGCTTGCCGTACAAACACCGGGTGTTTGTGGAAGATCTTATCGTTCTAGCGCTGGACGATAAGCTTGACTTGGTATTGGGTATGCCGTGGATTGCACGGCATGATCCAGGGATCAACGAAGAGAAGTATACACTTTTACACTTCGGACGCAACGCGAAAGAGAGCGATGGCCCTGTCAGTGTCGCGCATGCACTGCGAGGTGCATCCGATCACACCGTTGTGGCAGCACCTTATGATGCAGCCTCCGGTGCCCATTCACAAGTCGCAACGACTAAGGCAGTCGTTGGGTATGTCTCAATTCGGAAATCAGATTTAAGACACGTTCATACTTCAATGACCGTATCGACTCAGGGAGTTGATAGATCAAGTATGAGGGAGCTTCAAGTCACATACAGTAGCTGTGGTGTCGGCGTGTCAGCTCCGGGAGATGACACGGTCGTGATTGGTTTAAATTCACGAAGGGCTCCGCCGAAAGGCGTCGAGGTGATGGCAGCGCGTCAGCTCCAAAGGTTGACGACGCGGCAAGCAGTGTTGGCGGTTGCAAACGTCCAACACTGAAAACGCTTGCGTGCTCGCGTGCAGACGGGCTGCACGTCGTAGCGGAATGCAATCAAGCCGGGCTTGATCATTCGCGTCCGCGGATAGAATCCGCCGACGGTTACAGCGGTAATCCGTTCAAGGCCGGGTCTGGACGGGAAACATGTAAAGCCGGACTTCACAAGAACAAAAGACGGCGCAAGCGACGAAAGCTTCGCAAGTCTTGGTCCGGAGCGAGATAATACGAGCGATGTCCGCCGGGCAAACATTGGAGACGACGTCGTGCGTCGAGACGTTGATAGTCTTGACGCGGACCAGTACTGGCCTCCAGTACCGGTCCATGCAACTGGAGATTCCTCCGACGAATGCGTCGGAGCTGACGTCGCTTGTAGCCATGGACTATATGCGCTTTGCGAAGGACCTGTACGATGAACGAATCGAGCAAATGTGCATCCTTTCGGATATCTAAAGGGTGGAAAGCGAAGTGGAGGATCTGAGGCACCTCCACACTGGTGATACCGCTGAGAGTAAAGACACTCTCAGCGAGAGGACGAAGAATCAGTGCTTCGACGAGCAGAGCTGGGACTCATTGAAGTCGATTCCCTTCTATGATGTTCTGCTGGAGCACAAGGATGTGATCCCGGAAGAGATTCCGCAGGACAAGGGCATACAGCACGAGATCGACCTCGTGCGGCGAGCGAAGTAATGTGTGAAGCGGCAGTGGCCACTACCGCGTGATCAAGTAAAGGCAATCGATGACCTCTTTGAAAGTCTTCGTAATGCGGGTCAAATATGGGGATTAAATTTCCCGTACAGCGCACCAACCAACATCTGTGTCAAGAAGCCACAGGGCGGATGGCGCATCGTTCATGCTTACAGCAAGCTGAACGATGCAATGATATCGGGCGGACGCTGATAACCCACGAAAAGATGTTATCATTGATTCGATGGCCAAGAGCACCATCTATAGTACTTTTGATCTGCGCCCACGGGTTCTATCAGATCCTGATAAGTGAGAGGGACATTCCTCTCACAGCGGTGAGCATTCCTAGCGGTATGCTTTGAGAGTGGCTCGTAATGCTGCAGAGAATGAAGAACGCCCCTGCAACCTTCAGTATATGTGTAACACAGCGCTCAGTGCGTGACTTCGCACTGAGCTACTCCGATGACGTGTTCGTTGACAGCCGGGCTGTGAAAGAGAAGACTGACGTTGAGGTGCACAAAGAGCACCTCCGTCCGCTGCTAGGGCTTATGCGTAAACATCATCTCAATGCGAACCTGAAGAAGTGTATCTTTGGGGCGAGCGAGATACCCGTCCTTGAGTGTCTCGTCGGGGAGAACGACGTACGCCCTGACCAAGAAAAGGTCATAGTGATCAATGAATGACCTACGCCATCCAACGTGAAGGAACTGAGACAGCTCCTTGGACTTGCATCGTTCTTGTGCAAGTACGTTGAAAATTACGTGGGCAAAATACGCTCGCTGTCACAGCTCATGAAAAAGGAGGCTGGGTGGATTTAGGCTGCATAGTGTCAGCAGACCTTCGATACAGTCAAGCAGGGCTTGACTGAGCCGCCGATCTTGGCAGTGACCAAGATCGCCCATTCCACATCGTGTGTGACGGTCCGACTTTGCAATCGGATGCGCGTTGATGCAGCACGATCACGAGGGCCATGATCGTGTGGTAAAGTACCAGCCGCGTCAGCCGAAGCCAGCTGAGCGTAACTACCCTGTACATGACAAGGAGCTCCTTGCCATGAAGTATGCACTCGCGAAGTTTCGAGTGTATTTATTTGGGAGTAGACCGCTCGTAGTCTACACCGACCACGCTTCACTGCGAGCAGCAGTGAAGACGCCGCACATCTCGCAACGAATGGCGAGATGTTTATCGTTCTTTGCGGAGTACGACTTCCAGGTTGAGTACAAACCTGGAGGGTTAATTGTGGTGGCCGACGTGTTGTCGCATCGACCTGATTACGCTGTTAAGACAGCCGACGTCAATCAAATTGGCGTCGAACGAGTAAGTGTTCCGTCGTCGACATTGATCGACGACGTGAAGAACACGTATGTGAGAGACGCAGACACGAAACCGCTGCTAGACTTTGTCTTAGCACCTTCTGACGTATCACGTCGGAAGTTGTCGCCACATCTACGAGCTCGTGCGCACTGATATCGTGTGCACGAAGGACTGGTGCCCTACAGCGCAGTGGACGATGATGCGGGTCGCATCGTCGTGCCGAATGATTATGATCTGCGTCTGCGGATCACGTACTAGTACCACGATGCCCCCACGGCAGGGCATCCGGGCCGTGAGAGGACATACACGCTTCTCACGAGAGACTTCTACTACCACCAGTACAAGAGGGTGCGCAAGTACGTACGTGCTTGCGAAGTGTGCCAACGCGTGAAGCCTGTTGCGTATTCGCAGGCTCCACTCCAATCACTGCCGACAACGTCGGAGTGCTGGCAGTCCATTTCTATGGACTCTGTATTCGGTCTTCCGCCAGACAACAAGCGGAGACTGACGTTG
>NW_003303730.1:1306050-1308930 GCF_000142945.1 Phytophthora infestans T30-4
GACTTCATCGGCGAGCTCATTGCAAAATGAGCTCGGGCTCTTTCAAAAAATTTGACGGCCTCGTCAATACTTTGAATGAATGTTAGGACTAGGGAAGTCTTAGCTTAACGGGGGGGGTGTAGCGGGGTTACACGCAAGTGGCTACACATAGCCACTTGGTTGCGAAAGAGGTTTTCCACATTGGTGTGAGATACACCAATGGATACATTTGGCAGAATGTTGGTCTGCAAGCATTCAAGGCATTCATTGGCTGAAAGTCAATATCTTCAACCAATTAGAATAGTAGGATTCTGTCAGCCATTCGTAAATATATACTTTATTTCATTTAGAATATTATATTAGGAGGAAAACCTAAACAAACAAACTCATTTTTACCAGAAATATATTTTCGGACGAAAGTTTAGTTAATCTAAGTGAAACGCCATAGACTTAATGGAGAGTGAGCTAGGTCCAGCCTCGACGCCTTAGCCCGTGCAAAATTCAACCGGAAAAGTTTTGTGTGCATTTTACTAAATATAATCATGTGCGGTTCTGATGAAACGCGCACGATAGACTGAAGCGGAGCAGTTTGCTCCGTCAGCTTAATATGATCTGCCGTCGCTGCCGTCGTGTTGTTGGTAGCTCGCTCTTCAAAAAGCCCCACGCACTACAGTAGATAAAAGAATTCTGTGCGTAAACTACCGCGACTTGATTGCGGGCAAGCAGAGTTCTTCAAGCAGAGACGAACCTGCATCTTCCACGCGTCTCGTGGCTCACAGACTGCGCTTTCCTAAGCGACGTCCTCGGCGACAGCTTTGAGCTCTTCTCCGCTGCTTGGGATCGGCTGGCCAACGCCAGGCGCACCGCCATGAAGCGAGTTTGGGAGCCTGTTTCTTTTTAACGCTTCTGTTGAGTCTCTCGAGCGGTTTCTTCCGACCAGCGTCAGCGTGTACAGAGAATGCTTTTTGTGGTTCACTGGCTGCAAAAACTCTCATCCAAGAAGGCGAAAGAAAAAAGAGGATAAAACTTGGAAAACCACGTTCTTATCTTTCTTCGTGGTTAGCTTACTACTGGTACATGCTATCTGACTGTGATTTCTGGAGGAAAAGTTACGCATATTATGCCCGCAGAGTGATCTCGTGGATCTTCTCGACGAGCTTGATCGGCGCAGACAGACCGAGGTAACGCACGACCATAGCCGGCAGGTTGCCGCCCAGATCCATGTGCGCAATCACACTCATCTCGCACATGTTGGGGTTGGTCGGGTGAGGCGTCACCACGTAGCCCGAAATCAAAATGGTCGCACGAACGTAACCCTTGCGTTCGGGTACGTACTCGACTGAACGTGTGGCGATGAGGATGCGGCCACTGGCTTCTTCACGGTAGGTAGACACGACAGAGAAGTCTCGAGCGGCCGTGAACATAATTGACTTGGCGGTCACACGACGCACCTCAGAGGCGTCACTGAGTTTCTCCATGACTTTAACTTCCTTTGTCATGTCGTCAAACTTGGGCACCATGTCGCTGCGCATGAGAATCTGTGCGGCCTTGGTAGCACTCACGTGGAGCATGCCCGTCGTCTTCATGGTGTACCACTCGCTGCCCTTGCCGTCCACTTCACCGTAGACGACCTGGATGCCCTTGTTGCTCGGGCCCTCGCGCCAGCCAATCGGCAGCACGTCGGAGCCCTCGTAGCGCGTGAGCAGCTTACGAATGCTGTCTCCTCGAAGGCCGCGATGTTGGCGCGCACCGACGCGATGGGTGCCGGGATGGCGAACGTCATAGCCGACGACTCGTCAGCCACAGGCGTCTCCTGCTGCGGGGCGCCCTGCTTGGTCTCCACGCCGCCGCGTGTGATCTCCATGGTGCTTTCAAAGGCCATGGTGTCTGTCTGTGTGTATGTATGGGGTGTGGTGTTCAGAGCGAGTTCGATTATGACAGCTCCAGACGCAGGTGTCGAAAGCTCAGAGTGCAGAGGCGCCTTCTATTTCCGTCCGCCCAGTTGCGATACGCACCCCAAGATTACGCGTATTTGACTTGCTGAAAGGGATAGAATAGGCTGTTACACAGGTTTTCTGTCAGCAAGATGCTGAGACACGGAGTTGCAGATTACGTTTTAAGACCTTGAGAGTAAAGCCAAAGGCCGAAAATAAGGGGCGCAGATAAGGGGCGCAGAAAAAAAATAGTGTCGTGGCTGAGTCTGAGGCTATCCTAATAGCCAATTTTGCCTCGTTATCCGTTTAGTGAGACAACATAGAGACCAAGCAGATGAACAGCACTGGCAAGACGTTGTCACCACAGTGCGGGCAACGCGTGTATATGTGTACATGTACAGTAGTACTTTAACATATAAATGCATGTTTGAATTTCCGGCGGGTCGACAGCAAAATCGAACTGATTTTTTACTCCGAATTAGCGGGTGACCAACACTCTTGGACGAAGATATGTCTCATTAGGTAGCGCTACGGTGCTTGCGCTCTCGAACACGCGCAACTGCAGCCAGCTTCAAGCGTCCCGAATCGGATCATGGCATTTGCTGTACCGGTACCCGATGCCAGGCACTTATTAATATTATTAATAGCGCAGTGCTGTTTTGTGCTAAAAGTCCACTTGCGGCAAAAACGTACCCACGCTCGCCGTCGCAGACGTCGTCCCTAAAACGGTAGAAGCGACTTAAATGTACAGTACAGTACATCATCGCAGTCTAAGGGTGTCTAATAATAACAACAGCTACGGAATTACTATGGGAAATGTAGCATATGGAGAAGGGGCAGAAATATCCAGGGTCTGAGAATGCGGAAGAAACTTTGCTCGATTTGAATTGCTAGAAGAATTTCGGACTTGGATAAAACTACCTAAAGGCGCCAAGAGATACGTACCCCGCCTCATAGTGAAATACAA
>NW_003303730.1:1309328-1325103 GCF_000142945.1 Phytophthora infestans T30-4
CGCCACATGGCTGACTGAAATGAGGTCAATGGTGTGACGTGACACCAGTGGTCTGACACATCTGGATGCCGGGCGAGCGAAGCTCTGGCGCGTTGGTTTGTCTGATGAGGACATGGTCGAAGTGGATGAAGAAGGCGAAGCAGCAGGAAATGGCCCTGTGAATGTGCTGGTGGTGGCTCCTACCGAACGACGAGGAGCATTTGACCCGTTTCCCGCGTTGGTTCCGGCAAACAAGCGAAGGGTCAATTTGCGTATCGCGTATGCAGGACCGCTGCATCTAGACGAAGTCTCGGTTCCCATGGAAACCATTGCCGCGTTCAACGACATTCAAACCGGGTTTTCGATGGAGGGAAGTCGCGGCCGCCCACTATATCTGCTGTATGGCCCACGTCAGTTTGGGAAATCCACCATTGCGTACCGCATTGCGGACTGGATGGCTGCGGATCCGCATTTGGCCAATGTCGAATGCATCCTGGTCGAGCTGCGCAGGTCTGCTGTCCGAGACGCTGCCACTTTCTGGACTTGTTTGGGCATGCACATGAAACCTGAGAGTGTGTGCCAAGACGAGACCGCGTTCATCAAGCTGGCAACTCGTGGTCAGCGTCGCTTTTGCCTCATCTTGGATGAAATGGACCATCTCTTTGACAACAAAGACCTGGCGACAACGTTTCTTGCAGCTCTTCGTACCTGGAAGGTAGCGTCTTTCTTCTGTGGGTTTTTTGGAGTTGGCAGTCACGATTTGGTGCATCACTTCAAGGTTTTTCGCGGGGACATGAAGTCGAGTCCTTTCAACGTCGGTACCATGATCAAGGTGGGACCCTTCTCACTCGAGCAAATGAGCGCATTCTTTACACTCGTTGCTTCACGTTATCCTTTTTCAGAGTCGCTTCGACGCGCAATTATAGATTATTCAAGTGGTGCTCCTGGCGTCTTTGGGTCGATGATTCGATTCACGGCGGACAGCGACAAATGTACAGTGGAGCGGCACGAGTGGGAGCGGTGGTTCAAAGTGGATGCGTTTTCAAGTTATTTGACAGCATATAACAATACCTACTGCCGCATTCAAGATAATCTGCATCACTTGAATGATGTGGAATGGGAGGCGGTTAAGTACGTTCTTGCGCACGATGGAGAACGTATGACGGCGAGCCAGGTCGAGGGGAATTGTGGCATTTCTGTTCGAGGTGACCAAGATAGCCAACTCGTTGATCCATTACTTCGCATGGGGGTTCTGATCGAAGGAAGCGATGGTGCATTGGCCTTGGTATCGGAGATGATGCATCGAATTTGTGTGGAAGCACTTCCGGTGCGAGAAATCTACCAAGTTGCATCCACAGATGATTCGCTGGAGCTGTTATGCGTTGCGCTTCGATTTTTCAATCCGCAACGCATCTCCCACCAGTTTGTGAGCAATCGACAGCCTCTGAGCGAGTCGGTTTTCCACTTGGAGCTATTCGCAACGATACGCGACATCATGCAGAAGGCATCGCTAACTACTGTAGAGGCTTCTACGCTGAAGTAAAAACTCCGGACAGCCGAACAAGGGCCGAAATTCTCCTCATTAACGGCATCAGACTCGCGTACGAGATCAAGTCAAATCAATTACGTGAAAAGGAGATCACTGCTGCAGCTCGACAAGCTGATCAGTACAGGCAACAGTTTCAAGTTGACCACATGGTGGTCGTGAATTTTGCTCCCCACGGACATTTAATCGACCCAATTTATCAAGTGAAGCAGTTTGAAGACATCCTGATCGTTCATGCTCAATATGCAAATTCCTGCGACGAATTTGACCTAAGCTATCTGGTGGATGGACGGGTACAGCATCGCGCTGTCAAGACCTTGACGAAACGCGTCGAATAAGCGGGCAACGTCAATTCATTTGGTTATTTTTCTCTATCTCTGGAGGTGTTTGCGCTTGATGTTGTCCATCCAGTTGAGCTGATCCAGCGTCACCTCACCTCTGAGCGCGTGGACAAACAGTCTCGGCGTCTTGGCCTCCTCGTCATCCTTCGCATTCTCTTTCATAAAGAAAGAGGTGCGCATCGCATCGCCCTTGGCGCTGTCCACGTTGATCTTACCCGAAGAGCTCGATGCCGCTGCAAGAGCTCCGTCTTGGGCCCGGAGCTCGCCAGTGAAGACCGCGTAGTCCTCATCCAGCTGGTCCATCTCGCTAGTGACGAATTCACAGTCTCTTCCGACCGTGACTTTCGTGCCGTGGAGTTCCACATCGATCGATGCTGCCGGTTGGAGTGAAACACGCACGTCTCCAGGCACAAGGATACTGCTGGAGGCGTCGTTAGTCCACGAGTCAAAGTGCGCTGTGACGTCGCACTTGTCACCGCTGTCCTCCACCTCCAAAGCGCCAGTCACACTGTCCACCTCCACACTCTTGAGTCCGTCACTGGACACTCGAAGGTAGCCATGTACGTTGCCAACACGTAGCTTGGACTGGCCTGACTGGTTCGTTGACACGACGTTGCATGTCGACGCATAGATGGCGCCAAACTCCGAGTCCGAGGCCTCTCCCTTGCCCAGCTTCACCTCGGCTTTTCCTGCCATAAGTCTCTTACATTTGATACTCTCATTGGTCTCCAGTCGCACCGTCTCGCCTTCCACCAGCGCCAGCACGTCGATTTTCCCTCCGTTGGTCTTCAAGCTCACGTTGGTACCTCGCACCTTGCTAACCTCAATGTCTCCACGACCCACAACCACCTTGACATCCCCTTCGATTTTGTCTTTAAGGGTGACGCTACCGTTAGCCACCGCCAAGTTCAGATCGACTGTGTGTGGCAGCAAGAGCTGCAGTTTAGCGTCCACAACGCCCTTTTTAGAGATACGCAACGCCTTAACGCTCTCAGCGCCGCCAACTGCGCCCTCAATAGTGTCCTCTTGCACATCAAACAGGCTGTGGATGTCCAAACCGCTGTCGGAAGCTGTGGTGACACGCAGAGCAAAGTCGTTGGCACTTAAAACCGGCACAATCTCCACGTCTGTACGCGCTGCATCACCCGCCTGGAGCTGCACACAGCTCTGATGCGACAGGTGCGAGAGTGACAGCGACTCTGAAGCGCTGGAGAACAACCGCGAGGAGCGCTGCAGCGTTAGCAAGCTACGACGCAGCACCAGCATCTTAGCGTCTCTAAATGTGCGGCTATCGACAAAATAGTCCAGACTAAACTGCAATTTGCTCAGCACTGCTCAAACCTTCCTTAATGCATGTATGAAACATCCTAGGTTATGTGCCACTGGTGGCCACAAGCCTCTCCATAAGCAAGTGTCCAGGCAGGCTTCTCTTCCTTCTCCTCCCCTTCGCCATGCGCCCGATCCTGCTCAAGGGCCACTCGCGGTCGCTGACCATGATCAAGTACAACCGCGAGGGTGACCTGCTCTTCTCGTGCGCCAAAGACCACACGCCCAACCTCTGGTACAGCGACACGGGCGAGCGTATTGGCACGTACGTGGGTCACTCAGGTGCCGTGTGGGCCTGCGACGTGAGCTACCACTCGGAGCGTCTGCTCACCGCCGCGGCCGACGCCACCGTCAAGCTCTGGGACGTTCAGAGCGGCGAAGAGCTCTTCTCCTTCCCTCACACTGGCCCGGCCCGCAGTGTCAACTTCAGTACGGGCGACAAGTACTTTGTGTCTGTGGCCGACAAGTTCTCGGACCGACCGGCAGCTGTGTACGTCTATGAACTGGCCGACGATGTGGCCAACCAGAGCGCCGAGCCCGTACTGACCATCACTAACCATGGCCACGAGGGCCGCATCACTGGAGCCTACTGGATGCCCCTGAACAAGGCCATCATGACCACGGGCGGCGACGGTACCATTAAACTGTTCGACCCCAAGACGGGCCAGTTGCTTGAGAGCTACGTCATCCACACGGGTGAGATCACTAATGTGGCCTTTAATAAGAGTAAGACGCTGGCCATCACGTCGTCCAAGGACAACACGGCCAAGTTGCTGGACGTCGAGACGCTTAAGGTGCTCAAGGTGTACGAGACAGACCGCCCCGTTAACTCGGCCGCCATCTCGCCTATTAAGGAGCACGTGGTGCTGGGCGGTGGTCAGGAGGCCATGAGTGTGACTACCACATCTGGCCGAGTGGGGAAATTCGAGGCCCGGTTCTTCCACATGGTCTTCCAGGAGGAGTTCGGCCGTGTGAAGGGCCACTTCGGCCCCATTAACACCATCGCCTTCCACCCTAATGGCAAGAGCTACGCGTCTGGAGCGGAAGATGGCTACGTGCGACTCCACCACTTTGATAACGACTACCTCAAGCTCGATGCCCTGAAGTAAAGAAATGGACCACGATGAGGGACATCAGACGGACTGGTGGTGGGGGGAAATCGAGCTTAGAGCCAACAGGTCAGCAGACAGATTGCAGTCGCGAGGGGCTTAGCGTTAGCAGGATAGAGCGCTCTCCTTATTAGCCCGTAGGTAGTTTTAATGTAGCCATTCTACTTCCATTTTTGGGATTTTCTGAAGCCATATCGGATTTGCAAGGTGAGCCAAAATAATCAGACTGCTTGGTGATCTTATCTGAGGTCGTCGAGTTTGTCAGTGGAAGGCATCGCAAACTGGGCGAAACGTCGATAGCTTTTGCTCCTTCCATGAGGGCGGCACGTCATTTCGAATTCTACCAGCTTCAAGACAAAGTTCAGCAACACTAGTTACCAGCAACAATGGAGGAGGCCATGCACTTCTTGGACGAACTCAAGGAAAAGTACCTGCACCAGGTCGAGCAAGCCATGTGAGTTTTGACTGCTGGTTGCCAAGTCTAGTAGGGACACGCAGACTAAATGTCTCTGCACTTGTAGTGAGGACTGGGACTACCAGGACTTTGCCCCGGACAAGAGGTGCGCGCTGCTTGACAACGAAGAGGAGGTGAACTCCCGCGATGACCCGGACGAAAGCTGCGCTAGCAGTCCCATCCCCAAGACGGTTCGCAAGTCGTGGGTGGGTCTAACACCCGATGCAGAGATCGAAAAGTGCGTCGCTATTAAAGTGTCCCCCCTTTGCGCTGATCTCTAACTGGGATATCTTGGGTTTGATTGCAGCATTGATTGTGGCCAAGCTGCGGTGAATCTCTGCGGCTACGAGGCCAAGTTGATTGCCGTTTGCACGCCACCCGGTGGCATCCACGGCATCCCAGATACTGAAAGCGTCCAGCGGCTATTTGCACAGATCCCTCGTCTCGACGCTGCTAACGTGGCCACTGCGTTCTCTACGCGGCTGCAAGACGACGTCGCTCGGCGCTCGTGGCAGATTCGCGCCAAGGCGATCATTCTGATGCAGATGCTCGTGGAGATCAAGCCATTCTCTGGTCGATATATCCCGGCTTTTGCAGCCAATCCTACGCTCATGCAGCAACTCGAAGTCCACCGTACAGGCACCTACAAGCAGGTGATCCGTGAAGGCTCACGCAAGCTTCTGTCTCTGGTCCGTTCGAACGGTACGGACCCAGCACTCATTCCAAAGGAGAGCCCAACGAAGCCTCACGTACGGCACATTCAGCTCGGTGGCAAGCCCAAGAAGAGCCCCAAGCGGGCTCAGACGTCGCCGATCAAGCAGCCGCCAAAGATGTCGCCCGGTAAGCTGGCAGTGAACAAGGTGTTCAAACCGGAGCCCGTCATGTCCAAGATTACAGCGCTGCTAGTGCAGAGCCCCAAACCGTCGCAGGTCATGAGTCCGAAGGTGTCGCTAGCTGTCCAGGCGTCGTGGAGACGCCGAAACAGTGCCACGAAGTCTGACAAGGAGGATGAAAACCTCATGCCCTTTCAGCAACTCACACCGACTTCCAACCCCAAGGAGATTAGAAATTCTTGGGTCTATGGAGCTCCAAAGGAAGCTTTAATCACCTCGTCGAACGCGAGGCTGGACAGTGGCAGCCTCAGTGCCTTCTCCTTTGTCCAGTAAAGACCACATCTGCATGATCCACCTCTAAAACTCTAAATCCGAAGAAAGGCTCCAAAATAATTCCAGTGTATTGTCTCTAATATTTATAGCAATATATCGCTGTTAATAAAGCTTGAGGATGGATAGAAAGCGCTCCAAGAAGTCTGCGGGTCGTCGAGTCAAAGCTCCATCTTTGACGGAACCTCCAGTCGACCGTCAGCACAGATCCTCGAGTGTTTTATGGCTCAAACTCAACTTCACCATCAAAACAGCTCGTCTGCAGTCTCTCAAGCGGCAAAAGTATCAGCACTTACAAGAAGAAGCTTTACTCAAGGCTCGAGGGCTGCTCAAAAATTGGGAAGACGGTCCAGTGGTTCTCACCGAGGACTTGTACAGTCGAGCTCGCAATGAACAGGAGGCGCAAGAACTGCTCAACTACACGCCAGAAGCACTAGCACTACGCTTCAGTCTACGCAATCATCCAGACGTAGTCGACGCCGTCAAGCAGCTTTGGTCTGTCCAGCTTCCTCGAGACGAAATGGGTTGTATTGACAAAAAAGGGTACGCATCCTTGTTCCGACGTATCGGTCGAAGCTTGGAGCCTGATGCAAGTAAGAAGCGTCTTCGACGTATGGAGAGAACCATCACAGAAGACTGGAGTCGAGACAGCAAAGGCGAGTCGGTCATGAGCTTCGCCACTTTCTTCGACAGCGTCTTCGAACTCGCCGATCTCTGGTGTGAGACGATCGATGTGGACGAGTATATCACTTTTCTTCGAAGATTAGTACAACGCGTGAGTGCACTACGACGTAACAAACAAGACCCAAGCGATGAAGGGAAAAGAATGTTACGTTCGCTCAAGCAGATCAAGGCTATCGACGATGACGAGTCTTCATCAGAGGAGGAGGATTCTGTTTCAGAGGCAGAAGAAGACGAGGAGTTATCAAGTGGAAGCGACATGGACGATAGTGAGGAAGAGGAGAACACCCCCATCTCGTTACCATCACCGAAGATTCCATTTCATTCGATGTTCATAGCGAGCAAGGCGCTGACCAGTATGCGGCCCAGAACCTCAAGCAGCTCTAGCCTACCTCAGAATGTTCCGGACGCCGACAATGTTCCAGACAGACCACGATCACGAGAGCGACGTGCGAGTATCATTTCGCTTGGAGATTTTGCTGGATTGAGTTCTCCAGACGATAGCAAGGAAGAACCAAAGACGCCTTCAGTCCGTGGGTCAAGCGCAAAGTCCAGAGTCTCGTCTGCAAAGTCACAAACGCCTTTGACTAGCGTTCGTGAAAACGTCAGTACAGAAGATGAAGACGTTAAGGCCTTAATGAGTTTGCACCGCGCACGGTCCGCACAGCGTCCTCCAGTAGCAGCTGCGTCCAGCAGTGTGAGCTCAGACAATAAGGTATCTTCCAATGTCGGTAAACAAAAGACGAACCCGAGACAGCAAACGAGTCTCGGGACTGGTAGCGTTGATTCTGGTGGGCTATCGGCTTCAGGAGGTCTGCCAAACGCCTTGACAAGCTCAGCGCCCGTCTTAAAATCGATGGGAGGTATGAAGACTGGCACTGCTTTTGACAGTGCTGATACAACTAGTCCTGATGCTGGTGCTCGGGTATCGATGCTGTCGTCGTCCTCTAAAGCGAAGCAAAAGGCCGACAAAAAGCCTACCGGTATCGTCTTCGATGCACCTCAAGCAAACATCAACAACATGAGGCTTGCGTCGCTTGATGTGGCCCCACCCAGCACCTCTGGGGCTTCAAAACGGACTCAAAAAGGCCCTGGGAAATGGAATATTCGTGCTGACCAACCGCGACAGCAACTTCGAAAGGATGACCAAGTCGGTTCTCCAGCTACACGAGATTACATTTCCGGCTTGGGTTTTGACAGTCCAGCGAACGACATTGCAGTCTCCCCGAAGACAGAGCTGGCACCTGTGGACCCGACGACGCCATTCTACACGTTCGAAGATAGTTCATCGCCTGCGAGGAGACTACTGCAAACACTCAATGACGACGGTCGTGGCTCTAGTGGAGTGTACAGTAGCAAAGGACGTCGGCAACGCACTGTTCCTACCGAGGGTTGTGTAGACCAGGGGTTCGATCTCTGCGATAGTTGCAAAACTACGGGGTATTTGACTGGGAGTCTGCAAGCGGAGATAACAGCGAGGAACGTTCCCTTGGCTTGCACCACCGACGTGCACCCACGAACCGCATCGTTAAGCGAAGAAGCCAGGAGACGCAGTTGGACCAAGCCAGTCCCTAAACGGGTGAGGAAGAAGGCTTCAGATGACGGAGATAACGACGCCACCGTCTCTCCATGGGACTCGCAATTCGACACTGAACTCGACGACCTCGCTAGAGCTTTTCCTCGTCCTGACAATCATCAAGTGAGGACGATTGTGACGGTCCCCGAGGCGACAGTTTCCAGAGCGACAGATGAGCTAGACCCTGTAGAACCCCCAAATATCAGAGTGGCGTCGTCTATGGCTTCGCCTGAGCCTCCGTCCTGCGTATCAGAGCTCACAACGCTGCCGAACGAGTATCACGAACTTGTGCTTGGCAAAGGTCTCAGTAGGTCGGAGAGCGCTCCCGTTCGAACTGCGCCGAACCTTAGTATAGTAGTGCACCCATTCAAGAGAACATATCGAGGGCCTCAGTGGACGCTACTTGGAGCTATGCAACCCCCTTTAACGCTGTTGGAGGACGGAGTTGAAGGTCACACTGTGGCAACCTCCCCACGACCGAAACTCGCGGCGCTTACGTCCAAGCGACCTCGTCGAGAACGAGAACTGGATGAGGACGATGAAATAGGATTGTGTCCTCGCTTTGCAGAACATCTCGAGTCCCACGGGGATCGATCCGCCACTGCTCCACCACGTTTCCGCACAGACAAGCCCAGACCTCGATGCATATGTGAAGATGGCTACACTGCGTCTTTGCATGACCAAGACGTCGAGTATCGGTATATCGTCCATGGAGGTGGCAACAACAACTGGCGAGATGAGGACGACGAGGATTTGGAGCAAGAGACAGCGCTGAACTCGTCGGAAGACGTGACAGTGATCGTGAATGCCACTCGGGGGCTCGTACTGCGACCTGGTACTGTGGATCGTTTAGCTGCAAAGCGAGCGAGACTTAAAGAGCGAGCAACGAGGTCGGAAATGATGCGAAGGCGTTGTCAATACACGCTCGGCAAGCATCTCGACTAGCAACATCGTCATAACTTATTGTCAACTCTCTGTATTGTGGTACACGTACTGCTGTACGAACGGGTGGTCTTCGAGGTCCTTCACAAGTTCTTGGCACGAGTAGCAGCCATCTGTGCCGCATACGTCATCTACAACTCGCCTCACATCATGTGCAGCCACGGGTGGATCTCCGAAGAAACCTGCGATTGAGGCTAACGTTGTTAACGCGAAGTTCAGTCCTTCAGGAGAGAGACCTTCTTCAAGGCCTGACGACTTGTCAGCGTCGCTAGCGAACTGCAGCGCCGCTTGAAGCTTCACGTCGAGAGATCCGCGAAGTAGCGCCGAGGTTCCAATGAGGAATTGAATGGCGAAAATGCGATCATCGCCTGTACGATCCAACAAGGTGAATAGGCGATCAAAGATCGCTCGATCTGCTGCTGCAAACCCGACACTGTTGAGCGCTTCTTCGAACTCCTCACAGCTCAGATCAGCCTCTCGAGACGCCAAATCTCCATCGTCCTTGGAGCCAGCAGCAAACCAGATAGCGTGAAGCGCCTGAAGCTGCACCAAAGTGACTGCAAACACTGTAACAGTCAGCAGATCGTCAGCTTCCAAGACTTCGAGATACCATGCTCACACTGAGTAATCTCTGCGACGGCCGCGACAGCCAACGGACTGTCCTGGCACTCGCTTCCATCTGTAGGCTGGGAGATCGTAATACCCATAGTCGCACCTTGCGTCTTCTCAAAGGCTCCCTGCTACAGTCAAGCAAGCACAACAGTCCTAGATCCACGATGGCTACATCCACTTCAACTTGACCAATACTAAACCCAAGATACAAAAGTATTTAACCAATAAACAAGAAGAACGTCCTCGAACCGTTACGTTCTAAAAGGGCAATGGACCGACAACGGAACTCCTTGAGCATGCGACACTAATTGGCTTGCAGATACGCTGAGAACTTCTCTCAGAGATCTCGTGGCGTGAGTCGGTGGGAGCTTGCGGCCGCCGTCGGTTTTATCAGTCGAAAGCTGCCGTTTTCCGAAGCATTTCCCGGCCAGGTGTCACTGGCTTTAGATCAGCAGCATTGGCTCGCCACCGCCAGGGTGAGATCCGTCGCGTGCACGTGCGGCCCATGGGAAGCAATGCAGGAGCCTCCTCGACGGCAATGGCCGGGATGGAGCCCCGCGTAGTCTTCCTGAACGACAATGACGCCAACCAACAGCTCATCACTTCCAAGCAGTATGCGCGCAACGTCATGGTCACGTCCAAGTATACCGCAGTAAGCTTCGTGCCCAAGACCATCTTCGAGTTCTTTCGTGTTGTAGCCAACGTCTACTTCCTCCTCATCGCGGTGTTACAGGTAAAAGTCCTACAATACGACAGCTAGTGATGGGCCACTGACGTATCGTGTATAGCTAGCAACGCCGTGGTCCCCGACGAATCGCTTCACGACAGCAGGACCGTTATTATTTGTCCTTCTAGTAACGATGGTGAAGCAGGGAAGCGAGGACTTCAAGCGCCACCAAGCAGACGAAAAGCAGAACTGTCGTTCGTGTCGCGTAAGTCATCTCGCTTGCTGTAACTCTACGAATTCTTCACGAACTTTCTTGTTCTTTCTACTCTGTAGATTATTAATACTACAGGCCAGACTGAGATGATAACGTGGCAGGAATTACAGGTTGGACAGCTCGTATGTGTGGAAAACCACGAGGAGTTGCCTGCAGACGTGGTGATTCTTGCTACCTCCGAAGAGGAAGGAAGGTGCTTCATCGAGACGTCCAATCTCGACGGAGAAACCAATCTCAAGCGTCGAATAGCTGTCAAACCCACGGCTCAACTCGTTGGTTGGCGGGAGCTGCAAGCAGATCCAATCCCTCAAGAAGCGGTATGCTCCTCGGCTGTGCGTCGACTGCGCGGCTCGGTCGAGCACGAACAGCCCAACAACCAGCTCTACACCTTCACCGGACGAATATTACTTCGCGAAGGTGATCGAGGCGAGACAGCAGTGCCCTTGGGGCCAGAAAACTTGCTTCTTCGCGGCTGCAGTCTTCGAAGTTGCGCGTTTGTGGTCGGTCTCGTGATTTTTACAGGCAGCGAGACCAAATTACTGCAAAATTCTCGAGCCGCGCCCTCTAAGCAGAGTAAACTGTATCGCACCGCGAATCGCTGTATGCTGTTGATCTTCACTACAATGTTTGCTCTTTGCTTAGCCAGTGCGATAGCAGCATCTTCCTGGAGTAAAGAGAACGCAAGTCGCTTATGGTACCTGCCGTTTATCAAGGAAGCGGACCAGGTGGACGACTTTATCGTGAATTTCTTCACTTTTCTTATCCTGTATAACAACCTTGTTCCTATCTCGCTGTACGTCTCTCTTGACATCATTAAAGTACTTCAAGCGAACCGAATCACTGCAGACTCGAAGATGGTGTACGATGGTGTTTATGCCGTAGCCAGAACCTCAGAACTTAACGAAGAATTGGGTCAAATCGAGTATGTCTTCAGTGACAAAACAGGTACTCTAACGTGCAACGTTATGGAGTTCCGGAAGTGCTCTATTGGGGGAGTATCGTATGGTTACGGAACCACCGAGATCGGTCGAGCTGTGGCTGCTCTGGCCAGCTCAGAAGCCTCAAAAGGCTCGAAATCGGCCTCTTCTCCTGCTAAAGCCAAGGTGAACCCGCTTGTCAATGTTCCGAGTGGTGTACGGCTGGATATAGACGCTACAGACGACGTTCGGGATAGAATCTCCTCAGCTACGCCTGTGCTTCCCGTGACGGAAATCGACGAAGGCGACCCCAAAGCAGCGCAGGTTCACTTTGATCCTAGTATTCACTTCGATGACCCGGGTCTGCTACGAGCGTTGTATGCGGGTGGGAAGCAAGGAGAACTCATTCACGAATTTTTGACGTTATTGTCAATTTGTCACACGGTAATTCCCGAAGTGGACTCCAAGACGAGGGAAGTTGTGTATCGTGCATCCTCACCCGACGAAGAAGCGTTAGTGAAAGCTGCCAAGTGTCTTGGCTATAACTTTGTGTCTCCAGCTCCTCTGATGAAGGTCGAGATCTCCCGAAAACCCTCGCTTCTCCCTACCGCCAACTCTAACTCTAACCAGCCACTGGAAACCGTAACAAAATCCTATACGATTGTGAACGTCAACGAGTTCAACTCAACACGAAAGCGAATGTCGGTCGTGGCAATAAACAACGAGACGCGAGAGTATGTTTTGTACTGCAAAGGGGCTGATAATATGATGCTGGAACGCGCTGTAAGTGGGAAAAACGATAATGACGCTGTTATTAACGGGAAACTTGTAGGGCATTTACGAAATTACGCTCGTGAAGGTCTACGGACGCTGGTTCTCGGCCGTCGGGTGCTTACAGCGGAGGAATATAAACGCTATAACGAAGCGTACGTAGCCGCATCTACCGCACTCGAAGACCGCGAAGCAAAACTGGACGCATGTGCCGAGATGATTGAGAAAAATATGCAACTTTTAGGCGTGACGGCTATCGAGGATAAACTACAAGAGGGAGTTCCCTCCGCTATCTTCGACCTTGCTCAGGCTGGAATGAAAGTCTGGGTGCTAACAGGAGACCGAGAGGAAACCGCGATCAATATTGGACACGCTTGTCGACTCATAAATGACACGATGCAGTTGCTCTACGTGAATGCCGAGCGCGTGGAAGCGTTGAGTGCGCAGCTCGACGCACTGTACGAGACTCCCGAGATTCAGCGACTTATCCGAGGGAATGTAGTTGCCGACAATCTCGCGATGGTGTGTGACGGTAAAGCTCTGGTGCACATTTTCCCGTCCCGTGACGCTCGAGCTAAAATGTCCACAGACGCCATTGAGCGTGTTGAGGTTCTGACTGGGAAGCTCTTGGAGATCGCTCGAGTGTGCAAAGCTCTTATTTGCTTGTCGAGTTAGCCCATCGCAGAAGGCGGAGATAGTGCAACTAGTACGGAAGGGTGGACGTCAAGGCTGTGAAAAGAAAGGAGAACAGCCGATCACCTTAGCGATCGGAGACGGAGCCAACGATGTGAGTATGATCCAAACAGCTCACGTTGGAGTGGGCATCTGTGGCAAAGAAGGGGTGCAAGCGGAAAACGCGAGTGACTACGCTATCGCTCAGTTTCGATTCCTAACGCGACTGGTTTTACTACATGGACGATGCAACTATAAGCGCATCTGTAAGGTCATCCGCTACTCGTTCTACAAGAACATCGCGCTCGTGATCAGTCTCTTTATATTTAACTTCTTCAATGGCCAGTCGGGAGCGCCATTGTTCGAGAGCTTCGTGATGGCAGGCTGGAACTTCTTTTTAGCGCTTCCGATCATCGTCATCGGCGTCTTTGACCAGGATATCTCGGAAGATGTGGTGCTGAGATTCCCGCAACTTTATCGTCGTGGCCAACACAACAGCGACCTCAACATGCGCGTATTTTCCAGAACGATCCTCAACTCGGTAGCCCACGCACTCATCTGCTTTTACGGATGCTATGCTGGCAATCGACATACAAACTACGGCTTGTACGTGATTGGGACGCTGTTCTACACGATTCTACTGGGCACGATGAACCTCAAGGTGTCGCTGTTAACGTTGAACTGGAACAAGTACCATCTCGTGGTCATGATCTTCAGTACTTGGCTCTTCATCTTCTTCCTGCTCGTCTATCCGCAGTTCACTTTCATGAGCTACGACATGTTTGGTGTACCCATGTTCATGATCAAGCTTCAACGCTACTGGACGTTGCTGCTCTTGTGTCCCGTAGCAGCGATGCTTATCGACTTTACTGCCACTGCAGCACAGCAGCAGTTCCGACCGCGTGCTGAGGATATTCTACGTGAAAGATTTCGCCCCAGCAAGTCCAAGCGGGTTAGTGACATCGTAACTCCCTTGGCGCAGCACGGCTCTCCCTCGGTCGATAAACTCTTCGTAGCTGAACAGTCTGCCGACGAGGATAACAGGAGCGACACTAAAGACGTCAAGCCCAACACGTTCGTCGTGACAGGTCAGCCGCCGTCTCCAATCAGACGAAGCAGCAGCACGAACAACCTCGTCAAGTTGGACTCGTTCAAGGGAGGTCTACCGCAGCCACAAGCTCGTACGTGTTGGTATCTGTACTATGACTGTAATCTTTCTCAAACTGACTTTGTATCGCTTGTGTGATTGACTGCAGGGAGCAGCTTTGCCTTCAACGGAGTGGAGCAGCCTCCTGGCAGACACGCATCGGGAGATCAACCAGTTCAAGAGGCGGTGACGATGCGAGTGCTGAGCTTCCAGAAGCAGCGTCAATCCAGTCGATCGATCTCACTTAGTCGGATTCCCATAGCGCCAGAACTCGCGGTCACGACGCGTCAAAGTAGGAGAGAAGCGTACGGGTAGATCACGACAACTTCAACTATACCCGTTTGATAGACATGGCTACAGACCATCACTAATTCTCCACTATTTCATCATTTTGTACAATTATCCACAACATACACTAAACGTAACAAAAACATCATTTAGTGTACTCTTCACAAGGTATCCATAGGCAGACTCCAGTGGATCTAGCAATTTGCCAATATGGTCGTGCAAGTGCAGGTGCTCAGCGTGCAGTCCGTGGAGACAGCGCCCAGCCTCCTTCTGTCCACGGAGACGCGGCGGTGCGTTAGTATACATCCCTCTCTACGTCTGTGCAATGCCGTTTCGCTAACCCTTTCCTGTGGGCTTCGCAGTTTCCTATTCAACGTCGGAGATGGCACACAGCGCCTGTGTATGGAGCACCACGTGCGTCTAGCCAAGCTGCAGCACGTTTTCCTGACTGAACTGCGCTCCCACACTGTCGGAGGCCTCCCCGGGATGGTGCTTACAGTCTCAGACACGGGGAAATCCGGTCTCCATGTCCACGGACCGCCCAATACCAAGCAATATCTGAAAGCCACACGCCACTTTTTGTACCGTCCTGAGTTTAAACTAGAAGCGTCTGAGGTGCTGCCGACTATTACCGAAGAGAAGAATAAGGAGATTAAAAGCTGCTATGAAGACGACGAAGTGGTGGTGCACGCTGTAGCCATAGCGAAGCCACGATCTGGAGCTAAACGGAAACTGAACGAGAGCCCCACGTCCGAAGGTGAAGAGAGCCATGTCAGCGTGAGTTATGTGGTGGAAACGAGACTGCAACGAGGCAAATTCCTAGTGGAGAAGGCCTTGGCCTTGGGTGTACCCAAGGGCAAATTGTTCGGACAGTTGCATCAAGGCAAGGACGTGACATTGTCCGACGGAAAAGTGGTCAAGTCGAGTGACTGCGTGTTGCCGTCAGTGCCTGCTGCTGCCTGTGTGGTGGTGAGCTGTCCTACCCTTGCACATGTGGACGCACTAGTGAGTAGTCAAGACTTTAACCGATACAGAGAGTCGGCGGGTGAAGCTCAAGTGCAGGTGGAAGTGGTGTATCATCTCGGAGGTCTCGACGTGCTGCGTCACCCGAAATACGCAGAGTGGACACGGAGTTTCGGCGCCCAAGCGCGTCACGTGTTGCTAGGGCACGACGCTCTGTGCACAGAAGACAGTGTATCGAGCTTCGGCCAAGCTGCAGGCTCAGCTCCACGCCGTCTTTCTGCGTGCTTTTCTCGTCCAATGAGGCGCACGAACTACGCGACCCTATCGAGCCTTTCTCGCGTGTAGTA
>NW_003303730.1:1325402-1334965 GCF_000142945.1 Phytophthora infestans T30-4
TCGCATCACTTTCCTGGGCACGGGGTGCGGCTATCCCTTCAAAGTATCGCAACGTCACGGGCATGTACCTAGAGCTACCGACTGGAAGAGACGACGAGGACTGGGCTGGCCTCATGTTGGACTGTGGAGAAGGCAGTTTGGGCCAGTTGTATCGCTACGGGGGAGGAGACAAACGCCGGCTTCAAGAGCTGGTGGATCGTCTCAAGTGCGTCTGGATCTCGCACAACCACGCGGATCACCATCTGGGGCTGCTGCGACTGCTAAGCGCGCGTGCGTCCACCGTGGAGGAGCCGCTGCTGGTCATCGGACCGACGCCGCTACAGTTCTGGCTGGACGAATACGCGGCGCTCGACCCGACGGTGCGCAACAAATACGCGTTCGTCGACAACTTGAGCTTCGACGAGAGCGATTCCCGCAGTCAACAAGTCGAATATCACGTCAAAGCGGCTCGTGCGCGCGTGTGGCTGCGAGAGACGCTCAACATCTCGCAGCTCGAGTGCGTCCCCGTCAAGCACGCGCACCAATCGTATGCCGTCGTGTTGACGTTCGTGAACGACGCCAAGCTGGCGTTCTCCGGAGACTGTCGCCCCAGTGAGAAGCTGGCGGAGAAGGCCACGAACGCCTTCCTGATGGTCCACGAGGCCACATTCGAGGACGAACTGACCAAAGAAGCCAAGGACAAGGCGCACTGCACCATGGCCGAGGCGATTCAAGTGGGACGTCAAGCCAACGCGCGGCACTTGCTGCTCACCCACTTCAGTCAGAGATACCCCAAGACGGCTGTGCTGTCCAGTTCTAGTGCCGAGAGCGCCATGGACGTGCTGACAGCCATCGACATGTTGTCTCTGCGCTTCCGAGAGCTCCGACAGCCGCAGCTCATGGACGTGTGCACGCAGCTCATGACACAGGACGACGACGAAGACTCCGAGGCTGCAGCGAGTCACACGGCGCAGCAACAACGCCAAGAGAGGAAGAAACAAAAGAGCGTCGAGCGTACAGCCCAGTCCTAAAGCAACAACAACAAAGACTCTGCATTTGTGCTGCCATTGTGTTTCCCACTTACCTACAACGCCCCATCCACGACGCCATCACGAGAATACTCACGCAGCACCGCAGGGATGGACGTCGGAGGGATCATCCCCAGCTCCGTGACCACCATAGACACGTAGTCGATCGGAGTCACGTCGTACACGAGGTTCAGCAGCTTCAGGTCGGCCAGATCGCGCCAGTCCGACAAGACGTGGCTGCTCGAGACGCCGCTAATAGCGTTCCCCGCCGCGCTGCCGCCTGTGCGACGTCGAGCGTGCAGCTTGTCGATGCAGTACGAAGACACCAGCTCGTCCGGGTCTCCCAGTTCGTTGTGCGTGATGGCGTCCAGCTGCACGCGGTCCGAGAACTTGTACGTCTCGCAGCAGAACAGCACAGGGACATTGGCTTCGTGCGCCGTCATGGCCACCAGCGCCGTACCCACGCGCGCCACAGCCACGCCGTTGCTCATAAAGGCGGCCGCGCCCAAGAACACCTTGGTGACCTCGCGCATAATGTACGACAGGGCGTTGATCTGCAGGTACGAGCACTGCAGTCCAGCACTCGCGAGCGCACCGACCATCTTCCTGCCTTCGAAGTGCGGACGCGAGTCCACGACGATGACCCGCAGCGTGGCCGCGACCTCGGGCGACGAGGCGGCGGTCTCCAGCAGCAATTCCTCCACCACATTGGCGCGCGCGTACGTCAGGATGACGTCTCCTTTGCGGATCTTGGACTGCGCGTTCTTGACCACCGCGCGAGACGCCAGCAACACGCGGCTCTGCACGTAGTCGTCCATCTCTTCTCGGATCCGGCGCTTGGCTTCCTCGTCGCTCAGTTCGGGCGGCGTCGAGCCAATCACGCGACGAAGACGGCGGATGGCGTTGCCCATGCCGATCCCGTGCGGCCGGCAGTCGATAAGGTACTGAATTAACGGACGCAGACGTTTGTCCAGGTCGCGCCGCAGTTGTTTATCAGGCGGCGTCACATAGTCGTCGATCACTTGCTGAAAGGCGGTAATCATTGCGATACAGCGCGCATTCCCGCCCGAGATTTTGCCCTCTGCGTACTTGAGACCGAGCGCCAAGACGGCCGCGTGGACTTCCTCCTTATTGGAGAAACCCACGTTGAGGGACAAGGAGCTCTCGCGCTCGTATTGAGGCAAGTGGGAGAACATCTCCACCTGTTTCTGAGCCTGCGTGCGCACCACCACAGCCGCCTTGGAGCGTCGGGCCATGCGCTTGGCGTCGTCGTACTGCAGACGCACGTTCGTGGGCGTCGGCGCTGCCGTCTCCGTCTTTTTGGGCTTAGTGGGCGCCGTCGTGGCCTCTTTCTTCTGCCTGTTGGCTTCCTGCTGGGCGCGACGCTCGGCTTTCGACAGTTTCTCGCGCTTGGGGACGCCCCCGGCCTTGGCGAAGGCCTCGGCGGCGAGTTTCTTCCTCTCGGCCTTGGAGAGTTTCTTCGGGTCGTCCACGGGGTTCAACGTGAGCTTCTCCATGGGCTCGTCGACGGGAGACCAGCCTTCGAGTTTACCTCTGGATGATACGTACTGGTTAGGAAACAAAAAAATAGTATACTACTTTGTGCGTGTATCATATCAGACGCACTCGTAAGCTTCGTCGAACTTTTTGCTCTTGTTGCGTTTCTTCTGGTTTTTGTCGTCAAGCATGGACTCTGGAAGGCGGTAAATGAGGGTTTTAGAAGGTGGAGGGGGTGCTGTGAGGAGAGTAGTGACCTACCGAGGTGCTTGAGGTCGGCGCCGGGCTCCAGCACGGGCGATCGAGCGTCCGCCATGACTGCGCGTGGGTCACTTGGAGTCTATCAAACCAGCCAGTGATTCTCGATCGGATTGGCTCGTCAAGCTGAGCTGCTATTGGCTCCTGAGTTTTTAGGAAAGTACCGGTAGTTTTACAGTACACGGCAAACCTCTTACCGGTATGCTTTTTGATCAAACGATTGGTGTCTCAAAATTTGTGCGATTTAAACGTAATTATTCAAATCTGGAAAGTTTTGGAAATTAGACAAAAACTTTCAAAAGCCAACTTCCGATGAAATTGGGTTTTCATGACGATACGCCGCAGAATCCAGCTATTAGTCGGTAATATCTATATTTCTTCCCACGTTTAGCTGACTTTTTCTCTATCGTATCAAGCTCCAAGCTAGACGGTGTTTTCAAGGAATTAACAAAAAGCGAGTCTACCAGTTCGGTGAAATCACAACCTATCAATACGACAGGATTTCACGATCTACGAGTTCATTTTAGACAGTCTCATCTGTTCCAGTGTGTTTCGAAATGATTTCCTTCAGTTGCCATTTCGTTTCTTCGCTGAAGGTCGTCCTGTCTTCTAATGTTTTAAGGTGCACCAGTATCCTCTAGTAATACAGCACCACTGTGACGGGGTTGAAGCTCTGCACAAGCAAATCTTCACAATCATTATAAACAAATAGCGTGTACTTACTAAAACATACTCTTTGAGGGAAACTTAAGTTAATGTAAAACAGCTAAAGCAATAAAACTTGAAGCCTTCGTTCTTATTTAAAAAATATAAAAAGTATGACCTAACCGACTTATAGCACAAGAACTGTACTGTCATGCGGGCAGGCCGTGGTAAGAGCTATAAAGGACAGGTGATGAGAAATCGTACGATAATTTTCTTGACCTGGTTGCCAGTCTTACTTCTGGTTAAAACGATCGCCTACGCTGCACTTTGAGCCAGGTCGATCGGAAAAAGGATTTCCTTGCTGCCCGCTATCACGAGATGCGCCGTATTGTGACAAAGTGTGTGCTTCAATGCTGTGCAGCGTCTGGTATCAATACAAGATTCTAGCATGTGAAGAAGCTGTATTTAATTATGTACTTGCTCAAAAAACATGTTATTGTGGACACACCGTGCTCTTAACCCAAGAAGAGCACGAGATATCAGAACAGTCCCGCACGCCAGTGGCCATTGACCTGACCGTCGAGTGACGCGGTTAGCGTGGCGGACTTTTTTTTTTCAGCACACAGCTGTCAGACGCTGACATAGTTGGTGACGAACGGTGGCGAGAGGGACTACAGGTACTGAGTGAAGAGGGAGACGTTGAAGATGCGAGCAGTCGGCTGACGTCGACTGCAGAAGATCATACAAAAGGTAGAAAGGTAGACAGCGAAGTTAGGAAGGAGAGCTCTGTGCGTGCAACTGGCCGCATACCTCTCAGCTGCAATTTGGATAGGAACGGCACAGGTAAAGAAGCTAATAGATACTTACTCCGCATGGGGTCTGGCAACCCTACCCAACAGCAAGAAGAGGTTTCCAATCGCTGGACGGGTCGACGTGCAGCAGGACGAGTAAAGCAGGCAGGGTAGAGCAAAGAGTGCCAGAATGATAAGTGCGTGCATAGAGTAACTGTGGTCCATGGGGCTGGGAGGCGCACTTCGTGACGATGCAGCGCATCTCAGGATAGTTGTCAGCTAGGAAGTCCTCATCGCTATCCACGTGATTCATTGTGCACCGAAGTAGATTTTTTTTAACCCGAACATACAAGGGTAGAAGCTCAAGAAATGCATCATTCGATTCGTCGTCTCCTGTCCTTCATAATTCTTGCCACGGCCTGCGCACACGGCGCCGCACATTATCCTGCTCCATGGACCGAGTTCGGTTGGCAAAGTGCTCACAAACATAGTTTTATTATATAAAGTTAAAAGAGCTCAAGAGTTTTAAATTCGCAGGAGATAGTTGTCCTTCTTCTACTTTTAGTGGGCGTGGCCCTGCCAATAGTGGAATTCCTCTATTTTTGAGTTAGTGAGACTTTTTTGTTTTTAAAGTCCCAATTCAAATAATTTTTGTGCTGTATTCCAATCTTTTAGTGGTGCATCCCAAACTTTTAGTAGACAGGACAGTCCTCCTTAATTAGGACGCATTAATGTTCAGTTTAGCACGCTACAGCATATTAAAGGTCCCTCTAATAAAAACCACACTTCAATAGAAAACACGGTCACTCTCGTTCTTTATTGACTCTTAACATAGCGATAGGACATCTTTCGACCAATCCCCAAGTAGTGATGAATTAAACTAAGTTCTAAAACTGCTTATTCGTTGAATTACCACGTCTACATGATAACCTCGTCGAGGGTCGCATTGGCGATTTCTACAGCCTCACTGGAGCACGGCAGCGAAAGAAGCAAGTCACCTAAGCGCACCCACCTGTCCTTGCCGAGATGCGCGATCTTGTTCTCGTTTCCGCCTCAGTTTAACATAGCTTGTTCTAGCACGGACTGTAACGTTGAAAAATACTTGCTTAGTGTCACCGACCCGAGCTCTGAATATGCCGACACGACTGCTGCAACAAGCCGCTCCACGTCGTACCCGCGTTTCTGGTACTGAAGAGTTTGGATGCTTGAGAAAAAAAAACATATCCAATGCGTTAAAATCTGGGCTGCGTGGCGGTTGATTTACGAAGCTGATCTTCCAACCGTCGAAATAACAGGCTGCTTTAGAGTATGCACTCGTGTGCGGCGTTGCGTTATTCTGCTGTACCGTGACCGGTTTAGACCCTGAACAGGATGCAAGACAATATTCAAGCTAAAACAAAATATGTGTAACTTTTTTTTACGGTAATGACGTACCTAGCCTCTTGACCTTAATTGCGGAAATGACCTTCTCGATGCGGAAACGTTAGTCGTCTTGGCGATCGAGAGACACTTAAGCTCAGGCGTACCAGCGGGGCGGTTTTTGGACGAGCGTTGAGCCTCTACCATCTCCACAAATGGCCAAATATTCAGTTTGCCATCAAACCACTTGCGCGTATGGTGTTGTTTTTGCGCTCTCCAACCTTAGCGGTCGGGCTAAGAGTTGAGTGTACACGCGGGAGGCTAAATCTCTGGATGTTTCACATCCTGGACTCAGCTGTGCGACCAGCTCCGAGCCGCGTTCCTCCCGGCGAACTTCGAGTACCGGCAGCGTTCGCGCTTCCTCTCATGCAATCAAGAAAGGCACGAGTCGTACAAAACAAGCGGGATCTCATGGCATTCCTAGTGGGCAACCCACGTCAAGGTGACTGTGTTCATGGACGGCCTTCGAGTGGGCCCGCCGCGCACTCAGCTGTTCCGGGTGCAGTTAAGCTCCCTCGAAGAGGCAATTTAAGTGGCTCTTTAAGAAGAATACAGCCATCGCCAGGCGCGCACGCCGGCCTCAGCATGGCCAGGGAATTCTGTGTCGAATCCCTGTCGAGCAAACCCCACCGGACCAGCTCCCATGGAACTCGAGTCCGCCGAGCAGCGCGACATTCGCTGTTTCGGCTGCGTGAAGCTGGGCCACTTCAAGCGCGACTGCCCCGCGAAGAGATACCGCAGGCGGACTTTTCCCAAGCCCGCCCTCAAGGGTCACTGGCAGAAGCCAAGATCCCCAAGACAGGGGAACGCCGGAAACCAGTAGGGGCGGGGTGCCCTACTGGGGAAGAACTAAGTCTTCGTGAGGGGTGCGCACGGGGACTTAGTCCCCGAGAGTCTTCGCACTATCGAATCAGCGAAGAGCAGTGGCGGGCTGCTTGTATTACACAGATGTGTACGGGGATACGATCACTTCTTTAGAATCTTGATCGATTCTGGGGCGTCGAAGAACTTCGCACGCCTGCTGACGGTTGCTCGTAATAGCAACAAGTTTCTTCGACGTCATTAACTCGCTTCTGGCTTCCGAGCGACGGAGCATCGAAATAAGGCGGGCAAGGGAACGAGACAATGCAGAAGCCAGGGCGCAAGCTGCTGTAGCTGCGAGCGGACAGCCCCCACGCCGCCACTAGCGTCGTCAGTAGCCACCATCCACCCCTGTCAGCAATATCGCACAATTCGTTTTCTTTTTCACGCTCTCCGGTCATGCATCGTTGCCGCCATCCAATCCACGATTCGTTGATGGCAAGTTGCGCACTTTCGCGACTTTTAGCGTCACAACCAGATTTTCTTTATCTTCACAATGGTTTCTTTTTTTTTCTTGCACAACAGGCGAGTGCTTCACAGAGCAAATAAGCAGGGCAGGAAGCTGTATTGAAGTCTGCTTAAACCCGAAGTCCTGGTGCCACCAGGGCACCACATCACCAGACTGTACGATGCTTTAAGAGAAACAAAGGCAACGGGACAGTGACAGTGCCAGTGCGACTGGTCGACGGGAAGGTCGTCACTGTCCCCAACATCAAAATGGATCTGGCCGTCAAGTTCGAAGACTTCGACAGCCCAGAACAGTTTACTGTTCTCGACGTGGATTCCTACGATTTGATGATCTCTGCGATTTGATGAAGCACGAGTCCTGGATCGACTGGCGAGGCAAGGCAATTGATGCCATCCGCCCTGCAAAGTCCGACAGAGCATTGGTGAATCATGCTCCTACCTCTGTCAGGACCTGGGGCGCCCGCAAGGACTGCCATGGTACTGAAGCATCCGGCGGATGCTTGGGAGTCGTCAACTTATATGACGACTTCGAGGAAGCTTCGATGGTGGCAGCGCTAAGAGGCGCTGACCAAGTGGGTAGCTTAGGTCCACAAGCGGGTAACATAGTCCCGCAGACAGCTGCAGCTGTCACGAACGCTGGTAATATCGTGCCAAAGGTGGGTAACACCGTGCCACACGCGGTTGCCCAGACCTTAACTGAAGAGGAAGACGTTGGAAACGCTTCCTGTGTGGGTAGCACAGTGCCACACGAGGCCTCGGGTGCCTCGGATGTCGACGTCACGACATCCCCAGACGTGAGTAACCAAGTTCCACTTCGCGGTCGCCGTCGACAACGACGACAACGCGGCCGGTGGAAGAGTGTTATCACATCTTCGATGGCGAGACCAGTTTACCCGTCAAGGATTCTGGTGTCCACTTGGAGCCGTTGCCAGAGGTAAAAGAGATACTAACCTCGAGGAAATGATGCCTGAGTCTTTCCTGACCAGCCTCAAGGCTGGGGTGATTGCCAAGATGGTGCTCATATGACCAGAGGCCACTTAAGAGAAGCTAAACTCCTCCTTTGCCTTGGACGAGGACGTCCTAGAAGAGTTGAGCAAGCAGCGTCAGATGCGTTTGGGTTCTGAGATCCTTAAGAACCCCATTGATCCGGTGTATCGTTTGGCGATGGAGTATGTGGACGTGTTGAACAAGCACCCACCGACCCAGCTCCCACCGGATCGAGGCGTACAGCATGAGATCAATCTCGTGCCTGGCACAAAGTACAGTGTTACGAGACAATGCACTCTTCCACGCGAACAGTACGAGGTCATTGATGCCTTCTTCCCTGCGAAAGCGAAAGCAGGCATGGTGCGGAAGTCAAAGTTCCCGACTCGGCGCCAACTTTCTGCGTTTGGAAGCCAAACGGGAAGTGGCGTCTAGTAACGCTTATAACAAGCTGAACAGCGCGACGGTGCCGGCCCAGACACCAATCCCACGTAAGGATGTGTTGCTGAACAACATGACCGGATACGTACTGTACAGTGCGCTGGATTTGGTAGACGGATACTACCAGATCCTGATGCGCAAGAGCAACATCCCGCTCACCGCGGTGAGCACTCCAAGCTGCATGCTTTGGGAGTGGCTCGTCATGCCACAGGGCTTGTCTAAAGCCCCGGCAGCATTCAAGCGCCTGGTGATGCAACTGTTCGGGCCATTGCGTGCCTTCGTACAAACGTACTTCGACGACATCTTCGTCCATATCCGTACCGATGAGGCAATACGGCCATGGAGGTGTATTTGGGGCACCTCCGTCGAGTGTTAGACGTGATGCGAGCGAACAAGCGCTACGCCAACATCGACAAGTGCGTCTTCACGTCATCAGAGATCAAGTTTCTTGGTTGCTTCGTCAGCAGCGTGGCATTCGAGCTGACCCAGACAAGGTTAAGGCCATTGCAGCATGACCGACGCCCCAATTCCAGAGGAATCCTCGAAAATGACTGGTCTTGGTCAATCACACAGCGCATGGTACGCGGGACTCGCTAAGCCCCTGTCGGGCCTCCTTCAGAAGGACGCCGACTGGTGCTGGGAGCGAGAGCTCCAGGAAGCCTTTGACGGCATCAAGCCCAGTCTCCAAGAGTATCATGTCCTAGCTCTGCCGGCCGTTCAGCGTCGTCTGCGATGCCTCCGACTATGCAATCGGTTGTGCATTTGTGGTGAAGTGCTTTCTCAGAAATAAGAGAATGGTCCTGACGCGGGGTCACTATCCCGAATCAGTGACAATTTCAAGTGATTACAGAGGATTTGGGTTGTTTGGCACGGGTGCAAGTTGCCTGTGGTGGATTAGCCAGGGCGAGCAGCACCCCGTATGGAATGACGATGGATCTTATATGAGCGATGTACGAGAAGGCAAGATCCACCAAGACTTACCTCGGATCCACCCTTACCTGGATTCGCTAAGATGGATATGGGATATACTATACAAGAGTGGATCGAGTGTGGATCCTATGAAGGAAGGATGGTCGGTGCCCTCTGAAGGTGGATCTAGTAGCCACGGCTAATGAAGAGTCAAGATCCACCGCGAGGTACCCCGGATCCCATACTTCCGAGTTCGGATCCAAGGAGGGAGGATCCCGCCTGG
>NW_003303730.1:1336488-1337645 GCF_000142945.1 Phytophthora infestans T30-4
AGGTCAAGCTGGTCCGACAATGATCTCGGAGTTTGTGTATCGCCACCAAGCTTTACGCCGACTTCCTGCATCAAGATCCTGTCATGCAGATCCCTGAATCCACGACAGATCGAAGATCCCAAGGGGAACCGGTGAGAGCACCAACGAAAACGGCGAACAAGTTGGTGGCAGTCAAAGATCTATTACGTTTGCTTACGGAGTCAGGCATCGTAGCTGGTGTGTTCGACGCAGAGGGATATCTTCGAGCTAGACCTGGATCTCATAGTATCCGCGACGCGGGACCTCTTTGCCAGAGTTAAGTCCATCACCGGAGAAAGGTCGCGCACTATGGATCCAGTGTCGTCGCCGAGGATCAGCCAAGCTGCGTCCTCAAACTACGAATCCGCCGCTGAGGATGAGTCAGACACGTCGTCCGAACCACGACGCATGACTTTAGGACCCTCCGGGGCATCCATGCTGGAAGCGCGGGCGAGGATCCGAGGACAGGAAGCCCCTGTGAACGTGAAAGCTCGGGATCCAGTACACCCTACGCGTGATTTGACACAAGCCAGCCAGGATCGAGCCAGATCCGGCAAGAAGCCAGTGGGATTATCGTCAGATCAGGCTCGAGGTAATCGCCTCACGGATCCAGTCCCGCCAGTGGACCAGACGGCCACAGGCTCTTCCGACACTTCCGCGGGCACCCTGCAACGGCACTTTGAAGCTGCGATGAATCGCTTCCTGGCCGAACAGGGTATGAGAGCGCCGGTGCCACAAGTGCAAGTGCTCCATGAACATGGAGCACGGGACGTGGAGATGGAGTCAGTAGAGGGGGACAACTCCCATGATGAGTTCGACCCAGACGATCTGGATGGCCCATCCACTTCGGCAGCCGTGGTAGCAACGGCCACAGCCGGGGCAGGTGGATCGTCCATGATCCAGAGGGTACGGATCTCAGCTATATCGGACTTGAAGGAGTTCACGGGCAAGGATCAAGATGAGGACCGAGCGAGAACATGGATCAGCAAAGTCAAGTCGGCCCTCATGAGAGATCAAGCGTCGGATGCTGAGAAGTGTCTGACCTTTGCGGATCTGCTAGCGGGGCCAGCCAGGAACTGGTATCGGCAGCTGGGCAGATCAACCAGGAACAAGTGGCCAGATATCTGCGCAGTTTCCAG
>NW_003303730.1:1338056-1339581 GCF_000142945.1 Phytophthora infestans T30-4
CGGCGGCCGGGTCCGGCAAGTATCGCCAAAAGGCTCCGACGCCCTACGGCCCCAGCTCGACGTGTCCACCAAGTCACGGCGCCCGACTCAGGAACTGAGTCAGGATCCGACGGCTCGGACTCCGACCCTGAAGATTACCGCCGAGTCTGTCTCACTGCGTCCAACGATCGAACGGCGAAGACAGGAGACAACTCTCGACCGGGGGATACCGTACTCGGGGACCGTGGGATGTACAGATCCCGAGATCTCATGGACGGGGCAGCACAAGTCAGGTGTTCGCAGTGCGGATCCCGGAAGCACACTGAATCTGGATGCTGGAAACATCTGGTCTGTGAGAAGGGTGGCAAGAAAGGTCATCCCGGGGATCATTGCTTCTACGTGTGTCGCGGGTGTGGCGAGATTCACGACGTCGGCAAAGTGCCCGATGGAAGAATTCTACAACCCAGATCCGCCAATGGTTTGATCCAGCCAAGCACCGAGGGATGTTGCCGGAAGTGGCAGAGAAGATGTTAAACTAGGACGCTCGCCGGGTTTGAATCCCGGTACGAGCCGAGCGTTCTAGGTACTGCATTTATGCATTTGTGAACAAGACATCGCTAGATCCAGGTAGCAGGACCCTAGATCCCAGTCGATAATACACGTGATCTACATGAAGTGTCAGTTGCCAAGATCTCTAGTTTGCGCCAAGTGGACGAGTTTTCCAGATCCAAAGTCTCTTCAACCCTGGATCTACAAAGAGGAGAGACACGTGGTTACTGGGAGAAACGCCAACATGGTCGATGGTTTGAGCCTACCAAGGGTGAGGTCACTGCAGATCCACCTAAGGTTTGTCTGGTCACTGGATCCTGTGGATCTGAGGATGTTGGATCCATGGATCTGCTAACAGGGAGTCCCGTGGATACTGGAAGTACCATGCCCCAGGAAAGTGGTTCAGACAAGCCAAGGTAGGGGGCAAGATCAACAATGAAAAAGCAATCCTACTTCTAGATAGTGGTGCCGAGGTGTCTATACTGGATACCGCCTTTGCTCGTAAGGTTGGGTGCCAAGTGGATGGGAGTCGGATCCAAGATTGTGTTGGGATTGGTGAAGGCGTATACCGTACAAACGGGAGAACGCGAATTAAGATCACGCTGGCAGGTTGTTTGGTGTATTGGTTTGACATTTGGGTCGGAGATCTCGCTGGTCAAGACGCCATCCTTGGGATGGATTTCATGGTGCCAGCCGGAGTGAGGTTGGATCTGGCGGATGGGACACTTTGTTTCCCTGACGAGATGCGGATCCAGCTCAGCGGACGACGGCCGTTGTATGGAGCGAAGATGAGGATCATAAGGGCGGATAAGACCACCTGGATCGAGCCCGGGGAAACTTGGGAGCTGTCAGACCGGTTGAAGTGGGTGGAACATGAGAAACTGTGGGTCACTCGGGGCGAGAAATGGGTACCTACCGTAATCCAAGGACCAGGTCGATCGCAATACCTCCAGGTCACGAACGTCAGCGACAAGAGACTATTACTGGACCATTATGA
>NW_003303730.1:1345643-1346943 GCF_000142945.1 Phytophthora infestans T30-4
TCAGCTCACGTGCATGCGGACGCCGTCTCTCGCGGCGTCCAGACTACGAGTTGACCCAAATCACACGGGTGACAACGAATCTATATGATTGGATGTGCGTGTCGTGTCACGTCTATCGTCAAGTTCCTAGCAGCAGGAATGGACGCAAAGTCCGACTGACTTTCGTTGCGACAGCGTTTCCTTTGTTGCATACGATCACGGCCGTTGGATGGGGACACGCACTTGATTAGTTAGTGAAGCTTGGCTTCCGAGACCTAGCTAATCAGTCCACCTCTTACCTAGTATTTTGAGTAAACTTGACCCGTGGGAAACCGTCTATAACCCATAGGAGAACCGAGGTTTTGTGGAAATTCCAACCCATTTGGGACAAATACTAATCCCCACTCTGGTACAAGCCCACTTTGAGAAGAAAAAAAATGTTGGGCCGGGCTCGCTCTTCTCCGAGAGGACTCCGAGTCCTGAGCACCGTGCTCGTCTGCGTTCTTCTTCGATGAAACCACGAATGCCGTGGTTCTCCCCAAATCGGAAACAGCCGGTTCGCCTTTCTCGGTCCTCCGAACCGGTTAATCGAACCGTTCACTTTCCTTTGTTGCATACGATCACGGCCGTTGGATGGGGACACGCACTTGATTAGTTAGTGAAGCTTGGCTTCCGAAACCCCCCTGTGGCACGTCGAATAGATCGGGGCACTCCCAAGTTGACGCTCGAATCATGTGCTGTGCAACGTCCTTCAGCATACCGGGCCTGAGACGATTGTACACTGAGAAACACCAACTTGACCACCGTCCCATGAGTTTGATAACGAGTTCGCTTTTTCCGGCCGCCAGAAGAGCACATGCCCCGCCGATGCGTAGGGAGTGAGTGGAGTATTCCTGTGGGTCGGCTCCTGATGCCTTTGCGGCCTTCTTGATCGCTTTTGCCACCGTGGTCTTCTTGATCGTTTTGGTCCGGCTCACTGACGTTAGGAAGCTAGCGAGTTGCCTGCCTTGGTTCAACCAGCGACTCCTGACGAGGAGGCATAATTCTGCAGCTTCCACTGGGCATAGTCCTGGTAGCCCCGAGCGGTAGTGGCGGATTGTGTTTCCTTGTCGAGTCGGATCTCCCTTGTGGGATCTGTAGATAATTTCCACTGAGGTCACGTCTCCGGACCCCGGCTCCGTGCTTCGGCCCGAAACGGTCGCGCAGTACAACGTCGGCTGCCTTCACGCAATGAGAGGTATCTCCGTTGAGGTTATCTTGGTTATGGGTCCCCAAAGCTCCGAGCTCCGGTCGAGGAAGAGAATCCGATGACGATCGAACC
>NW_003303730.1:1348229-1350148 GCF_000142945.1 Phytophthora infestans T30-4
GAGTTTCACTGCGTTACGTAGTCGACGCTCTGCTTGTAGAAGTCGGTCTCCGATATCGGCCTCGATGATGACGATGTCGTCTACCCATTGGAATACCCAGAACGGTTCTGGGTATCCGCTGACGTACGATGCGCCTGTGCGCTGGTAGTGCCTTGTGGCCTTTCCCATGATGGCGAAGAACCCCGGCGACGCAGTCCACCCGAATACCGCCATCCCCGAAACGATGCCGATATGTGAACGTGGGAAGGTCCCCCCAAACGCGGACGAATGATGAGCGTGGACCGGCACGTGATGAAAAGCTTCCGCGATATCTGCTACGAGCGCGTATATGCGGCATCCTGGATACCGAGTGCGGAGTTCCACGATGCGTATGGAAATACATGAGAATTGATCCCAACGGGCGTCTGGTGTCAGGCTCGTGTCCGTAATGTCGTTGACCGAAAGTCCTTGGGGCGCGGATAAGTCGTGGATGATTCTCCCATCTTCGGATAAAGGGACGTCCCTTTTTGGAACTAATGCAAAGGCACTCGAGTGAAACCCCGGCTCCGCTGTCAGAGCGGCCATCGTGGCGATGATACAACGCCCGGCGTAGTAGTCCTTCAGTAATCGATGCGTCACGACAGTGGCCCCCGTAATTGCACTGGGATAGTTGTGTGGGACCGGCCGCACTCCAGCTCTGGCAACCGAGTGACGCCAATGAGGGACCACACCGTGTTCAGCTATACTGCAAAGGAGCTCGAGCTCCTCGTAGGAGGCAAGGTGTTGTCGGAACAATCGAGGTCGTAGGGCCTTGTTAGGGCGGTCATCGCGTGAGGTCTGACCTCGAAACACTCGGAGTGTCCCTTCAATACCCATATGGGGTAGCTGAACGACTGCGGAAAGGAAACGGATATCCTCGAACGGAAGAGTGAGACGATCCCCCGTCGGGTTGCGGAAAATGCGATTCAACGGGAACGATAGACGATGCGTGGACGCCACGGCCTGAAATTTCCGGAACACATCGAGCGGGACACAACGTTTAATGCCTCGAACAACACATTCTCTGCGAATATCGTTGTCAAACGGGGACCGCTCAGTACGGGCCTGTGTGTCCACGGTGGACCGAGAGTCATCACTGAGATGCGATCGATTCGGTACGCCCACGTGGCGTCGGGGATTATCGGAACTGGCCAAGGTGTTCACGGTGGACCGAGAGTATTCACTGAGATGCGATCGATTCGGTACGCCAACGTGGCGTCGAGAAGTATCGGTACGGGCCAGCATGTCCACGGTGGACCGAGGGACATCACTGAGATGCGATCGAATGGGTACGCCAATGTGGCGTAGGAGAAAACGGTTGGTAATGATGTGGCGGACGCGTTCGTAGTCTAACAGTACCAACGACCAACGTGACTGCCACTGAAGGCGGTCATAGGTGCGGAGATCGATTGGTGCAACGGGGGGGGGCAACCTTTGACCAACGGATCGGACCACTGAAGTTCCGTCAACGGGCATCTGGTATTTAGCGTGGATCGAGTTAACGACTGCGTCTCGGTCTGATCCATGATCCAATTTCAAAGGGCTTCCGCTGCAACGTTAAAGGTTCGCGGAACCGCTCGAATCCGGACTAGGCGGAGCTGATTGATATATAGTCGAATGTCGTGGATCAGAGGGGCCAACGTGGCGCTGTGAACACGTGTCCTTGCAGACGCCATGTCAATGACAATGGCCGAATCACCGATGATCTGTACAGGTTGCTGATGACAATGTTGCCGAACCCAGTGGAGGCCCGATAATAGTGCACGCGCTTCCATAACATTGTGTCCTAAAGCATCTACTACTCTACCTAATACTTCTGGTCCTACAGGAACACTAACAATAGATCCAGTTCTTCTTACAAAATTACCTTCTTGAATTTCTCTATCATTACTAAAAACAAC
>NW_003303730.1:1350455-1365586 GCF_000142945.1 Phytophthora infestans T30-4
GGCCCATACTTGCCGGTGGCGTATGTCACCACCTCCTCCGGGAGTTGTTCGAGGTCATGGGCGTACTTGCAGCTCCGGAATTCGCAGCCCCGTTGGGCTTGGAACTTGAGGCAGACCGTCTTGTTGTTGCGCTTGGGAATTTGCTGCAGAATCGCTTCCGGAACCGGAGAAACTTGTTGGCGGGTTTGACGGGACTCGCGGTGAGAGCCCGAGTGGGCGGAAGGCCTGGTTGATGGACCGTACGCGGTAGTGTTGCTGCGGTGGGAAGAGGAACGTTGGGACTGCGCCCAACTCGAGATTAGACCGTGGTCGATAACTTGGCGTACGAGCCGGAGGTAATCCGGCGAGTCCGAAGCCATGACTGACCGCGCTTGGTCCACCAGAGACGCAGGGTCGGCGTTTTGGCTAATGGCGATGAACAGTCTCGAAAACACATGAGTGTAGAGGTTGATCATAGCGTGAACTAGTCCGGTGGGAGCATTGTTGAGCACCCGTGATGTGGCATCAGCACAGACTGCAGCGAAGACGTCCACAATTTCGCGTGGGTACCACTCAGTAGCCACTTCTCGAATGCATTGTAGTGTTGCCCGTAGGTCGTCCATCGACGTGATGAGTCCACCCGGTACAGAATCGCCTGATGTCCATGTGGACGAGTCGTGCACCACGGTACGGCCGCCGTCGCCGTGGGCACTGGGCGGGAGGAAGTGGTCGATCGGCCGTGTCCCGAAGTCCACCGCAAACACCATCTTGGCTGTGACCTTGGTAACACGATCTTGCCCGCGTCGTGTCTCCTCATGAAGAATAGTAGAGACCCGGTCTAAAGCTGACAGCTGCCAAAACGAAACAAGATTAGACTCAATAAACTCACCATTCGGACGGGGCCCAACGCGCACAGTCCTGTGAACCCTAAGTTCCGCGGGGGACGGTCGAAATCCAGTAGTTCCAGCTAGTTCCAGCGTCAAGTCTTGGCGTCCGGAATCACGGGGGGTGGAAGCTGCCGCCAGAATGACGGTAATCGGTTCCAGGTCCAAACCCGAACTGGCCGAAGAGCAGGCGTCCCGGATGTGTACCCGCCTGAAGCCGTCCGAGGGCTACCGTAGCCATAATCTGAGTGTCGATGCGAGTGATCGTAAGGCCCAAATGCGCCGTGGTCGTGAGAGTTTCCTAAGTAATGGTCGTATCGGTCGTTCCGGTGGATGACCTCTGAAGGACGGGAATGTCCGTAGCTGGCGTCGTCCCAACGCCCGTACGCACGTGCGTCAGTGGCGGCGTCGTGTTGCTGCTGTAACGGATGGTGAAGGAGTTATTGGCCACCGTGGCCCGCGCCCTCGCGATCGCGAGATCTGCTGCGCCCGCTGTGGCGGGGGCGGTCGCGAGACCGGCTCCGGGACCGCTCGCGTGTATGGCGTGGTCTAGGCGGAGGGCTTGAGCTTCGCCCGCGGTGAGCACTGCGCTCTCGGGAATTTCGACCACGGTGGTCGTTCGGTAGACTGCCGGATGGTGCCCCAGCCGCTGGAGGCACGGCAGCACCGTGCTGATGATCGCGAGAATCAGTCCCGGTGGACGACGATAAGCGACGTAGAAGCTGCTCTTGGAACGACTGTTGAGCGGCGGCCTGTTGTGTAAGCGCCGCTTGGGTAGTTCGGGCTAGTTCAGCAATCGCGGCGAACACGTTCTCTGGCATGGCAGAATTCGTAGTGGCCACGACCGATGGAGTTGAGGGCACGGCCTCAGCTGGGGGCGGCAGTTGCGAAACAGATGATGAAAGCAGCGCGGGTGTAGAAGCGTCAGTGTTCGGCACGGCCGAAGGGTCCGGCTCGGCCGGATGCGTAACCGCAGGCGTCGGTTGGCGCCAGAGAAACTGCTCGACTGACCGACAGTCTTCGTATCGGACAATATCCGGTTGCCGGCCGTCCAGTGCCTTGCCACGAGATAGGCCGATAGCGAGGACGTCCGACGGGGACTCTGAGTCATTCTCCACATCTTCGTCCATTCGGGTAGACGGTCGGGCCGGGCCGACGTATCGGCGAGCATAGTCAATCGGGTTAACGTCGATAATGCGTCCGTACTCAGAAATGATTCCGAGATTTCTCAGATGTCAGGTCCATGGTGGAGTCCGATCCTGCTGGGACGAAAGTGTCCATGAGTAACTTCCCAATATCGCAATCAGTGTCCGTAGGTATAACGAGCTCAATCCATCGAGAACGAAATCGGGATAGCCTGCGTGTCGGTTGAGCTGTGGCAGCGACGCCATGACACCAGCCTACAACAAATTTATCGCGGGAAATCTGCTGCTGCCACACGGTGGCGCTGGGCACGACAACGTGGCGCGTGGGCGCGTCGGCGCGGCTCCGGAGAGCCACCACACACATGTGGTCACACGCCGGCTGAAGCGCGGCGCCAGCCGGCGTAGTAAACGTTCGTCCGTGAGTTGGGAAGTAACTAACGACTTGGCCAACGAGGAAGAAATCGAGCGGGACCTCGCGGTAGGAGCGACGGTCGCATTGGAGATAACAGGCATTGAACCGAACGAATCGATACAGGAGGAGGAGGGGACGGTCCTTGAGCTCCATACTTAAGTCGGTATCGGGTCGAGTAAGCCGCGAATACGGGATGACCACCGGGTCTGTAGCTAGGGCTTCGAGCGAACCCAAGCCTGTCATGTTCTTGTCATACGCGGAGCCGTAGAAGATAAGCTTACACAGCCAGCCGGGGCGGCGAGAAGAATCGTCCACCACGAACACACTCGGGTGTCCTGGCTTGATATGTCTTGGTTCCAATTGGCGGGCGTAGATGGGACCGTCCTATTCGCCTTCTTCCAGCTCCGAAGGGCATTCCAATCGTACAACCTGGTTACGGAGACTCGAGTCCATCGTGAGAGACGTCGGGGGGTTTGCTGTCATATTGGGCCGGGCTCGTTCTTCTCCGAGAGGACTCCGAGTCCTGAGCACCGTGCTCGTCTGCGTTCTTCTTCGATGAAACCACGAATGCCGTGGTTCTCCCCCAATCGGAAACAGCCGGTTCGCCTTTCTCGGTCCTCCGAACCGGTTAATCGAACCGTTCACTTCCCGGCTCCACCGATATGAATTGAGAGATGGCCTTCTCTATTACCGGGTGGATCTAGTGAACCACCACGAATGGTCGTACCCAACGACGAAGATCCGAAGCTCGACATCCTCGCGGAGGCACACAATGCGCCCTCCTGCGGCCACTTGGACCGTGCGAAGACCTTTCTGTCGGTTTTTCAGGCCTTCTGGTGGACCCACAAGTGGGTAGCCAGGTACGTGAAGACATGCGAAACATGTCAGCGGGTTAAGCCCACAGGGCACGCTTCGGCTCCGTTACAGAACCTGCCCGTACCGACTGACTGATGGAAGTCGATGAGTCTTGACTTTATCTTTGGCCTTCCCGCCGACGGACACGGCAACATCGGGATTTTGGTGTTCGTGTGTCGGCTGAGCAAGATGGTATATCTTGCTTCAGTACCCGTTACCGTCACAGGCGAACAGACCACGAGGTTGCTCGCCGAAGATATCTCGGTGTCCCGGAGACGATAGTCTCGGACCGAGACCCGCGGCCCACGGCCGTGTTCTGGAAAACGCTGTTCCCTTTGCTTGGAGCTCGTCTGCAGATCTCCACTGCGGACCATCCGCAGACAGACGGCCAGACGGAGCGCGTCAATCGAGTACTCGAAGACACTTTGCGCAGTGTGCGCGCGGAAGCCCCACGTACGTGGTCGACTCATCTTCCAGTTGTTGCGTTTGCGCTCAACAATGCGGAGCACACGTCCACAGAGTTCACGCCGTTCAACTTGAATGGCTTCCGTCACCCCAGAGTGCCTCTCACTCCTCGAGGGGACGCTGCATCCACTGCATTCTGGGGAGGGGGGGGGGGGCTTGGAAAGCTTTTCCCCCCCAGGTCTCATGTATGAGACCGGTTTCGCTACGGAAACAAGTGGGGTCCTTTGTGGATTATAAACCGAGTGTGATCAGCAGGGCCCGCGATGCCATGGCAGCGGCCCAGGACAGACAGAAGGAGTATTCCGACAAACATGGAAGAGGAAATTTAACTGTGCTTAAGGTGGATGAGTTAGTGTTATTAGACACGAGAAACCTATCGCTAGACACCGTCAGATCTGTCGGCAGCAACAGGCTGAAGCACCGCTTCATTGGACCGTTTGCAGTCCTGGCAAGGCATGGTGTGTCGTACACCATCGACCTGCCTAAGTCAATGACGACGCATTCGACGCTCTACGTTGGACGTTCTAAGCGGTACCATGATCCGTAGGGGGTTGCTGACTCGCAGACCCACCTTGCCCCAACCTCTCGATGCGATGTCCGGGCACAGACGTCGACGAGAGCGTCGGAGCAGGCACCCAAGTCTCGGGCTGAACAGCAAGGCTACGGTCGAGACCATACGTCGGAGAGGCCCCGTACGAACGGACCCCAGAGCCATATGCCGAGTACGTCGGGTACGCACCATACGCGTACGGCTGGGAGTGCGCCGAATGCGGCTCCGGACGTGGCAGCAGAGCCTCGATACGCCGGATCATGCGGAAGGCCTCGTCAAGATCGGACAAAGAGGCCCGCCGGTCCACCCGCAGATGCAGGCTCACAACCTCACACTTTAACAGATCCAGGCGGTCCGCAAGACGAGCGAGCACGCCCTGATTCTCGGCCTGGGCGGCAGCATCACCGCCAGTCCCAAGACCAAGTGCAATCTCAAGCACGAGGACGCGTTGACGAAGGCGATCAACCTCAGGGCCCTGCGTCGGACCCGCAGAAGAAACAATCGGACGGGAGCGCTCCGGAGGCGCCGACCACTCGTACTCGTACGAGGGCATGCCTGACTGGAACGGAGAAGTTCATTATCACGTGGAGCGGATTCTCCAGAAGCAACGGCGTCGCGGTAAGCGACATCTCCTCGTAAAGTGGAGGGGCTATGCCCACTCCGAGAACTCGTGGGAGCTGATTGAACGGCTCCTGATTGACTGCCCGAAGGCTGTCGCAATCTGGGAACAGAAACGGCGGCAGCTTCATAAGTAGTCCGGGTCTTCTTGCCTTAACGGGATACGGACGCTGACGACACTCCGTACCTGCGCTCACCGTGAGCGCTAAACCCCGCGCGCTTCAGAATGTCCCTTAACATCATGCGCTTACTGACCAAGTGGGCGAACCGGACACGAAGATCACGCTGGTCCAGGATGCGGGACAGCAGCTGATCTTCATGGAGTTCCCGAAACTCCGAGGATGAGATTCCACCCAAGCCCAGAACATGTCCTGACATGAGCTCCAGTTGGGATAGTTCTCGGGAAGAACCCAGGGAGCCCCAGAGAGGGTAGAGACTACCCCGGTTCTTGAGTTTCTTACGACAAGTCGTGAAGTCATTTAGAGGGATTCGGTGCGGCGCGAGAAGCACGCACCGGGCCGCCTCCAAGTTGCCAACAAACGACTGCTCCTTCTAGACCAGGGTACGTTCGTAAACGCCCTTAAAAGTGCGACCACCAACAAGGCCACGAGGAGCTACGAGAATCTCCAGGAAGAGGTCACCCCCAGAGCTCTCCTCGGGAGGCCAATACCCTCTTGAGTTGATGGCAGCTCCCTGGCTGACGGGTGCCACTGCCGGACCCCCACGCGTGCGCTGGGCAGCTTAGAAGTCCTCCTGCTGCTGGTCGAGGTCGTTAGTGATCTCCTTGGGCTCAGACATAGCACCCTCCTCCTCCTTCTCCTCCTCGTCCTCTTCATCCGAAGAACCGAAGAGGTTCCGATAAAAGTACCCAGTCCTCTTCTCCTCGCGGAGTGGAGACTTCGAAGCCGTACGCTTCTTAGAGGGCTTGGCGCCTTCGGCTTTAGTGGCCTTAGCACTCGTATGACCCTCGGCTAGCGAGAGATCTTTGAGAGGTTTCTCCTCCTCGTCGTCGCCAGCTTTGAGAGAGCCCTTAGCTATGGTGACAGGACCCTCAGTGGGCACAGACGTCCTGGGACTGTGATCACCGTGATCACTAGCGGGCGAGTGCACGACGTCATTGTCGTGCTCGCTGGGCACTGATGTGTACCCTCCCACGGAGCCCACAGGAGCATTGTGAGTGCTCCCGGACTCGGCCTCGTCCTCACAGGCCGAGCCGAACCCACGTTCAACGAACCGGGTACTCGGTCAGTTGTCTGGAGAGTCGGAAGGTGACGGACTGCGGCGCTTGCTTGCACGCTTGCTCGCAGCCGCGCCACCAGATGAATCGATCGTCTCCTAGCCACCTTAGTGGCCTCCTGGAGCGCAGAGCCTTTGCCGCGAGGTTTAGTGCTCTTGGCTTGCCCCTTTTCCGGCAACAGCCTTAAAGAGAGTTTTAGCACCGCTCTTCGCAGCGCATGCTGAGGGTCGATGTGGAGACCGAGAAGAAGAGCGCTCAGCCGCTGCTCGAGGCTTTAGCTATAAAGTGAGCCTTCGCCGCGTTCTCACAGCCAAGTCGATGTATTTCGACTTTGAGAATGAGGGTTTGTGACGTACACTTCCTCATTCTGATTGGTCGGTAAACCGAACCTAAGTGGGGATGTAACGGAGGACGTAGCCCCGAGGGTAAGCCTGGGGATTGGAAGTGTGACATATCTACACTTTGGAATACCTACCAGGGTCGTCAAAGGCCAACCATTGGGTAAGGACATAGCTTTGCTAAAGGTGACTTTAAGTTTGTAAATTGAACTCAAGCTTAGCTATAAATACAGTTAGCTTACACTTACCTTAAACTGGTCACTTCGCTCCCTTCGACAAAAGGAGCCTGTGAACTACGGCTCGCTGAGAGTTTGTATGCTCTCGGAAGCCGACTTCCTCTAGTGCAAAGTGCTGTGTGACCCCGTCACAGCTCGCGACCTTTCAGGAATCGCCGGATCGTGAGGCAGGCGGAAAGCGGCGCCAGCACACCAATTGAGAAGAAGTGCTCCATAAAGGGTTGTAGTAGAAGTCTATGTGCGGAGCGCATATGCAATATTTCCCGCCTATTAGTTTATTTCTTTCGCTTGTAATGATGCGCATACAGCACTGATAGCAAAATGTGGATTAAACCTTTTTAGTTAAAGTGTTTGTGTCGTTCCAATTGCGTTGTGTGGGCAGGTCGCGATCCAGTTAAGAACGACAGGATCGCAACCCCAGGTATCGCTCACGATCCGACAGGTCACGATCCCGGTTAGGATCGGCCCATAGTTGGTCTGGAGCGCTATCGTGCTTACAGTACTACTGTACTGTATTACTGAAGTCAAAGCCACCCCCCTCTGAAATAATATTTTGAGAATTTAATTTTTACTGTGAACCACATAATGTTGCGTTTTGGCGCGAACTTTGCCCGCGCATTCATTTCGCAAGACGCTCCGTGCACGTCGCATCGTCGCTGCTCCTCACCAACACACGCCTGTTCATCGGGCTGGCAGTTATAATAGTCTCTATCCACCACGTCCTGTGTGCAGCTTTCAGCCTTAACAAACGTCCACGCACCGCTACAGCTTGAGAAATCGTGCTGGCAATGAGCACATCCAAATCGTCCGGCAATGGCGTCACCGCCCTCATCGCGGCCTCCACGCCGGCCAAAAGCAGTAGCACAGCCGACAGCAAGAAGAAGACGTTCGCTTCCCCTTCCTTCCTATCACCAGAACCGGCGCAGAAGCCCCACAGCAAGCTCACGTTGAGCGGTCAGCCGACACGCAAGATCAAGCCCCTCAAGCGCGTGCAGGGGCTCTCTACGCCGTCCTCACAGCTTAAGGCGCAGGACATGAAGAGCAGGAAGTTCGGTCTTAAGGCTAAGCACAAGAAGAGCCTTCATAAGGCTGTACGTGTGCTTGAGGACATCTCCAACCGCAGAAACACCGACAAACCGTCGTCCGGGCTGTCCACGACCGTCAGTCTTGATCCTACCAGGAAATTGGAGTTCCCCACTCCAGTCAAGCACAGCAGCGACAAGAAGAAGACGCGCGAAGAGCCTGTAGAGAGCAGTAGCTCCTCGTCCAGCTCGGAAGAAGAAGATGAAGGGTACTCCAGTGACGAGGCCGAGGTTACCTTCGATGCCGCCACGATCGGCAACATGCGAGTCGTACGAGAGTCTCTATCGCAAAGCCCCGCCCTGTCCACAACCAGCAGCGCGTCCATGCCGCCTGTGGGTCTCGAGTATCAGTTCTCCGTCTCCTCGACCGTCTCGTCCGTCGCGGTGGCTCCGAACGGCAAGTTCCTGGTCGTAGGCTTCTACAATGGGATGGTGTATCTCTACCCTCTCACTAAGGACTCTCTCGTCTTCCGTCGTGGCGTCCTATTGGACCAAATCATGCCGCGAGGCATGTACACGCAGATCATGGTGACTGTAGCTATCCCAGAGGACGGGAAATTCATCTTCGCCGGCGTCTACCGCGGCTCCACCGAGATCCGCGCGTTCGAAGTGGACAGCATCGCTCTCCCGTCGTCCACAGACGTGCAGCAGGCGCACAAGACGCAGGTTTTGACCGCAGACGACAGTGGAGACGAAGACGCCGCCAACGCCTTTGGGCAGCCGTCCGCCAAGGCCGTTTCTCACACGTACTCGGACGCCAAACTCAAGGGCTTTGCTGCAGCCAAGAGTTTGTACCACAAAGGCAGCCAGAAGACGGAATACCGGTTACTCTGCGGTATCGGGATCAAGAACGTGCACATGTGGCGCTTCCACCAGACGAGTGACTTACAGTGGCGCTGGGAGTGCGTGTTCGACAAGCAGACGAACGGCATCTCGCTGGAGTTCATCTCATTCCACCCCACCGTTCGTGACCAGTTTCTGTCCAAGTCGGAGCACCAGAACGTGCGCATCTGGCACCTGGAGGAAGACTTTGACGCGGCACACAACTCGGTGACGGTCCGTAAGAAATCGCACACTGACGTCAAGCAGACGGTCGATACGGTGGCGGTGTATGGAGACTACGCGTACGGAGGCAGCGAATCCCTCGCGGTGATCGATCTCCAGTCGGCTAGTCGCATGGATCTGGGCCTGCCGCTGTCTGTTAAGGAGCAACGCGCGCACCGTGAAGCTCAACTGACGTCCAGACACGCGAACTCGCTACGTGCGTGGAACCCGCGCGGGAGTCGGCGACGCACGGAAGACACGCAGCGCCACATGCGGACGGTGAGTAAAGTCGCGGGACAGGATAAGGCACCCTTTACGGTGGGCATGTGCAGCGACGGCAGTGTGTTCTTGCATCAGCCCAAGCAGGAGACCGGCATGGCTACACCTCTGGATTATATTGAAGGCTACGAGCAGTTCTTCGTGGACCCGTCGCTGGACTTCCAGGCGCAGTTCTCGGACCTCACGCGAGTCAACACGAGCGGCTTATTGGCGGTGCTTCCTCTTCCGGACAAGGAAAAGTGGATGGTCGTGGCAGCGAATCAGGACCAGCTTCTCGTACGCAGCTTGGACTCGTTCTTACACCGTAATATGCAGGATAAGGAGCACTCACAGGTTAAGAGCGATTTACGGAGTATCGTGCGGGATCTCGGAGGCGTCAGCAGCTCGGATAGTGACAGCGACTCGGACGATGATAGGCAGCAACTGAAGAAGCGCAGTCGTCCAGAGACGACCACGAAGCTCCAGGAAACGGGACGCAAGGCTAAGCGGAGTCGACAGGATAGCGACAAGATGTCAGACAAGCGAAACACGACGCAGAAGAAGACGAAAGCGAAGCAGGTGGACGATCAGGACAAGGCTGGGGACAGCGTCACGACTCCGAAGCGCAGCAAGACGTCGACCAGCTCCGCGTCTCCGGTGGTATCCATCTCGTCGTCCTCCGGCTCGTCGAACCCGAACACCCCTGAACAGCTCAAGCTGTCTAGAGTGGAGCGACAGCTACTGGCGTTGAAGGAACTGCAGTGGACTCCCCCTCGGACGGACAACCAGGAAGAAGTCGCAGATGCAGCGGCGTTGCTGACGCAGCTCAGTTCCAGCAGCAACGCGGCTAAGAAGGGCGGGAAGAAGACTCACCGCATGAAAGCGCAAGCGTTGTTCGCCGACATGGACAGCGCCGGAGACGCAGAGGTGGCGACGGAGCAGAAGGCGGCGACACCGAAGCCTGCAGCTATCAAGCGCGGCCGAAAGACGTCGCCTCGTGTCGAGGAAGAGACTGTTGCTCAAGAGCCAGAGAAAGAGACACATGCTGAGCCCAAGACCACTGAGGAAGAGGCCGCGCTAGACGAGGAGCTGGAGCAGCTGGAGCAGTACGAGCCAGAGTTCGTGTCCGTGCCTTTCCTGAGTGACGAGGGCTCGCTCTTGGCTGCGACCATGTACCAGTACACGTCGACTACGGCCACCACTGCCGACGCCGACGACGCTAAAGCTGACTGCGCTGCTGCGACTATCGAACAGGTTAACCTGCTTCTGCAGTTTTCGCACCAGAACGAGCGCCTCAAGATGAACTTCCTGGCCGAGCGCGAACGCATCTACAAGCATCCGGACTGCAGCTGCGCGTCGCACGCCAAGAAATCCTCGAGCGCTGCTTCGGGCGTCAACTGGCGTCGGAACGTGGCGCACGACTATCTCAAGCGCAAACAGCTTAAGCGACGACATAAAAAGCAGCTGGCGGCCAAGCTGCAGCAACTCCACGCCAGTTACGCAGCGCAGATCCAGGAGCTGTACGCGATGCAGCAGATGCAGGCCAACGCCCTCCGTGCGCGTCAACAGTTCCAGCACCTGCACACGCAGCTCCGCCACAACACGCCGTCGTCCCCGTCCACCGTCGCGTCCCCCATTAAACACTCAGCCATGCCCGACCATCTCTCCAGTGCTGTCTTTCCTTATCCTGATCTCTTATCCTGAGTGCACTAAATAGTGATAAAACACTCTTTTTGATGTCATGTACATGTAGTACATGTATTACAGCAAGCAGTCGCGGCATGTTATCCTGCGTCATACAGCTTAAAGTGAACTTTATACATGTATCTCAGGCCTCCATCCGTTTCCGGCACCGCCGACACATCAGGTTCGGCCGTGCGTCACAGCATGGCTTATACTCAGGTTAAGTGGACATTATGCGCCGAGACCATCATCGTCTGTCCCTTTGCTTATGCCTCCACCGCCGTTGAGACCAGGTCCTCCCTCACTTTCGAATTTGCCCGCTCCCGCCCACCATGACTCACAGCCAGATCACTCCTATGGCGCCTACCGACGACGTGACCGTTGTGGTCTTCCCCTCCAAGGACGACAGCTCGGACAAGACGGAGCTCGTGGTCCAGCGCCCGAGCCGCAAGTACAAACTCTTCCTGGCCGCCCTGTACACGTTGGCGTCGTCCGGGTTCCTCTACGGCTGCGTGGCTTTTGTCACATTCTTCGGAGACTTGTTCACGTTCCTACTGGTTCTTACTCGCCAGTGACGAGAATCCCGTCAATGAGAGCGTCACCAGAATTTTTTGAGGGCATGCAACAACACTAAACTATCGCCGGCCATGCCAAAACCTCCCGTACTTAACGTATTTAAACATGTAACATTTGATCCTTTCCAACGCAACTCCCTGTCTGTTCTTGCTAACAACTTCTTCGGACTTGCTGTCCTGTAGTTTGAGCCGAAAAAGGGAAACTTGCGCATGGCAACTTCGCCGTAGACACGCGTCAAGTGTACTCACCGCTGCAGCCCTCCTTGAGCCGGGCATCGTCCTAGTCTCAGCCATGGTGAGCAACACGTTTCCAGTGACCAACACGAGTCGAGTAATCCATTCGCTATTGCTGGGTGGGTGGTATATGACATATTCTTCTCTCAACATTGTTGAGTGAAGTGCCCACACACTGTACACTACTACGGTACGAAGCCGAGGAGGGCCAGCGACGCCCTGTTAATAACTAACAGTGTGCCATCGCACTCGAGGCACAATCGAACCCTGCCATCGTCTTCGATCTCTCTTGAAACGCCCACGCTGTCGCAGATGATCGTTGTCAGCTTCCACGTTTTTTTAGAACTCGCTGCGGATACGGCCGTGAAACCCTGGCTGCGGAAAACGCGATGGTGTCGGCGGACGACAACCAACTACAGCTCTCCAGAAAAGTAATTACCACAAAAGTGGCGCAGAGTTATCGGGGAAGCGTCTTCAATATATGGATATCCTTTCGAATCAAATGTGAGGATAGCTCACGCTAGACTGCAGCCCCTCACTCTCACCATAAAAGGCAAGCAGCTCATGGTACATCTCGTCAAATGGAGGCTATCGTGTGTCACCTTACGCGTAAAGCTGTTGAAAGAGCCCCATCAACTTTTGAATCAATTTGAATCTCCTGATGATGGCGTCGGCATCAGTGCCGTTTATGCTCGGTCGTTATGGTGGACATCATAAAGGTCAAGCCAGATCAGAGTCGTTGCCCACTTTTAATTTAGCCAACTTCAGCCCACCCGGTCAAGAAACCTCATCATTCTTCAACTACAATGGCAATTCAAGTGATGCCTCTGCCTCCTCCGAACGATGTCACGGTGATTATCGACGACGGGGAGAGCTCGAAAGATCAGGGGCCAGCAAAGACGCATACACTCCAGCAAAGTCTTCTCTTGGGGATTCTCTTCACGATCATGTTCATTGGGGCTCTCTACTTGTTTGTATCCGCGATTGAGCTCATCAACGACGGATTCATCTGTCTCTTGGAAGTGGCGAAACGACAGCATCGAATTTCGTTAACGTAAAACCAACGCTTGTTTTCCAATGCAACCCATCAAATAAAGTAAGGGAATACTGTCAAGTCGATTGCTCATCCATATTTATCTATTACGATAACAAACCCCTTTAAGTTTTATCACCGCGTTACTTCCTTCTACAGTGATACTGTATCTTGCTAAATTAGCTTTTTTCTGGACTGATGCTAAGATTTTATGAACTGGATCTAGTAACTGTAAAAATTATTCTAGATAAAGGAGTTTTGTTATATTGTCCTTTGCCACGAAAAAGAATGATGGTCAGCTCGGTGCTGGACTTCATCTGTGACTGTTTCCAGTGTTAGCAAGTGATTGAATTTTGGATTTTAGTGGATTAACAAAAACCATGATTCAACCTGGCCCAAGAACCAGTAGTCACCAGAAAACCGGGCCCATGGCTGGTTTTATCAGGTTGGCTTATATGACAAAATACCACAATTTGCCTACGAGCCAGACCGTGACCAGCTCTCCGGTCTTGACAACGTCTTTTGCCTCACGCCGCTCCACGAAATGAATCGATGCTTGGTTTGAAGGCTAGGTTTGACGCGGAGAACGCTTCATGATGGCTACCTTTCAGACAAAATCCCGAAATTAACCCACATGTGTGTGCGAGCGATAAGTGCTCCAAGCTCATCAACTTAGAGATCGACTGGGGGAAGGCGCAGCAAGCGCATCTTGATTCAAAGCATGGTGGTGTAGCGGGGTCGGTAAAATCTGTGAGATTGCTAATCCCACCAATGTCCAGATACCGATCAACGAAGGGGGACCTCCGATGATCCGTGATCTGCTGAACTTCCTCACCTAGTGGATCCGACGGTTGGAAAGGTTCTGCCCTTTCAGGGACTGATGAAGCGTCCAAGTGGTGAAGCTTAATGGTTTTGGCAAGAGGGTAAAGTAGTAGTGGCAGATCTTCAATTCTACGACCAATGTTACATCCAGGTCACGAGCGAGTTACCCAAGCTTATTGGATCTGACGACCTAGGTCTGCGATCTGACGTTTGAGCTGTGTTTTCTATCCTCAAGTTCCTTTGCGTCGTACTTGCCGCTTCCTATAGTAGAATCTTCAGTCTAGAGAACCGTAGAGGAGTTACCGACCAAGTAGTATATCCGTGAGTATGACGCGCAGGTGTGATGTAGCGGGATCAGTAAAATCTGCGAGATTGCCGGATCCAACTTACCAACTGCGCCCAGACACCGACTAACGGAGGGGGTCCCCCGATGATCCGTGTTCTGCTGAACTTTCCTCACCTTGTGTACCCGTCGGTAGGGCGAGATCTGCTCTCTCGGTAACTTCCGAAGAGTTCAAGTGGTGAAGCTTGAGTGTCTTGGCGAGACGTGGGGATGGGGTGGAGCAGCAGTGGAAAATCTTCACTCTGCGTCCGTGGATGGTTCCGTATCCTAAGCGAATATTCGAGCTTATGAATCCGGGGCCTAAATCGTGGATCTGGCCGTAGGGTTGCCTTGCGGGTGTGTTCCCTTGCCTTTGTAGCTCCTTTGTGTCGTACTTGCCGCCTCCTGTGACGGGATCTTGAGAGTTGATAGCCTCTAGGGTATGACCGACCAAGTAGTAAATTCGGTTAACCCGTCGGATCTGCACGTGTATGGGAAAGCTCACTAGGTTGTAGGAACTGGCCAATGTATTATCCAGTTATCACTACCAACACTAGATTCGCAATTCCCAACCTTCTCCGAGCTCGCACGGCCAATGTAGCTCCGGTTCTTGAGGGCAGGAAGGCACTTGCGTGTTATGGTGCAAATGAGGTTCTGTATTGATACTTAAGCCTATACCTGCCTGGATTTCTACCTTCTATGTCTTTCACTCGTTAAATCCCTTACCAGGCTCGGCTGCATGTCCCTTCTTCCCTTGACCCATCATCCCAGCTGTATTATCTTCAGATCCACCGGATTCATGGCGTAATCATTATAGTCACCCTATTATGGGTACACTCATCCGGATCCAGGTCGCTTGGATCCAATTCACTGTGAATGTACACTCGTCGTGGATCTGAGCTCTACAATCGTCCAACATCATCTCGCAACCGTTTGTACTCTCCATTGTCTCACGAAAGCTCGAGATCCACTGCATCCATCATCCCTATACCCTGGATCCAGGTCCCTCTTTGCGGGATCCTCCCTCCTTGGATCCGAACTCGGAAGTATGGGATCCGGGGTACCTCGCGGTGGATCCTGACTTCTTGTTAGCCGTGGCTACTAGATCCACCTTCGGATGGCACCTACCCCCATTCCTTCATAGGATCTACACTCGATCCACTGGTACATAGTATATCCCATATCCACCTAAGTGAATCCAGGTAAGGGTGGATCCGAGATAAGTCTTGGTGGATCTTGCCTTCCCGTACATCACTCATACCAGATCAATCGTCATTTCGTACGGTGTGTTGCTCGTCATGGCTAATCCACCACAGGCAACTTGCATCCGTGCTAGACAACCCAAATCCTCTCTAATCA
>NW_003303730.1:1366343-1369013 GCF_000142945.1 Phytophthora infestans T30-4
TGAAGAATAAAACACATAAGTCAAAAGAGTAATAGAGCTAGACATAAGCACTTGGACCTTGGGACTGGCAGTAATGCTGCCGCCCAGGCCAGGAAATCAGGGCGAGCTCGCTCGTCTTGCGGGCCGCCTGGACCTGGTGGAGCGAGAGGTCGCGAACCTGCACCTGCGGGTGGATCGCCGGGCCTCTTCGTCCGATCTGGACGAGGCCTTTCGCATGATCCGACGGATCGAGGCTTTGTTGCCACGTCCGGAGCCGCCTGCGGCACACTCCCAGACGTACGCGTATGGTGCGTACCCGGCGTACTCAGCGTACTCGGCGTATGGCGCCGGGGTCCGTTCGTATGGAGCCCCTCCGGCGTACGGTCTTGACCGCAGCCTTGCCGTCCCGACCGAGACTTGGGTGCCTGCTCCGACGCCCTCGTCGACGACGGTGACCGGCCCTCGCTTCGAGGAGCTGGGTCAAGGGGGGTCTGCGAGTCAGCAACCCCCTGCGGGTCAAAGTACCGCTTAAGACGTCCAACATAGAACGTCGGGTGCGTCGTCATTGACTTTGGAAGGTCGATGGTGTATGACGCACCATGTCTAGCCAGGACTGCAAATGGTCCGATGAAGCGGTGCTTCAGCTTATTGCTACCGACAGAGCTGACAGTGTCAAGAGGTAGGTTCCTCGTGTCTAGCAACTGTGGTGTAGCGGGATCAGCAAAATCTGCGAGATTGCTGGATCCAACTTACCAACTGCGCCCAGACACCGACTAACGGAGGGGGCCCCCCGATGATCCGTGTTCTGCTGAACTTTCCTCACCTTGTGTACCCGTCGGTAGGGCGGAATCTGCTCTCTCGGTAACTTTCGAAGAGTTCAAGTGGTGAAGCTTGAGTGTCTTGGCGAGACGTGGGGATGGGGTGGAGCAGCAGTGGAAAATCTTCACCCTGCGTCCGTAGATGTTTCTGGATCCCAAGCGAATATTCGAGCTTATGGATCCGGGGCCTAGATCGTGGATCTGGCCGTAGGGTTGCCTTGCGGGTGTGTTCCCTTGCCTTTGTAGTTCCTTTGCGTCGTACTTGCCGCCTCCTGTGACGGGATCTTGAGAGTTGAGAGCCTCTAGGGTATGACCGACCAAGTAGTAAATTCGGTTAACCCGTCGGATCTGCACGTGTATGGGAAAGCTTACTAGGTTGTAGTAACTGGCCAATGTATTATCCAGTTATCACTACCAACACTAGATTCGCAATTCCCAACCTTCTCCGAGCTCGTACGGCCAATGTAGTTCCGGTTTTTGAGGGCAGGAAGGCACTTGCGTGTTATGGTGCAAATGAGGTTCTGTATTGATACTTAAGCCTATACCTGCCTGGATTTCTACCTTCTATGTCTTTCACTCGTTAAATCCCTTACCAGGCTCGGCTGAATGTCCCTTCTTCCCTTGACCCATCATCCCAGCTGTATTATCTTCAGATCCACCGGATTCATGGCGTAATCATTATAGTCACCCTATTATGGGTACACTCATCCGGATCCAGGTCGCTTGGATCCAATTCACTGTGAATGTACACTCGTCGTGGATCTGAGCTCTCCAATCATCCAACATCATCTCGCAACCGTTTGTACTCTCCATTGTCCCACGAAAGCTCGAGATCCACTGCATCCATCATCCCTATACCCTGGATCCAGGTCCCTCTATGCGGGATCCTCCCTCCTTGGATCCGAACTCGGAAGTATAGGATCCGGGGTACCTCGCGGTGGATCCTGACTTCTTGCTAGCCGTGGCTACTAGATCCACCTTCGGATGGCACCTACCCCCATTCCTTCATAGGATCTACACTCGATCCACTGGTACATAGTATATCCCATATCCACCTAAGTGAATCCAGGTAAGGGTGGATCCGAGATAAGTCTTGGTGGATCTTGCCTTTCCGTACATCACTCATACCAGATCCATCGTCATTCCATACGGGGTGTTGCTCGCCATGGCTAATCCACCACAGGCAACTTGCACCCGTGCCAAACAACCCAAATCCTCTATAATCACTTGAAATTGTCACTGATTCGAGATAGTGACCCCGCGTCAGGACCATTCTCTTATTTCTGAGAAAGCACTTCACCACAGTTGAGCGTTGGCTTTGAGAGCCACAGGTCGGTGGTTCGAACCCGCCAGGGCACAGCTCTGTCGTTCCATGAACGATTGTCCACGCTTGGACAAGCTTAAGAGCAATCCGCTTTTAGCTCAGTGGTCGAGCGTTGGCTTTGGAAGTCACAGGTCGGGGGTTCGAACCCACCAGGGCACAGCCCTCTCGTTCCATGAACTGCTGTCCTTGAATGGACAAGCTTAAGGGCAACGCCCTTTCAGCTCAGTGGTCGAGCGCTGGCTTTGGAAGCCTCAGGTCGGTGGTTCAAATCCACCCGGGCGCAGCCCTCTCATACCATGAGTTATCCGTTCTCGGACTGACGTACGGGCATCGCCCTTATAGCTCAATGGTAGAGCTCCGGCCTGTCAAGCCAAAGGCCAGTGGTTCGATCCCCGTCCGGGACACCACTTTCGCTGTTACAGCGTATCCACATTTGGATCATGCTCATCGAGCAAGCTGTTTCAAAACAAATATGCGTCTATCGAGACGCTTGTGCCTGAACCTTGTTCAGAACAACACGAAGCACCTGCTTCCTTCGGGACCATGTCG
>NW_003303730.1:1369149-1372172 GCF_000142945.1 Phytophthora infestans T30-4
TTGTGGTGGATTCCGTTACATCCTCCCCCACTTAGGTTCGGTTTACCGACCAATCAGAATGAAGAGGTGTTCGTCACAAACTCTCATTCTCAAAGTCGAAAACCATCGACTTGGCCGCGCGAGCGCGGCGGAGGCTCACTTCACAGCTAGAGCCTCGAGCAGCAACCTGTGCGCTCTTCGTCTAGGTCTCCACTTCGACCGTTAACATGCCTCGTGGCACTACTAAGAGCGGTGCTAAGACATGCTCCAAGGCTGCAGCCGGTAAGGCGCAGGCCAAGAGCACTAAGCCTCACGGCAAAGGCTCTGCACTTAAGGAGGCTACTCAGGTGGCCTCCGAGGCGATCGGTTCCTCGGGTGACGCGGCTGCGGACAAGCGCGCAAGCAGGCGCCGCGGTCCGTCGCCCCCGTCTTCAAACAACCGTCCGAACCCTCGGTTCGTAGAACGCGAGTTTAACTCGGGCAGTGAAGACGATGCCGAGTCAGAGAGCACTCAGGATGCTCCTGCGGGCTCTGTGGGAGGGCACAGCCCAGTGCCCAGTGAGCACAAAGAAGGCAGCGTGCAGTCGCCCGCTAGTGATCACGGTGATCACAGTCCCAGGACCTCTGTGCGCTCTGAGAGTCCGGCCGTTAAGGCTAAGGGCGCTCCCAAAGCCGGTGGCGATGAGGAAGAAAATCCTCGCAAACGTCTCTCGCTTGCCGAGGGTCTTGCGCGCGCTAAGGCCTCTAAAGCCGAAGGCGCCAAGCCCTCAAAGAAGCGTACCGCCTCGAAGTCTCCACTCCGCGAGGAGAAGGAGACTCGACGCTCCTATCAGAGTCTCTTCGGCACCTCGGATGAAGAGGAGGAGAAGGAGGAAGAAGAGGAAGAGGAGGGTGCCATTGTTGAGCCCCGGGAGGTCTCGAATGACCTCGACCAGCAGCAGGAGGATTTCCAAGCTGCCCAGCGTGTGCGTGGGGGTTCGGTGGCGGCACCCGTCAGCCAGGGAGCTGCCATCAACTCAAGAGGGTATTGGCCTCCCGAGGAGAGCTCTGGGGCTGACCTCTCTTAGAGCTTCTCGTCGCTCCTCGTGGCCTTGTGGGCGGCCACACTTCTAGGGGCATCTATGAACGAGCCCTTGCTCAGAAAGAACAGTTGTTCGTCGACAACTTGGAGGCTGCTCGGTGTGTGCTTCTCGCGCCACACCGCATTCCCCTTAAGGCCTTCACGACTTGTCGTAAGAAGCCCGAGACCCGGGGTGGTCTCTATCCTGTTTGGGGATACCCCTGGGTTATGCCCGAGAACTGTCCCACGTGGAGTTCCTGTGAGGACATGTTCTGGAATAAGGTAGATTGTAAACTGAGTATATTTATAGGTAGATTAAGTTTGGGTTTAATACAAACTGTTAGTTACCTATAGAAATGCAATGTCATTTAACCAATGGTTGGCTTTGAACGACCTTGGTACCTTGTACCAAATATCTCGGAGTATGACGTGTCATACTCCTGAAGTGTGAAGTGTCACACTTCATGTAACCAGGGTACACTTAGGGCTACGTACCCCGTTACAGATGAGCTACCGCAATAATTCATTATCAGCACGCGAAGTACTAATCTGGATACCTGTCACTCGTCGACGCCTTCACACGAGATTCATCGCTTGCAATATGGGCATGTACAGGGGGCGGCGAAGTGTTGGCAGCGCTTAAAATGGCTTTGAAGTACTCTAAGTATCACAAGAAGACGAGCGCAATTGTTTTAGAGCGAACTATATACTAATTTCAGGTCGACAATATCCCTTCCAGAGATCGTTTTGGAAAATAATTAATACCTGTTACTCTGCCCCTGCTGACCTGTTGCTCCTTCACAGCCCCTGCTGGCCTGTTGTCCACCCTGGTGACCTGTTGCACATCAACAGGGAATCAGCACAATATACGCGGGACATATCGATACCGTGAGTCTGACGAAGTTCTGTAACTCAAGGCGAGTACCATCTTCAGTGCACTAACATGTCGACAAGGTGATATGAATTGAACTCAATCTTACGAGCTTCTCGTGAGCTTCTCGTTACGAATATTTATCTCATTTCTACTATAAGTGAGCATAGGAGCTGAGGAAAACACCATCTAACGAGAGTTTTGGCTACTTACCCTTTGATAGCACATGCTTGTAGATAGCATCATCTGCGAACTAACGACTTGCACATTTGCTTCAGCATACAACCGATTACATGGGACTTCCTGAGCCAATCCGGAGTGACGGTGGCGTATAGAGCCAGATCTTGTATCAGCTCCTCCACCCCGCAGCCAGCACACTTGGTGTGATCTCTGATGGAGCATATTGAAGCAGATTTTATATGTGAGGCTTATTACTTGTCGTCAAAGCATAGGTAATAACGTAAAAATTAGTATCATCAACGTATAATAAAAAATAATGAAGATATTAATTATATTGTGTCTCCTTCAACATGTAACGATGAAGTTGGTGTCCGTATATCACGCCTGCACCTTCCACAAAAACTATCAAAATGGTTATTCTTTATGCGGGTACTCAGAAACGCCTTACTTGTTATTGGAAATGTTACATTTTGGGAGGTTCAATCTGATGCTGGAAAAAACATCCGTTGATCGGCATTTTCTTCAATCAAGCTGCGGCGCGACGAGAAAACGATGGCAGACGTCATCGGCTGCTATCTATGCATTTTCACTGGCTTTGCGACCTGAGTCAGATCCTGGTTAGTAAACTGGCGAAACAATGGCGTCAATGCGAGCAGCCACGCTTGCGTTTTGGCTCGCTTCTTGCACACTGCTCACAAAAAAGTCGGCAACATACGTTTAGGAAAACCCTTTTAGCTACAACCTATTTGTCGTGTTGGTATTTACTACACTCGCTGCTTTAGCCTTGGTGGTGATACTCCATAATTGTTTGAGGACTTGTATTGGTGGATTAAAGGTGCCGGTGCTCACATTTTCCTAATTCAGCTCTATTCCCTACTTCTGGATCTGCATATGTATCAAAATACCTGGGAGTAAGCTACCGATGCTAGCGCT
>NW_003303730.1:1372475-1388981 GCF_000142945.1 Phytophthora infestans T30-4
CCTTGGTGACCTGTTGCACATCAACAGGGAATCAGCACAACATACGCGGGACATATCGATACCGTGAGTCTGACGAAGTTCTGTAACTCAAGGCGAGTACCATCTTCAGTGCACTAACATGTCGACAAGGTGATATGAATTGAACTCAATCTTACGAGCTTCTCGTTAGCTTCTCGTTACGAATATTTATCTCATTTCTACTATAAGTGAGCATAGGAGCTGAGGAAAACACCATCTAACGAGAGTTTTGGCTACTTACCCTTTGATAGCACATGCTTGTAGATAGCATCATCTGCGAACTAACGACTTGCACATTTGCTTCAGCATACAACCGATTACATGGGACTTCCTGAGCCAATCCGGAGTGACGGTGGCGTATAGAGCCAGATCTTGTATCAGCTCCTCCACCCCGCAGCCAGCACACTTGGTGTGATCTCTGAGCATATTGAAGCAGATTTTATATGTGAGGCTTATTACTTGTCGTCAAAGCATATGTAATAACGTAAAAATTAGTATCATCAACGTATAATAAAAAAATAATGAAGATATTAATTATATTGTGTCTCCTTCAACATGTAACACTGCAACTCGATGAAGTTGGTGTCCGTATATCACGCCTGCACCTTCCACAAAAACTATCAAAATGGTTATTCTCTATGCGGGTACTCAGAAACGAGAACAACTAACAGCTGAACAATACTGACAACAGGCCAGTAGGGATCACAGGTACTTAACAGGTGAACAGTGCTAGAACAACAGATTATAATTAGCACCCGATCGTTTTGAATGCATGTCTTTCTATCGTCTTCTTCGCTGAGTTCATTTGATAACTATTGCCCTGGTAAAACCAAAATTGAGAGCGTTTGGTGAATCCGTTTCGAATCGCTGCCGCATGTGAATATCACGACATTTAGCTCTATGTGAATATCAAAAGCCATCACGAGGATGCGTTAATTTTCTCTCAAATACAAACACTACCAGAGCGCATACAATGGGATCGCTACTGTGGTTGTATAGAAAGCAAATGACGAATGGTCTGCTTCAAACCGGGTCACGGCATGACGGTGAAATCTCTACTTAGCATAGGGAGAAAGTGCTGATCTAGATGAACTCGGAGAGCTGGGCTCTCAGAAAATCTTTACGGACAATGCTGGCCAGGGCGACCGCGCCGAAGTTTCTAAGTCCACATTGGCCCGAGATTGCATTCGTAATTTATTCTGCTCACTCCGTAAACTACATCGTGAAGGCTGCCCTGAAGTCAGACTCCGCAAAAATCTCCAAAGCGTCCACTGATGCTGTGAACGCACTCAACCGTTTTTTTTGACAAAATCGTACGGGTACGACCTCAAACTAAAGCCGCATTGCGAGACACGCTGGAATAGTGTGCACGGGTGCTTCGCTTCCTTACTGCGCAGAGCTCTAGCGATATTGAAGCTCAAATCTCTAGACGATAACGATTTTCCTAGCGCCTTACTTGTTATTGGAAATGTTACATTTTGGGAGGTTCAATCTGATGCTGGAAAAAACATCCGTCGATCGGCATTTTCTTCAATCAAGCTGCGGCGCGACGAGAAAACGATGGCAGACGTCGTCGGCTGCTATCTATGCATTTTCACTGGCTTTGCGACCTGAGTCAGATCCTGGTTAGTAAACTGGCGAAACAATGGCGTCAATGCGAGCAGCCACGCTTGCGTTTTGGCTCGCTTCTTGCACACTGCTCACAAAAACGTCGGCAACATACGTTTAGGAAAACCCTTTTAGCTACAACCTATTTGTCGTGTTGGTATTTACTACACTCGCTGCTTTAGCCTTGGTGGTGATACTCCATAATTGTTTGAGGACTTGTATTGGTGGATTAAAGGTGCCGTGCTCACATTTTCCTAATTCAGCTCTATTCCCTACTTCTGGATCTGCATATGTATCAAAATACCTGGGAGTAAGCTACCGATGCTAGCGCTGGCAGTGCTGTGTATCGCGGAAAACACCGCGACACAATAAATATACTTCAGGGAATTAGCTCTTACTGCGAAGAGAAACCGAATGTCACCAGAGCGGTCACGCAAACTGACACTAGTTAGAAAGCGAGTGCGAGAGTATAACTGCATATACGAAACTAAGTCTGCTAAGAGAAAGCGACTTACCGATCCTGCAAAACGAATCCGGCTTCGAGAGTACGATAACAGATGCAACGTAATGAAGCCGAGGACAACGATAAAGTGACGAGGGCATTGTTGGCCCCAACCACGCATTTGAATACTGGAATGAGCTGCTTTGCGAGCATGAGGACGGTAGGACTTGCCAACGATGGTGCAGAAAGTGGCTCAACTGCGGCAGCAGCAGCAATGTGTGAGAAGCGTTTTATAGCGTAAATGATGGCCATTCAGCGTCAATCGGTAGAGTCAATTCCAGAAGGAAAATTGAGCTCCTTTTCAGCGCTCAATGATCGGAAATTTGCGCGGGAGAAAAAGGTTCTAGGCTTGCGGGAGCAGACGGTCACTTTGGAAGAGCTGATGAGCATTTCGAGGCTTTCGTCGGTTCAACACGGTAATTACCGTTGTTTTTCGCGTTGCGTGAGCTTTCCAGCTAACACTAAATAATGTGCTGCCAATTTAAACTTTTGGCAAGCCCATCACCAATCCACCGTAGACGATAGAGTAATCTGTACGCCTTGCATTAAGTATTATTTGCAATCTAGCTATTGATTTTAAATATGACAAATATATCTACTATTTGTCGTGAAATTAATGTGTTGCAAGAGCAGAGCTAGAAGTGCGTTAAACTTGACTTCCTCGGTAAGTGTTACCGTAGTGCTTCGGGCATATTACAGTTTAGAACCAGTACAACGCCCTGTGAATTTTAGCGCAACACCTTACACTCTGCAATTCCCATGTAATACATGATGTACAGGTCCAACGTCACTACATGGACTTGCCAAATATTAGCACATGCTTCAACGTAATATGCTGCACTTACTCACCGATCGTCGCGCGTTCTTCGTGTACGTGCAGTAGCCCAGGCACATGCTCTAACTTGTGCTGATCGAGCTAGTTACAGGGTTATGCTGACGACTCGAGTGGGTTTGGGCCCTGTCGAAGTGTTGCTCAGTCTCCACACCCGGGTATTAAACCACCACAGCCTTGTCCTCAGCACCTCGTCGCCTCGTCGCTAACAGCCAACCGGCGGACTGACGATATCGGAAATGCGTGGACTGGAGAGCATGACACCGATTTGCACTTTCGACGAGTGAGCCTAAATTGGTGCGACCTGAAAACAATGTAGTTCGTCAGCGACCAACAAATGTAAATTATCTCACGCTCTTCGCAAAGCAGACATCACACCGGCGAATACGTCTGCTTTTAGAAAAAACTACTAGAACGCGTTGGGACTGGTCTTGGCGCTTAACATCGCTGTAAAAGGATTCGGCCCGCGACATCGTCACGTAGCCACTGGTCTAGCTGCAATTTTAATGGGGCGGACTGCACATTACTTTGCCAGTATTGATCATGTCGTTGGTCTTGGACATGGCCTCTGTGGGCTTGCCGACTGTCTGGCACTGCATGCACCCGTAAATCTTGGCGTAGAGCAGGCCTCCGAGAAAATAATATCAATACCGCAATTACTACCTATTTGTTATTATACTACGGATTATTGTTTTTTTTCGCGATAATAATATAGTGTGATACAGACGGAATAATACAAATATACCGTTCGAGTGGCTTGCAGCCACCCATTTCTCTCCACCAGCCATTTTTCAGCGCCTAATTCACTTTCAATCTTTGAGAAGGCGGTCATTCTTGATTTACATCATGTCGTCCCAGCAACTAGCCGCTTTCTTCTACACCGTTCTCAAGCCTGGGCTCTACCGGTGCAACATCTGCGAACAGACAACATCTGCGAACAGACAAGCAAGCCCAGCGCAGAGGCTACACAAACCTGATCTCTCACCTGAACTCGAAGCATCCCACTCACGGCGAAGAGTATGCTGAGTTTCAGCGCCGAAACCTGACCTCCCTCGAGGTTTTTGGATTCGTGGACGAAACGACGACTCACATGTACGACTGGCTACGCTGGATTGTCGAGCGGAATCTCCCTCTGTGCGAGGTTGAGAGCCCACTAACGAGACAGTTAGTTCGCATGAAGCCTACCTCAGCGGAGACGCTGAAGACCTACATGCAACGAGTCGCTGAACGTGTCGGCAACACCATCGCCGAGGAGATGGGCGAGTGCTTCGGTGTTATGTTTGATGGATGGAGCTCTGGGACGCGTCACTTTGTTGCGGTGTTTGTCGTGTACCACGGTAGTGATGGTCTATGCGAACGACTAGTTGGACTAGCTCCAATGAAGGACGGACAATCGGCAGACGCTCACATCGAGTTCATCGACGCTATCCTGGATGTGTACGGCAAGACGTTGGCGATGGTCAAGTTTGTCGTGGCTGACAACTGCGCCACGAACAAGAGCGTGGCAACGAAGCTTGATGTACCCTTTATTGGGTGCGCCAGTCACAGATTCAACTTGGCGATGGTTCGCTTTTTGTCCAATCACGAGCATCTGATTAGTATGATTCAACGCCTGATGACAAGCCTCCGCCAACCAAACAACGCCGCTCAGTTAGCGCTTCACACTACTGCCTGAGAAAGCGAATGCGACTCGCTGGTCATCGGTGTGGAAAATGGTACACAAGTATGTGTGCATTCGCGACGCTGCGAAGCACGTTGCCGAGGTCGAAGAGCTGCTCCCACGTCTGAGTGAGCATCGCCGGATTCGAGTGCTGCACGACAAGCTGAAGGAGCTCCAGAGCGTCAGCAAGAAGCTGCAACATCACAGCCGAACGCTTGGTGAGGTCCGTGCTCTTTTTGACGCTTGCATGGCAATGTACCCTGTCATGGAAGAGTATCTGAAGCCTACAGCCGAGATTGTTCATTCACCGGTCTTTGAAGCAGCGGTCATCAAGGTCACGAGTGCTCTTCCTGTTTCCGGTGCAGAAGCCAAGGCGATCGAGGCGTTTCGGCGCCCAGAAAGTCCTGGACAGAGTGAAGATGAACCAGCCGCTGACTTTGCGAGTGAGATTCTGCGCCGTGCCAAGAAGCCACGTTACTCCCAGAGACGTGCTGTCGACTACGTTTCACTTCTCAGTGTCATCCAACCAACGAGTAACCGGTGTGAGCGGCTCTTCTCGGAGTGTAAGTACGTGCTTAATCCGCACCGTGCCTCCATGCGCTCAGCTAACTTCGAGAGATTGATGTTTCTTAAAGCTAACCGAGATCTCTGGAACGCGTCGACGCTAGTGCCGTGATAGCTCTTGCTTGCAAAAATATACTGAATATTGCGGCATTGCGGATTATTGTTTGTCTTGATACGCCACTATGTATTGCTGATGCCACAGCTGCCTGCGTATATTGCCTATTGTATTTTAGGAGGCCTGGCGTAGAGCTGTGTATGACAATATCCACCTTGGGGCCATGTCTAATTGGAGAGGTTTTCACTCGTGCTCGGGCGTAGAATTGAAGACGAGTTTTAAAGCCTCGTTGGTGGGTCGGAGCTGCTACATGTTGAGAATCTGCTTGTCGTTCATGCTCGAATCACTCGAGCAGTGCAACCGCGGTGGATAGGGGCCGGTCCCTCTGCATATTGTTGACGATGGAAGCATCATCAACACCCATAGCCTCACACTAAAGTTACCGTAAACATTGGGGAAAACGTCAAGTCTGTACCCAAACACTCCGTTCCGGAAAAAAGAAGGTGGTACTGTATACTGGACCACCAATATCGCAGTAGTCCGACCGGCGTTGCTTCCCGCATATGTGCATACCGGTCAGAGTGGCCAAAGTGGATAAGACTACAAAACATTTGCCAGCGCGAGACCCGAATGTTAGTCTTTAGTTTTGCGTCTACTGTCGTATACCTCCTCTTCCTTCAAGGGTCGGGTAGTCCGCGGCTGTTCAAAGAGTACGGTCTTGTTCAGTGGCTGCAGGAACGGTAGATAGGAACACTAGAGAGTTGAAAATAAAAGTTTGTTGATTGGCTTGGCTTCCTCTTGAGTAGAAGGAGGGAAATATAAGACTGAGAGCTAACCGGAAGAGAGGCCTAACACCTTCTCGACCTTACATACACTACACTACATATTAAAAAAAGGAAGGATTCACTTCGTTTGTTGGGACAACGGAGAGCCTCTGGGAAAGGGCTTGATGTCGCGAGGTGCTTTTGGAGAGCCTCTAAGAAAGGGCTTGATGTCGCGAGGTGCTTTTGGTCCCCCGACGCCAAGACTCCGGCGTTCAGGGGTCCCCTTATAGGACCACCCTAACGGGCTCGGTCAAGGGTACGTGCGAGGTTGAGTTCAGCGGGAACCACCCTGACGGGACGGCGGGGCGAGGAGTGATTCCAGGGTCTCGGGTCATCCCGACGGGAGGCAGAGCTCCTGGAATGACCCCTCCGTTCCCGGGTACGGGACATCCTCCCCGACTTGTCGTTCGTCGTCCTCGGCGAACGGTTCCTCTGCGTATATCTCTCACGTTAGTACTATAGACTCCGTCGTTAGCAACTTCTTCAGACAGGGGAGGTTGGAACTCTTCGTGGTAGTTTCTTCTAGTTCCGACGAGAGTTCGGAGGACGACGAGCCTCCCAACAAGCGTCTACAGCTCTCTCTCTAGTCTCAGAATCGGAGGGGGGAAAAAAAGGCGCGAAAGGTTTCCGCTTTTTTTCTTTTCCCAGTTTTTTTTCTCCCGCGCAGAGAGAGCTCCCATTATATTTGTTGGCGGCAGAGGGGGTCCTCTCTTTTTTTTTTCGGGGCCTTAAGAGGAAAATTCCAAGGGCGGCTGCTTCGCCGAACTTCTGTTTCTCCTTACGTCAGATCGATGTCCCCAGTGCACAAGAAGTCCCGTCGGTCACGTTCTGAGGAGCGTCCTGCGTCTCGGTCGAAGTCTCCGACGAAGTCCTCAACCATCAAGAAGAGTAGGGAGTACCGGCGGGGCAAAGCACGATCACCTTCGCACTCGAAGGGGAGTAAAGTCACCCCCGACAAACCGATCAGCGGCAAAACGCCGACTCCTCCGTCAGCTCCAGCGTCGCTGGACGGTACGCGTAAGCGGTCGCGTTCGGTGTCTTCCTTGAAGAAGGCAGTGCCCCCTAAGGGACGCTCGGGCCTCGCGGTCTTCGTCAGCACCTCGGAAGTCGAGTTCGCCGGGTGACCATTCAGCTCCTAGTTCGCCGGCTAAAAAGTCCGACAAAACAGCCTAACGAGAGGCCGTCGAGAAGTTATTGATTCGTACCATTCCAGAACCGTTCCTCACTGGATGAGAGTAAGAGTACTGGCATCGTCTTCCTTTTCAAGTTTCTTTTTGTTTTTCACCACGATTCGTCCCCACTTGTTGTTTTCGTTTTTTTCTTCTTGAGATCGCGGTAAGATTGTTTTGCTTTTTGGTATGTAGGAGATCAGCCACTTGTGAAGTAGAATCCCAAAAATATACAAAGTCGTAAGAAGTGTTCTTCAGGACACTTTCGAGGGAGGCGGGGTCGTGAGTTTACTCTGGCTCATTGGGTCGACCCGCCACGATTCCCCCTCCCTAGAAGAGTAGCTCTTCTTCGTCAACGGCGGCGTTAGCGTCTTCCAACCGCGCGCTGCGACGTAGTTCTGGTAGGTCTCCCTCCCGACGACGGGTTTCTTCGAACGCCTTGATCAGAGCAGCGTAGGTGGGCAATAGTGTGTTTCGTGGTCTCCAAAGAGTCTCGTAGGTAGCTAACAACACCAGGAACTGCTCTTCACGGTTCTTTTTGCGTCGGGCGATTATGTCGATCACAGAGCAAGGAACTCCGGTCAGGGCCGTCTCTTCCCCTCCAATCAGGAGTCTCTCTACGAAGCTAGTAGAGGGGAGGTCCTCTTCTGATAGAGGTCCGTCGTCGTCTACACCCGGACTCGACTGGACTCCCTCGGGTACTTCAGAAGGGAACGGTCGACTCCATCGCCCTTGGAAACGTTTCAACCTATTGACGTTAATGGTCACGACCCGATTGGGGTGAGAAGGGATGGCTACTCGATAGGAGTGCTCTCCCACGATCCCGACCACACGGTACGGACCATGCCACGCGAAAGCGAGCTTCTTCGTGGTCTTTTCCCCGCGACGAGCTCGAAAGTACTGGTAGACCCACACCGGGTCTCCCTCCTTGAACTTAATCGGTACTTGGTTGCTCAGTCGTTGCTCGTGTCTGCCCTGGGCCTTCAAGAGTTGGCGCTCTACTAATCGTCTCGTATCCCGTAGAGATAAGAATAGCTTTCGTCTGTAGCTAGCGACTTCGTTACTCTTCCATCCGTTGTTCGTGTTGAGAATCGCGAGGTCCAGAGGTAACACCGGGTCCCGGCCATACAGGCTGAAGAATGGTGAGTCCTTAAGGGCCTCGTGATACGACGAACGATATGCGAACAGTACTCGGGGAAGATATAAGTCCCAGTCGTTCTGAGCTTCGTTGACATACATCTTAAGCATCCCGATCAGCGTGCCGTTGAAGCGTTCGACTAGCCCCTGAGTCTGAGGATGGTAAGCAGCTCCAAACAACTTCTTGATCCCGAGTGTATCGTAGAAGGATCGTGCCAGGTTCGAGATGAAGTTGGATCCTTGGTCGCTCAGTAGTTTCTCGGGGGACTCCGTGCCGCGAGATCACTTCGTTCACCATAACTTCCACGAACGTTACAGTGTCCAAGCGGGCCACTGGGAACGCTTCGACCCATCGAGTGAAGTAGTCAGCGAAGACGAGTATGAACTTGTTGCCTCGAGGAGTAGCCACTAAGGGACATATGGCGTCCACCACTAATAGCGAGAAAGGTCCCGATAGCTCTTGTACGGGCATCCTCTGCATTCGGCCATTTCTCCAAGGGCGATAGCCTTTACCACTGCCGCACACGGTGCATTCCCGAACATATTCGGCCACATCCTTCTTCCACCCGTGCCAGTAAGCGTGCTTGCGCACTTTGTCGATGCGTCTTAGTAACTCCGACATGAGCGGCAAGTACATCCTTATGACAGTGATGTAGTACCGTCGATATGAAAGGCAGGGGAATCACAGGAACTTCAAGAGTAGACGCCGGTCCAGCGCGAGCCTTCAGGTGTACGCGACGTGTGAGTTACCCCCGTTCTTTATCGAGTAGTTAGGCGCTATCAGCAGGATTTTGGTGCGCATTTGAGGGTCCAGAGCTAGAGCTCCATCGCTAAGGAACGCTATCATAGCTTGGATCCAGGGTGTCCTCTTCTGTTCTTCCACGAAGCGAGTTTGTTGTAGCCCGAACACATCAACGGGGGACACTAGGAGTTGGTCGGTAACCTCTTCTTCGTCGGGGAACGGCTCGGGTCTAGCTTCGCCAGCGTCCTCGGGCAAGGTCCCTGAAGGGAGCAGAGTCGAGTCGAGAGTCGTAGTCTCCCCGACTTCGACAGTACAAGGAGGGGGCTCGTCAGCATCGTTGAGTAGCTCCGCCATAGAGATAGCATTGATGGTTTGGGTATACAGCCTGGACAGACCATCCACATGACCCATCGAAGTACCAGGCTTGTGGAACACCTTGAAACGTAATTGAGACAACTCCATGGCCCACCTAGCCAGCTTAGCGTTGCTCGTACGATTAGTTTCGTTGAATACCCACGTCAAAGCTTTGTGGTCCGTGTATAGGTCGAACTCGCAACGGTCCAGGTAGCAGCGGAACTTGCGCGTGGCCCAAACGATACCCCAGCACTCGATCTCCGACGTACCGTCCTCCTTATGGGTTCAGTTCTTCTCGGAGCCAACTAGTAGCTTGCTCGCATAGGCCACGACTCTCTCGCGCCCCTCCACGGTTTGCATCAAGCACGCCCCTACAGCGAGCTTAGACGAGTCCACATATAGAAGGAAGCGCTTCGAAAAGTCGGGATACACCAGGATGGGAGGTTCCACCAGCTTACGCTTTAGTTGCAGGAAAGCGGCCTCGCAGTCGTCGCTCCAGAAGAATCGGGCCCCTTTCATCTTAAGCCGTTCGATTGGGGCCGATATGGCTGCGTATCCCGGGATGTACCGCCTGAAGTAACTAGTCAAACCCAGGAACGCCCTCACAGTGTGCAAGTCGTGCGGTCTGAGCACGTTCATCACCGACTTGACCTTTTCGGGGTTGGGCAATATGCCAGACGGAGTGACGATGTGACCCAAAAACGCTACCTGGTCGCGCGCCCACTTGCACTTTTTCATCTTGAGCTTGAATCCCGCCGACCGGAGCCCGTTCCAAGACTTGTTTTAGTCGTACTAGGTGGGTAGGAAAGTCTTCACTGAAGACCACGCAGTCGTCGAGGTACACTAGACAAGTCCGCCACTTAAGGTCAACAAGCACAGTCTCCATCAGTCGTTCGAAGGCCGGTACGGCATTACACAGTCCGAACGGCATTACGAGCCACTCGAAGAGACCATATTTGCAGGTGAAGGCAGTCTTCTCCACGCTATCAGCAGCCATCGGAACATTCCAGTAGCCGGATGCGATGTCCATCGTGGAGAACAGCTTAGCGTTGCCGAGTACATCTAGAATGTCATCGATGAGCGGCATCGGGTAGCAGTCCTTGATAGTCACAGCGTTCAGTCTTCGATAGTCGATGCAGAACCGTATCCCGCCGTCAGGTTTGCGGATCATAAGCACCGGGCTCGCCCAAGGGCTAGAAGAGGGTCGTATGAGTTCTTGCCTTAAGTATTCTTGTATCTCGGATTCCATCACGTCTCCTTCCGCCTTGGACACTCGGTAAGGGGGTTGCTTTATAGGCGAGTGCTCTCCAGTATCAATAGAAAATTCGAGCAGGTTCGTCCGTCCGGGGCGCATCGAGGTTTCGACGAACATGTCCTTGAACGGTTGGAGGAACTCCGTGAATATTCTCTTTTGTTCGCTCCCCAATTTAGACTCGTCCAGGTCGACGTAGAGTTCCTCCTTGAGTACTTTGTCCACCCCTGGTATGGATTCTTGAGCGACTTCGGTCGTCGAATTAGAGGCGCTAAGGACCGAGTGGATCCACAGGTCTTGAGCTCTTTGGTCCCTAGTCTGGGCCTCGCCGGGCAGGGCGGTTCCGTGCTTTACACTCGCAGCGGTTCCTTGCTGAAGCGCCGACGCTGGGATTACCGTAACACTCGCCAATCGGGTGCTTCTCTTGACGACGGTGTTCTCGATAGAGGGGTTGCATACTTCCACGATCACTAGGTCGTTATACACAGTGCACAGGGTCCTAGCAACTTTAATGGAGTCATCCAGCGCAGAAAGCCCTTCTATGAGGACGGTGGTCCCGTCGTTCAGTTGACCTTGCACCTCCGCAACTACTAGAGCTTGTCCACCAGGGCAGAGTCGAATGGTAGATGAGATGCGGGACAGGTAAGACTCTTCCACCCGAGGAGACCCCAGAGGGAACACCTCTCTCGTGTCCTTTAGCGTGACTGTATTCTCGTCCAAGTCCACCACGGCGCGAAAGTCCTTGAGAGCGTTGGTGCCCAGGATTGCGTCGACATGTAGTTTAGGCACAACGGCAAACGGTATTCTCTTCTCGACGGAGCCCAATGTCACCGGCAAGTAGATTACTCCTTCTATATCGAGCGCAGACCCGGACACACCGTTCAGACTGCCAACGTAGGGCATTAGAGGCGAGTTAGTTAAGCCGAGACGCTTCAATACCCGCCTATGCACTAGGCACGCTACGGCCCCGGAGTCGATGAGAAGTTCGGCCGGGAGGTTCTCGATAAATCCCCACGATAGAGCTTCCACGCCCCCTACCGATCCGATCACTCGCTTGCCGAGGGGAACGATTCCTTCTTCCACGTCAGCGGACCAGTTATCAGTGGCGCTCGGTACTTCTACCAAACCTGGCTTGGGGCGAGGGTCAGGAGCGTCAGTGACGACGTTCACATAGCCGTACAGCCCGTTTTCCTTATCTCGGGGAGAACAGTTCGGTCCGAGGGCTTCGGTACAGTTACCGAATAGAGAGGAGCAGTCGAAACTGACTATCTTCGGCGCAGGAGAACCTCTAGGAGCAGGATCTTTCCAACGACAGAGTCGGCAGGGTGAACTCCTCTCGAGGATCTTCAAGCGGAGTTCGTCAGCCTCTTCCTCGTAAAGGTCCGCAATTCTTTTAGTCAGTAACTCTTTCGATCGTGAGTCAGTGGGAACAGCGAGGCTATTGATCCAGTCCTCGATCCGGCTTAGGAGATCTTGGAGCCTAGTGGGGGGCGGGGAGTCATCTTTCTTTTCTTCATCTAGCGATCCTTCGCCAATACACCCTTCACACCAGTCACCTCTACTTGAAGCTTCAGCCTTTACGAGGAAGTATACGGCTCGTCGTACTATGGCTCGCCAAGGGTCCGGCACGATACCGCGAGAGTCCAGCAGCTCGTACTCGGTTTCACCGAGTTCGGAGGGCCTTTTGGGGGAACTCCCCAGGGTTAGCGCGATATTGTCTTCCACTACAGAGGGGTCCGCGGGACACTCTTCTCCCGGTAGAGGAGGAACTCTCAGCTCCGGGAAGTGCACTACCGTCTTCGGCGCGTCCTGCCACGAGAACCTCTTCGTCGCGGTCCCTCCCCCTTCGTCGCGGTAATCGGAGTCGTCCGACGTCACAGAGTTGATCCGTACTGGCTTTTCCTCTTGGAAATTACAATTGGCTCGCTTCGCTTCTCCGGACGAGGCTAGTGTCTTTTGGAACCACTCCAACCAGTACTCAGGAGTAGATAGTCGACCGGGGGAAGAATCTCGGGTCCTCGCTAGTTGTTCTTCGGGAATGCCTAGTAAGTCACTTAACTCGGCAAGAGACAATTCCTTCGATTGTTCCGCATTCTCAACTAACCGGCGCTTCAGTTCGACTTCATCGAGAGGAAACAGTCGGTCTTCGAGCTCTTTGTCATATTCTTCTTTCTCTTCAGCCAGCTCGGATGGCTTACCTTCTTCCAACGTATCTAGTTCCTCTTTGGTGAACACCCTCGCGAAGGAAGGCTCCTTCTCCGGTTCATTCTTTGGGGACTTAGTACTGGCGACGTCCTCAGAGTCCTTTTCGGAGGCGTCGTCTCTCTCAGGAGGGGTCACGTCTTTCTCCTGCCCGCGTGGGTCCGCCTTTGGTACTGGAACACTAGCTTCGGTAGCTCCATATTCTTCTCGGGTTGGGCTTTCGAGTACCTCCGTCACGTCTGGGGGTAACTCCTCCTGTATAGGGTCGTTATTGGACTCACCTTTTTCCTCGTCTTGATCGAGCACGCTCGAAACCACACTCTTGTGGTTCGTATACGTCGACGGGTAGTCTCGTTCCGTCGAGGACGCCTGAAGTTGCGGCTTTTCCGTCTCTCCTTCCTTGCTTAGTTTTTCGTTCGTTGTTTCGATCTCGCTCTCCTGGTCATCTCTCGTAACCACTCTTAGGTTCGTATTGGAGCGTTCGTCGACGTGCGCAGCTATTGCGGGACCGTCCCATACGGGTCCCGAGCCTACCTCTTTTACAAACGCTTCTCTCTCCGTCTTCCAACAGTCGTTGGGGTTTGAGACTACCGATACCCCGTTCCACACGGGCGCTGTACGTCCTTCATGCTCAAACGGCAGTATTTCTTCAGTTCTCGTCATATGTTCATTGCTTACGTTCGTTTCATTTCTTTCCGGTAAGGCGGAACTCATCCCACCTCCAACAGGATACACTTCATACCTCTTGGTCGACTCCTCCGCGGAGCTCAAAGTGTTCCCATTTGTGTCGATCCATAGACAAGAGGAAGGAGCGACACTCCCTTCCCCTCCCTCTCGCCCCCATCATTGCTGGCTGGGCGCTTGCCCTAGGACAGGTCCCACCGTTGCCCCTGTCGGACCGCCAAGTCTCTTCAGTGACGTCTTTAGAGGGCACTCCGCCAACATGTGACCCGATTCATCACACAGGAAGCACTTGCGTCCGTTCCTCGGCTGGGTGTTCCGGAATCCGCTAGGAGGGTCACGCTCACATTCAGGACCGATGTGGCCCACTTCCTTACAGTGAGGACAGGTGGCTTTGCCGCGACGACAGTGAATACGACTACACCCCAGAGTGTGACACCGACCGCACACGAGAAGACCATCTTGGGTTCGCAAGTCCGGACCCACACGAACGCCCCTGATAGGCGTAATAGGAAGCGTTCCGGTAGGCTAATAGTGCAGAGAGGGGTTCGGATCAGGAGGAGAGTAGGCAGCAGCTACATTCATCGCTGGGGAAGCATAGGCGGTCGTCAGAGGACGCTCCAGCAACTGCTGTTGCTGTTGAAGTTGTTGCTGTTGCTGCTGAGCGAGTAGATTCTGCGTCTGCTGCATCATGTTCATCATGCGTTCGAGGACAGCGTTCTCTTGGGAAGCTTTAGGGGACGGCACATTGTCGAACTCGGAGTCGTCTTCAACCGGACGGTGCATACTCTTAAGGAGCAGCATGGCCACAGCCGCAGGGATGGAGTCAATCATTGTCGTGGTGAGGGCGTTCCTCCAATCTCGGTTCCGAAGTCCAGACAAGAAGTACTGGTAGCGCATCTGAGTGTCGTAGCACTGAGCATCATCGCAGAGACTTGAAATCATGTCGCCCCACACTTCGGCGGACATTCCCCGGGGTCGTTTAGTGTTCTTCAGATTCTCAATCAGTTGCAAAGGGGTCTGACCGATGAACTGGTTGTGGAACCGAGTTCTCAGAGCCTCAAAGCTGTTGATGCGCGAGTACATCCACCAATCTTCGCCGACCTTGCCTTTCAAGCACTTTCTGAAAGCGCTGAGACGCAGGGGTTCGTCCAGCCCTATCGTGGCGTTCTCGAAGGCCTCCCAGAAGGATCTAGCTTTCTCCACCGACGCTCCTTCCGAGTAAAAGGGTTGGAGCATGCGAATTGCGTTTCGGATGTTAGTGGGCATACCATACTGGCCACTAGTAGACGAAGGCGTATTACCATACGTAGGCGAGGAGTAGTAGGAGTTACCTCCATATTACCCATACGCAGGACCCTGGTGGGTTCCGGCAGAAGCCGTAGCTCCTCCGTTTCCTTGTGAAGCTCGGGTTGTTCTCGTAGGGTCGACTCCGTACGCGACCCCACTGGTAATCGAAGTTCGAGACCCCAGGCCTTGGGTAAGAATTTGAACGGTAGGCGACGAGACCTGGAAAGGAACCCTCTGAGGAACGGGGACGGTTACCGCTGGAGCGTTCTCCCCGCCTCCTCGCAAGTTACCGGAGGGCTGGAGACCCCAAGGAGGAGCGTTAGAGGTCCTCGGAGGAATACTTGCCGGGGAAGCACGTCCACCGTTTTCAGGGACAGTTGGTAGGGAGAAGAACGGGTTGAAGTCCTGCCCATATGACGTATTTGGGGTTCGGATTGTGAAACCTTGGTACGACGGGATTGCAGTCCTTACTCGAGTCGTAGGAGGGGGAGTCCCCACAAGACCGTTTCCACCAGTTCTCTCCATAGCGGCGGCGATTTCAGGAAGGGCCATTGATTTTAACCAGTTGAGGGAGTTAAGCCAGCCTTGCACCGTACCTCGGCCGCCTCCGCCGTTCAGGGTCAGCATCGAGTCCAACTCTTCCGAAGTGAAGGTCGCAGGGACCCCGGAGCCCAAAGCGTCCGCGGGTGGCTCGACACCAGCACTAGAGTTGTTCCCCCCAAGTCGGTTAGCCGCTTGGTCTATGATATTCTGCACGTTTTGGAGGCCTTGCGTAGTCGACAGACTGGGTCGCATTCTCGAAGGCAGACTCTCGGTCGGGCCTTCTTCTTCCCGGACAGTGGCGCTCTCATCTTCTCTGTTGCTAGTAGCCGACATCTTGTCCTTCCTTCTGACGTTCTCCGCGAGACTTCACTTGGAGCAAGACCTTCTCCAGCTAGCAGACTACCCTGCTTCTCCACCAGATGTCGTATACCTCCTCTTCCTTCAAGGGTCGGGTAGTCCGCGGCTGTTCAGGGAGTACGGTCTTGTTCAGTGGCTGCAGGAACGGTAGATAGGAACACTAGAGAGTTGAAAAATAAAAGTTTGTTGATTGGCTTGGCTTCCTCTTGAGTAGAAGGAGGGAAATATAAGACTGAGAGCTAACCGGAAGAGAGGCCTAACACCTTCTCGACCTTACATACACTACACTACATATTAAAAAAAGGAAGGATTCACTTCGTTTGTTGTCGGCCTTCGTGGGACAACGGAGAGCCTCTGGGAAAGGGCTTGATGTCGCGAGGTGCTTTTGGTCCCCGACGCCAAGACTCCGGCGTTCAGGGGTCCCCTTATAAGACCACCCTAACGGGCTCGGTCAAGGGTACGTGCGAGGTTGAGTTCAACGGGAACCACCCTGGGGCGAGGAGTGATTCCAGGGTCTCGGGTCATCCCGACGGGAGGCAGAGCTCCTGGAATGACCCCTCCGTTCCCGGGTACGGGACACTAAGACGGCTAGCTTCTTGTGCACAGACTCCGATGTCAATTTGTACTGCTGTACATGTCTGGTGACACCGCGGAGGCTTGGTCTTCCCTGTGGGCGCCTGAGCAACATTGCAGAACTACCGTCTTACCCCGCATAT
>NW_003303730.1:1389081-1403726 GCF_000142945.1 Phytophthora infestans T30-4
TCCCTATCGAACAGCACGACATTATTAAGCAGGTGGCAGACGAAGTAATGGAGACCTTCCCATATGAGCGGATCACAGGGCTTCCGAACCTCCCAGACTACGACTACGCAATGCTCTACAGCGCGATCCCGCCCACATGGCTCACCGACGCTGTTATACGCGCGTTGTGCCGGTGTTTATCGGAAGATTACCCCACATGCAAGTTTGCTGGGTTTCAGTGTTCAGTGGCTGCAGGAACGGTAGATAGGAACACTAGAGAGTTGAAAATAAAAGTTTGTTGATTGGCTTGGCTTCCTCTTGAGTAGAAGGAGGGAAATATAAGACTGAGAGCTAACCGGAAGAGAGGCCTAACACCTTCTCGACCTTACATACACTACACTACATAAAAAAAGGAAGGATTCACTTCGTTTGTTGTCGGCCTTCGTGGGACAACGGAGAGCCTCTGGGAAAGGGCTTGATGTCGCGAGGTGCTTTTGGTCCCCTCCGGCGTTCAGGGGTCCCCTTATAGGACCACCCTAACGGGCTCGGTCAAGGGTACGTGCGAGGTTGAGTTCAGCGGGAACCACCCTGACGGGACGGCGGGGCGAGGAGTGATTCCAGGGTCTCGGGTCATCCCGACGGGAGGCAGAGCTCCTGGAATGACCCCTCCGTTCCCGGGTACGGGACATCCTCCCCGACTTGTCGTTCGTCGTCCTCGGCGAACAGTTCCTCTGCGTACATCTCTCACGTTAGTACTATAGACTCCGTCGTTAGCAACTTCTTCAGACAGGGGAGGTTGGAACGCTTCGTGGTAGTTTCTTCTAGATCCGACGAGAGTTCGGAGGACGACGAGCCTCCCAACAAGCGTCTACAGCTCTCTCACAAGTCTCGGAGGGCGAAAGAGCGCGCGAAGCGTTCCCGTTCCCCGTCTCGCAGTTCTACCTCCCTGAAGAAGCCTCGATTAAGTTCGTCGCGCAAGCGGTCCTCTTCATCTTCACGCGCTAAAGGCAAACTCAAAGCGCGCGCTGCTTCGCCAGAACGTTCTGTTTCTCCTTTACGGTCACGATCGAAGTCCCCAGGGCGCAAGAAGTCCCGTCGGTCACGTTCTGAGGAGCGTCCTGCGTCTCGGTCGAAGTATCCGACGAAGTCCTCAACCATCAAGACGAGTAGGGAGTCCCGGCGGGACAAAGCAAGATCACCTTCGCACTCGAAGGGGAGTAAAGTCACCTCCGACAAACCGACCGACGGCAAAACGCCGACTCCTCCGTCAGCTCCAGCTTCGCGGGACGGTACGCGTAAGCGGTCGCGCTCGGTGTCTTCCTTTAAGAAGGCAGTGCCCCCTAAGGGACGCTCAGTCGCGCGGTCCCCGTCAGCTCTTCGGAAGTCGAGTTCGCCGGGTTGATCATTCAGCTCCTAGTTCGCCGGCTAAAAAGTCCGACAAAACAGCCTAACGAGAGGCCGTCGAGAAGTTATTGATTCGTACCATTCCAGAACCGTTCCTCACTGGATGAGAGTAAGAGTACTGGCATCGTCTTCCTTTTTAAGTTTCGTTTTGTTTTTCACCACGATTCGTCCCCACTTGTTGTTTTCGTTTTTTTTTCTTGAGATCGCGGTAAGATTGTTTTTCTTTTTGGTATGTAGGAGATCAGCCACTTGTGAAGTAGAATCCAAAAATATACAAAGTCGTAAGAAGTGTTCTTCAGGACACTTTCGAGGAGGCGGGGTCGTGAGTTTACTCTGGCTCATTGGATCGACCCGCCACGATTCCCCCTCCCTAGAAGAGTAGCTCTTCTTCGTCAAAGGCGGCGTTAGCGTCTTCCAACCGCGCGCTGCGACGTAGTTCTGGTAGGTCTCCCTCCCGACGACGGGTTTCTTCGAACGCCTTGATCAGAGCAGCGTAGGTGGGCAATAGTGTGTTTCGTGGTCTCCAAAGAGTCTCGTAGGTAGCTAACAACACCAGGAACTGCTCTTCACGGTTCTTTTTGCGTCGGGCGATTATGTCGATCACAGAGCAAGGAACTCCGGTCAGGGCCGTCTCTTCCCCTCCAATCAGGAGTCTCTCTACGAAGCTAGTAGAGGGGAGGTCCTCTTCTGATAGAGGTCCGTCGTCGTCTACACCCGGACTCGACTGGACTCCCTCGGGTACTTCAGAATGGAACGGTCGACTCCATCGCCCTTGGAAACGTTTCAACCTATTGACGTTAATGGTCACGACCCGATTGGGGTGAGAAGGGATGGCTACTCGATAGGAGTTCTCTCCCACGATCCCGACCACACGGTACGGACCATGCCACGCGAAAGCGAGCTTTTTCGTGGTCTTTTCCCCGCGACGAGCTCGGAAGTACTGGTAGACCCACACCGGGTCTCCCTCCTCGAACTTAATCGGTACTTGGTTGCTCAGTCGTTGCATGTGTCTGCCCTGGGCCTTCAAGAGTTGGCGCTCTACTAATCGTCTCGTATCCCGTAGAGATAAGAATAGCTTTCGTCTGTAGCTAGCGACTTCGTTACTCTTTCATCCGTTGTTCGTGTTGAGAAACGCGAGGTTCAGAAGTAGCACCGGGTCCCGGCCATACAGGCTGAAGAATGGTGAGTCCTTAAGGGCCTCGTGATACGACGAACGATATGCGAACAGTACTCGGGGAAGATATAAGTCCCAGTCGTTCTGAGCTTCGTTGACATACATCTTAAGCATCCCGATCAGCGTGCCGTTGAAGCGTTCGACTAGCCCCTGAGTCTGAGGATGGTAAGCAGCTCCAAACAACTTCTTGATCCCGAGTGTATCGTAGAAGGATCGTGCCAGGTTCGAGATGAAGTTAGATCCTTGGTCGCTCAGTAGTTTCTCGGGGACTCCGTGCCGCGAGATCACTTCGTTCACCATAACTTCCACGAACGTTACAGTGTCCAAGCGGGCCACTGGGAACGCTTCGACCCATCGAGTGAAATAGTCAGCGGAGACGAGTATGAACTTGTTGCCTCGAGGAGTAGCCACTAAGGGACCTATGGCGTCCACCACTAATAGCGAGAAAGGTCCCGATAGTTCTTGTACGGGCATCCTCTGCATTCGGCCATTTCTCCAAGGGCGATAGCCTTTACCACTGCCGCACACGGTGCATTCCCGAACATATTCGGCCACATCCTTCTTCCACCCGTGCCAGTAAGCGTGCTTGCGCACTTTGTCGAGCGTCTTAGTAACTCCGACATGAGCGGCAAGTACATCCTTATGACAGTGATGTAGTACCGTCGATATGGAAGGCAGGGGAATCACAGGAACTTCAAGAGTAGACGCCGGTCCAGCGCGAGCCTTCATGTGTACGCGACGCATGAGTACTCCGTTCTTTACCGAGTAGTTAGGCGCCATCAGCAGGATTTTGGTGCGCATTTGAGGGTCCAGAGCTAGAGCTCCATCGCTAAGGAACGCTATCATAGCTTGGATCCAGGGTGTCCTTTTCTGTTCTTCCACGAAGCGAGTTTGTTGTAACCCGAACACATCAACGGGGGACACTAGGAGTTGGTCGGTAGCCTCTTCTTCGTCGGGGAACGGCTCGTGTCTAGCTTCGCCAGCGTCCTCGGGCAAGGTCCCTGAAGGGAGCAGAGTCGAGTCGAGAGTCGTAGTCTCCCCGACTTCGACAGTACAAGGAGGGGGCTCGTCAGCATCGTTGAGTAGCTCCGCCATAGAGATAGCATTGATGGTTTGGGTATACAGCCTGGACAGACCATCCACATGACCCATCGAAGTACCAGGCTTGTGGAACACCTTGAAACGTAATTGAGACAACTCCATGGCCCACCTAGCCAGCTTAGCGTTGCTCGTACGATTACTTTCGTTGAATACCCACGTCAAAGCTTTGTGGTCCGTGTATAGGTCGAACTCGCAACGGTCCAGGTAGCAGCGGAACTTGCTGGTGATACCTCAGCACTCGATCTCCGACGTACCGTCCTCCTTATGGACCCAGTTCTTCTCGGAGCCAACTAGTAGCTTGCTCGCATAGGCCACGACTCTCTCGCGCCCCTCCACGGTTTGCATCAAGCACGCCCCTACAGCGAGCTTAGACGAGTCCACATATAGAAAGAAGCGCTTCGAAAAGTCGGGATACACCAGGATGGGAGGTTCCACCAGCTTACGCTTTAGTTGCAGGAAAGCGGCCTCGCAGTCGTCGCTCCAGAAGAATCGGGCCCCTTTCATCTTAAGCCGTTCGATTGGGGCCGATATGGCTGCGTATCCCGGGATGTACCGCCTGAAGTAACTAGTCAAACCCAGGAACGCCCTCACAGTGTGCAAGTCGTGCGGTCTGAGCACGTTCATCACCGACTTGACCTTTTCGGGGTTGGGCAATATGCCAGACGGAGTGACGATGTGACCCAAAAACGCTACCTGGTCGCGTGCCCACTTGCACTTTTTCATCTTGAGCTTGAATCCCGCCGACCGGAACCGTTCCAAGACTTGTTTTAGTCGTACTAGGTGGGTAGGAAAGTCTTCACTGAAGACCACGCAGTCGTCGAGGTACACTAGACAAGTCCGCCACTTAAGGTCAACAAGCACAGTCTCCATCAGTCGTTCGAAGGCCGGTACGGCATTACACAGTCCGAACGGCATTACGAGCCACTCGAAGAGACCATATTTGCAGGTGAAGGCAGTCTTCTCCACGCTATCAGCAGCCATCGGAACATTCCAGTAGCCGGATGCGATGTCCATCGTGGAGAACAGCTTAGCGTTGCCGAGTACATCTAGAATGTCATCGATGAGCGGCATCGGGTAGCAGTCCTTGATAGTCACAGCGTTCAGTCTTCGATAGTCGATGCAGAACCGTATCCCGCCGTCAGGTTTGCGGATCATAAGCACCGGGCTCGCCCAAGGGCTAGAAGAGGGTCGTATGAGTTCTTGCCTTAAGTATTCTTGTATCTCGGATTCCATCACGTCTCCTTCCGCCTTAAACACTCGGTAAGGGGGTTGCTTTATAGGCGAGTGCTCTCCAGTATCAATAGAAAACTCGAGCAGGTTCGTCCGTCCGGGGCGCATCGAGGTTTCGACGAACATGTCCTTGAACGGTTGGAGGAACTCCGTGAATATTCTCTTCTGTTCGCTCCCCAATTTAGACTCGTCCAGGTCGACGTAGAGCTCCTCCTTGAGTACTTTGTCCACCCCTGGTATGGATTCTTGAGCGACTTCGGTCGTCGAATTAGAGGCGCTAATGACCGAGTGGATCCACAGGTCTTGAGCTCTTTGGTCCCTAGTCTGGGCCTCGCCGGGCAGGGCGGTTCCGTGCTTTACACTCGCAGCGGTTCCTTGCTGAAGCGCCGACGCTGGGATTACCGTAACACTCGCTAATCGGGTGCTTCTCTTGACGACGCTGTTCTCGATAGAGGGGTTGCATACTTCCACGATCGCTAGGTCGTAATACACAGTGCACAGGGTCCTAGCAACTTTAATGGAGTCATCCAGCGCAGAAAGCCCTTCTATGAGGACGGTGGTCCCGTCGCTCAGTTGACCTTGCACCTCCGCAACTACTAGAGCTTGTCCACCAGGGCAGAGTCGAATGGTAGATGAGATGCGGGACAGGTAAGACTCTTCCACCCGAGGAGACCCCAGAGGGAACACCTCTCTCGTGTCCTTTAGCGTGACTGTATTCTCGTCCAAGTCCACCACGGCGCGAAAGTCCTTGAGAGCGTTGGTGCCCAGGATTGCGTCGACATGTAGTTTAGGCACAACGGCAAACGGTATTCTCTTCTCGACGGAGCCCAATGTCACCGGCAAGTAGATTACTCCTTCTATATCGAGCGCAGACCCAGACACACCGTTCAGACTGCCAACGTAGGGCATTAGAGGCGAGTTAGTTAAGCCGAGACGCTTCAATACCCGCCTATGCACTAGGCACGCTACGGCCCCGGAGTCGATGAGAAGTTCGGCCGGGAGGTTCTCGATAAATCCCCACGATAGAGCTTCCACGCCCCCTACCGATCCGATCACTCGCTTGCCGAGGGGAACGATTCCTTCTTCCACGTCAGCGGACCAGTTATCAGTGGCGCTCGGTACTTCTACCAAACCTGGCTTGGGGCGAGGGTCAGGAGCGTCAGTGACGACGTTCACATAGCCGTACAACCCGTTTTCCTTATCTCGGGGAGAACAGTTCGGTCCGAGGGCTTCGGTACGGTTACCGAATAGAGAGGAGCAGTCGAAACTGACTATCTTCGGCGCTGGAGAGCCTCTAGGAGCAGGATCTTTCCAACGACTGAGTCGGCAGGGTGAACTCCTCTCGAGGATCTTCAAGCGGAGTTCGTCAGCCTCTTCCTCGTAAAGGTCCGCAATTCTTTTAGTCAGTAACTCTTTCTCTCGTGAGTCAGTGGGAACAGCGAGGCTATTGATCCAGTCCTCGATCCGGCTTAAAAGATCTTGGAGCCTAGTGGGGGGCGGGGAGTCATCTTTCTTTTCTTCATCTAGCGATCCTTCGCCAATACACCCTTCACACCAGTCACCTCTACTTGAAGCTTCAGCCTTTACGAGGAAGTATACGACTCGTCGCACTATGGCTCGCCAAGGGTCCGGCACGATACCGCGAGAGTCCAGCAACTCGTACTCGGTTTCACCGAGTTCTGAGGGGCTTTTGGGGGAACTCCCCAGGGTTAGCGCGATATTGTCTTCCACTACAGAGGGGTCCGCGGGACACTCTTCTCCTGGTAGAGGAGGAACTCTCAGCTCCGGGAAGTGCACTACCGTCTTCGGCGCGTCCTGCCACGAGAACCTCTTCGTCGCGGTCCCTTCCCCTTCGTCGCGGTAATCGGAGTCGTCCGACGTCACAGAGTTGATCCGTACTGGCTTTTCCTCTTGGAAATTACGGTTGGCTCGCTTCGCTTCTCCGGACGAGGCTAGTGTCTTTTGGAACCATTCCAACCAGTACTCAGGAGTAGATAGTCGACCGGGGGAAGAATCTCGGGTCCTCGCTAGTTGTTCTTCGGGAATGCCTAGTAAGTCACTCAACTCGGCAAGAGACAATTCCTTCGCATTCTCAACTAACCGGCGCTTCAGTTCGACTTCATCGAGAGGAAACAGTCGGTCTTCGAGCTCTTTGTCATATTCTTCTTTCTCTTCAGCCAGCTCGGAAGGCTTACCTTCTTCCAACGTATCTAGTTCCTCTTTGGTGAACACCCTCGCGAAGGAAAGCTCCTTCTCCGGTTCATTCTTTGCGGACTTAGTACTGGCGACGTCCTCAGAGTCCTTTTCGGAGGCGTCGTCTCTCTCAGGAGGGGTCACGTCTTTCTCCTGCCCGCGTGGGTCCGCCTTTGGTACTGGAACACTAGCTTTGGTAGTTCCATATTGTTCTCGGGTTGGGCTTTCGAGTACCTCCGTCACGTCTGGGGTTAACTCCTCCTGTATAGGGCCGTTATTGGACTCACCTTTTTCCTCGTCTTGATCGAGCACGCTCGAAACCACACTCTTGTGGTTCGTTGACGTCGACGGGTAGTCTCGCTCCGTCGAGGACGCCTGAAGTTGCGGCTTTTCCGTCTACCCTTCCTTGCTTAGTTTTTCGTTCGTTGTTTCGATCTCGCTCTCTTGGTCATCTCTCGTAACCACTCTTAGGTTCGTATTGGAGCGTTCGTCGACGTGCGCAGCTATTGTGGGACCGTCCCATACGGGTCCCGAGCCTACCTCTTTTACAAACGCTTCTCTCTCCGTCTTCCAACAGTCGTTGGGGTTTGAGACTACCGATACCCCGTTCCACACGGGCGCCGTACGTCCTTCATGCTCAAACGGCAGTATTTCTTCAGTTCTTGTCATATGTTCATTGCTTACGTTCGTTTCATCTCTTTCCGGTAAGGCGGAACTCATCCCACCTCCAACAGGCCACACTTCATACCTCTTGGTCGACTCCTCCGCGGAGTTCAAAGTGTTCCCATTTGTGTCGATCCATAGACAAGAGGAAGGAGCGACACTCCCTTCCCCTCCCTCTCGCCCCCATCATTGCTGGCTGGGCGCTTGCCCTAGGACAGGTCCCACCGTTGCCCCTGTCGGACCGCCAAGTCTCTTCAGTGACGTCTTTAGAGGGCACTCCGCCAACATGTGACCCGATTCATCACACAGGAAGCACTTGCGTCCGTTCCTCGGCTGGGTGTTCCGGAATCCGCTAGGAGGGTCACGCTCACATTCAGGACCGATGTGGCCCACTTCCTTACATTGAGGACAGGTGGCTTTGCCGCGGCGACAGGGAATACGACTACACCCCAGAGTGTGACACCGACCGCACACGAGAAGACCATCTTGGGTTCGCAAGTCAGGACCCACACGAACGCCCCTGATAGGCGTAATAGGAAGCGTTCCGGTAGGCTGATAGTGCAGAGAGGGGTTCGGATCAGGAGGAGTAGGCAGCAGCTACATTCATCGCTGGGGAAGCATAGGCGGTCGTCAGAGGACGCTCCATCAACTGCTGTTGCTGTTGAAGTTGTTGCTGTTGAGCGAGTAGATTCTGCGTCTGCTGCATCATGTTCATCATGCGTTCGAGGACAGCGTTCTCTTGGGAAGTTTTAGGGGACGGCACATTGTCGAACTCGGAGTCGTCTTCAACCGGACGGTGCATATTCTTAAGGAGCAGCATGGCCACAGCCGCAGGGATGGAGCCAATCATTGTCGTGGTGAGGGCGTTCCTCCAATCTCGGTTCCGAAGTCCAGACAAGAAGTACTGGTAACGCATCTGAGTGTCGTAGCACTGAGCATCATCGCAGAGACTTGAAATCATGTCGCCCCACACTTCGGCGGACATTCCCCGGGGTCGTTTAGTGTTCTTCAGATTCTCAATCAGTTGCAAAGGGGTCTGACCGATGAACTGGTTGTGGAACCGAGTTCTCAGAGCCTCAAAGCTGTTGATGCGCGAGTACATCCACCAATCTTCGCCGACCTTGCCTTTCAAGCACTTTCTGAAAGCGCTGAGACGCAGGGGTTCGTCCAGCCCTATCGTGGCGTTCTCGAAGGCCTCCCAGAAGGATCTAGCTTTCTCCACCGACGCGCCTTCCGAGTAAAAGGGTTGGAGCATGCGAATTGCGTTTCGGATGTTAGTGGGCATACCATACTGGCCACTAGTAGTCAAAGGCGTATTACCATACGTAGGCGAGGAGTAGTAGGAGTTACCTCCATATTCCCCATACGCAGGACCCTGGTGGGTTCCGGCAGAAGCCGTAGTTCCTCCGTTTCCTTGTGAAGCTCGGGTTGTTCTCGTAGGGTCGACTCCGTACGCGACTCCACTGGTAATCAAAGTTCGAGACCCCAGGCCTTGGGTAGGAATTTGAACGGTAGGCGACGAGACCTGGAAAGGAACCCTCTGAGGAACGGGGACGGTTACCGCTGAAGCGTTCTCCCCGCCTCCTCGCAAGTTACCGGAGGGCTGGAGACCCCAAGGAGGAGCGTTAGAGGTCCTCGGAGGAATACTTGCCGGGGAAGCACGTCCACCGTTTTCAGGGACAGCTGGTAGGGAGAAGAACGGGTTGAAGTCCTGCCCATATGACGTATTTGGGGTTCGGATTGTGAAACCTTGGTACGACGGGATTGCAGTCCTTACTCGAGTCGTAGGAGGGGGAGTCCCCACAAGACCGTTTCCACCAGTTCTCTCCATAGCGGCGGCGATTTCAGGAGGGGCCATGGATCTCAACCAGTTGAGGGAGTTAAGCCAGCCTTTCACCGTACCTCGGCCGCCTCCGCCGTTCAGGGTCAGCATCGAGTCCAACTCTTCCGAAGTGAAGGTCGCAGGGACCCCGGAGCCCAAAGCGTCCGCGGGTGGCTCGACACCAGTACTAGAGTTGTTCCCCCCAAGTCGGTTAGCCGCTTGGTCTATGATATTCTGCACGTTTTGGAGGCCTTGCGTAGTCGACAGACTGGGTCGCATTCTCGAAGGCAGACTCTCGGTCGGGCCTTCTTCTTCCCGGACAGTGGCGCTCTCATCTTCTCTGTTGTTAGTAGCCAACATCTTGTCCTTCCTTCTGACGTTCTCCGCGAGACTTCACTTGGAGCAAGACCTTCTCCAGCTAGCAGACTACCCTGCTTCTCCACCAGATGTCGTATACCTCCTCTTCCTTCGAGGGTCGGGTAGTCCGCGGCTGCTCAGGGAGTACGGTCTTGTTCAGTGGCTGCAGGAACGGTAGATAGGAACACTAGAGAGTTGAAAATAAAAGTTTGTTGATTGGCTTGGCTTCCTCTTGAGTAGAAGGAGGGAAATATAAGACTGAGAGCTAACCGGAAGAGAGGCCTAACACCTTCTCGACCTTACATACACTACACTACATATAAAAAAAGGAAGGATTCACTTCGTTTGTTGTCGGCCTTCGTGGGACAACGGAGAGCTTCTGGGAAGGGGATTGATGTCGCGAGGTGCTTTTGGTCCCACGACGCCAAGACTCCGGCGTTCTGGGGCCCCTTATAGGACCACCCTAACGGCTCGGTCAGGGGCACGTGCGTGGTTAAGTTCAACGGGAACCACCCTGACGGGACGGCGGGGCGAGGAGTGATTCCAGGGTCTCGGGTCATCCCGACGGGAGGCAGAGCTCCTGGAACGACCCCTCCGTTCCCGGGTACGGGACACTACCAAGGCGGGATCCACGGCATCCAAGTCCGGATCGACTGCCAAGGCTAGATCCGTCGCTGTATCAAAGTCGGGATCGGCGTCCAAGACCGGACCCACGGTCGCGCCGTCGTCCCAGGCAGTGGTATCAACTGGATCCACGGCAATCGCTGCTCCTACGACGGGGTTAGCCACATTCACAGCTAAGTCCAGTTCGTCTCAGTCGGGATCCACTGCTGGCCCTTCGGTGACGATGCCTGCCGTCCCCCAGCCAGCTTCCACCGGCCCTCCGCCGGCCAGCACTGGATCCGGGAAAGGGAAAGCCAAGCGTGTCATTCCCACTGGTTGTGGACTTGGCAGCTCGGAGGATGACGAGGATGAGGGATCAGACTGGTCCGACGGCTCGGGGCCCCCTATCCGATCGTCGTCGAAGCGTCGTCCTCCGGCCCTTATTCCTTCACTCTGGACGATGACGACGACGATGACGATGAAAGTCCGGAGGATTCGGAGGAGGCTCGAGCCGCTGATGATGCCTTGGAGGAAGACACGCGACGGGCCTTGTCCCAGTCCAGATCCGAAGCCCGGCGGAGATCCCTCTCGACACCGCCTCCGCAAGTCGCTGGTACAGCCGGATCCGGAGCCGGCACTGCGGGATCCGCGATCCAAGTCGACAGTGACGGTGGGTCGGATAGTGATGGTGGAGGGGGATCGCCTCATGGTGGCGGATCCCGCGGATCTGTCTTGATCCCTGCTCCTCCTAACTCGCCATTGCCAGGGATGCTCCCCGTGGCCCCGTTCGGTCCGGATGCTACCTTCATTCCTGGTCGGCGTGCTCCCATGGCCTTCGCCACCCGAGACATTGAGCCTTGGTCCGCCAAGAAACTGAACCGGGTCGCCATTATTTCCATGAAAATCACGGTCCTGTTTCCTGAGCTGCCTTTTCGAGCTGAATGGATATTCCCTCGGGAAGCGGACGCCATACCGACGGCCAAATACGTGGATTCGCTCATCACCAGACCTCACGTGGAAGAATTGATAAATGCTGCCCCGTGGGATACGCTGGCAACCACACTGGTGGATCCGGTTAGCTTCCGGGGTGACGTGCGCGGGCGTCTCGGGTTGTTCGCTCGCGCGTTCCGGGATTTCTTTTCCAAGCACCGGGTTGCCATATGGGAAGGCACTCACCGATTCCCTATCTCTCGGAATCAACTGCGGGGTTCGACCTGGTTGTCCAACTTCAACAAGCAGCGTGATAACCGACTTAGCCATGCCGGTCGAGCTTGGAAGAAAGTTCTCCTGATCCTCGTGTTGGCGATCCAGGACGGTTAGTGTGACGTGGACGTTTTGTTGGATCCATCCTTCTTGCACCTTCCCCGACGCGGGGATAAGGTAGCTTGGTTTCCGGGATCCGTATCCCGTCAAGCCAACTTGGAGGATCCCAACCTCCATCGCCCAGAACCCACGAACCTACTGGAGGCCTTGCAAGAGATTGACGAAGCCGAGCCTTGCCGCATCCAGTTTCGTGAGGACCCGAGCCAACACCCAGGACACCAGATCCAGCGTCTGGTGGGCAAGTTCTTCAATGTTCAGCCCAAGACCACCTGATCCCTATCATTCTTTGACGCTACGCCCCCAGTTTCAGTCTTCGTGGATTCGCTTCGTAGTAGTAACTAGCGACTGGAAACTGGGTCGAGCTAGCCTTTTTGCATAAGCTATTCTAATCCACGCTTCCTCACTTGAATATGTCTGTAACATTCTCGTGTTGGTAAAGGAATCCACTCAGAGTCTACCGGCGTACACCTGGATCTGGGCTAGATCCACCCTTTCAGCGTACACCTGGATCTGGGCTGGATCCACCCTTCAGTGTACTTCTGGATCTGGGCTGGATTCTGGATCCGGGTTGTATCCACGCTTGGATTTCATCCGGATCCAGCGCCTACGACCCAGTCTCAATTGGGTCAGTATAGTTCGGGCTTTCGAAAGCTCGCGCTTGAAATCAAGCAGGACTTTTCGCACGTAAAACGTTACTCTTTATGCTTAAACATTCACTCCTTCCTCCTAATCCACATTTCTCCTGTGGATTCGTCTTCTCTTTCTTTCCGAGGTGACCAACACACTTTAGCGATCCTCCTCCTCCCGACCCACACCCCGCCTGTGGGTCCTTCATCATCTTCCCATCGACATGACCAACTCACATCCCATGGATCCCCTTCCTACTCTTCTTCATGAGACTGCATCACGCCGAATCTGTTCCGATTCGTACGATCCCGCAAGAAATCATAGAGTAATGCTCCACAGTTCAGATCTGCCTCGTCTACCCAACTGGGCTCGTCATATCCACACCAATATACCTGAAATTCACGGTAGATCCGTCCGTATCTAGTTCGCTTCCCTGACCTCATGTCGGTGATCTTCTCGACTTCGAACTCGTCGGCTTCGAGATACACATTCCAACTATCTTCCGGTAGGAGGACTTCGTCGAAATCCACCCGGTCGGATTCATCCACCGAAAGACGTGTTTGCGGCCGGTCCGGATATTCCCTGACCAACTTCAGCTTGGATACGTGTACTACAGGGAACAAGCGATATTCGGTACCTGCCGCTTCCAACTTCACCGCATGTTCCCCCATCTTTTCGCTCACCCGGAACGGCCCGTGCCATATATGGGCCAATTTGCGGGCGTACCCTTCCTTCACCCGATCTAAAAAAAGCCACACCTGCGATCCCACTTGGATTTGATGTGGACGGGCGTCTTCGTTGTGTCGATCCGCTCGATCTTGTATCGCACTCCGCAGCCGTTCGTTCACTTGGGATCTGGCTTGCAGGTAGTATTTCTGGACTTGGTATCGCCATCGTCTTGGATCTCGTTTCCTTTTCTTGGTGCTACATACCGGAATGGCCGCTTCTAGGGTGGATCTAGGGTCCCACGCATGTACGAAGTAAAATGGGGTATCACCCCGGATCCTGTCTTAGGCGGTGTTCTTCGCGAAGGGGAGTCGTTCTGCGTACTCATCCCAATCCCTCTGATCCAAATCCTGAACATACATCTTGAGTGCCCTCGTGATTGTCTGCACCATGCGCTCGACCGATCCGTTAGCTTGGGGACAATAAGCCATGGTTGCCCGCTGTCTCTGCCCCAGGACCCGGTTGAAAGCTCGAAAGAAATCAGACATAAAGCCTGGCTCCCGATCATGCCGAATCATCTCACTAGCCCAAAACCTTCGAAAAACGCACTCCTCGTACGATTAGGCGATGGTTTGTGCAGTTCTGGACGCGCCAGCTTTTGCTATCACGTATCCGGTAAACAGATCCACACAAATCAACAATTCTGTGTTTCCTTTGAACGACTTGGGCAACGAGGGGATATGATCCATGGCTATGATTTGGAAAGGGTAAGTCGCTTGGACATTTCCAGGTGACCCCCCTTCGATTGTGGGCCTGCCCTTGTCTGTCTCACAATCCACACATTCACCGACATATCGTTGTACGCTCTTGAATAGTCCCCTCCAGTGGAAACATTCCCGGATCCGTTGGTAGGTCCGACCAATACCCTGATGTCCACCTTCTAAACTAGCGTGATAGTGGTGTAGGACATCCTGTTGTAAGGTTTCCGGCATCACCAGTCTCATCAATCCATCCCGATCTTCGTTGACTCTCTTCGTAGGGGGGCAATAGAAGAGCAAGTCATTCAGATCCACTGCGTAATTCGTAGCGATAATACTGTAGGATTTGGCATCCTCCCGACTCAGGTCTCGTACGTCCCCCATCAGATACTTCTTTAGTCCCAAAATCCACGCTTCCTCGTCCTGTGCTTTGAGGATCCGCTCAATGCGGACTCCCTTCACAAAGGTTTCCTCGAGAATCTGGGGGCTGGATCCAATCCTTCCTCTGGACCTAGTGACAGCCATTACCTGGACTGTCCTTTTTACGGATGCAACCACCACCACTTCCTCTAGTCGGTTTAGCGTGACGAGGTCCTGATGCTCGGCCTCTCTCTCCACTTCGACACCACATTGATTCCGTAAAGCGGCACTGGCCAAGCTATCTGTACTGGCATTCCAATCTCGCTTGACATGCACCAACTCGTGATTCATCCAATGACGCAGGTGGACCATAACTTCTGTCGTA
>NW_003303730.1:1403826-1410365 GCF_000142945.1 Phytophthora infestans T30-4
GAGTCGCACGTCGTAGGGATGATTGATTGAGTCTTAGATAGAAAACAACGTTTATTATCATGATGGAGAAGATAACTCCGGATTGGCTTTTGCTGAGGAAGGTTTGTGTTACGGGCTCGGTGGCTGCTAATAGGCTTTTTAGCTTAATCGCTCGCTGTCATGGAGATGAAAACTCAGATAACCCAGTGGATGATCCTGATGTCCAGGTTCTACTTTAGCTATCATAGGCAGCTAACCACCAAAAGAATGATCCCGCGCAAATCACCAGTTCTGGAAACAAAGGAGCAGCGTTGGTTACAGCATATCTCATCGTGAAAGCGGTCGAACATCTTAAAATATGTGTCGAGACTTGGGATTTTGTGATTAATTGAAATAAAGCAACAATAAATGGTCGGCTTCTGCAAAATGGTTTGAAGAAGCTTTTCCTGGTCCCAGCAAGCTGCGGACTTCCAGACCTGTTGTTGACGCAGCCCCTTATCATCTTAGTTTAAACCTGGCTCTCAACAACATCTACAACATGTAGGTTCTCCGACGGAACCAGTAGTGAATTGGACATCACGCTAGTGTTGGATACAAACACCGTACCACTGCGAGGAGCACAGAGAATACGGAATACTGTGTAAGTAAATGGAAAAAAGTAGTTTTGTGAGTTAAAAACGTTATGTGTTGTTCTAGGAGTAAACACCACTAGCTACCCTCTCACCGAATCATATTGCATGCATTGTGCTGGTGAGATGTGGGAAATTCATGTAGTTATTGTTGGTTTGCTGGTAAAAACCGAAGTGAATAAGATTGATGTTATCGTTCCTCTACTTGTCTTTCCTGTCCTTTGTGCACTACCTGCTCCAACCAATCGTCGCTACCAACCATGTAGGTGTTATACTATATGGACCAATCACAGGACGGTTCACTACTGAACCGGTCCAACGGCCCGAACCGAGCATGAGCGGTGCACTGCTCAACACTCCCACTCACCGCTTACTGCACGGTGTCCACCTTCTTCTTGATACCGCTAGCGTTCCGCAAATACTTGAGCGTCTTGGTGCCAAGCCCATTTGTCAGCATGTCCGCGAGTTGGTGCTTAGTGTCCACGTAGTCGATCTTGACCGTTCCGTTCGCTACACTTTTCCTCGCGAAGTGGTGCTTGATGTCGACATGCTTTGATAGCCAGCGTTCAGGGCCAGTGCTATCGCCCCTTGGTTGTCTTCCCAGATCTGCGTAGCCTCTTCCTGGTCCTTTCCCATGTCCTTCAAGGTCGCGCGCGTCCACAGTACTTCTTGGGTGCACAGGCTCAACGCCATGTACTCATCTTCTGCAGAACTCAGCGCTACCGTTCTCTGAAACTTCAACTTGAAAACCACTGGGCCGTTCCCGATCATCACCATCACACCTGACACGGAACGCCTATCATCGATATTGCTCCCCCAGTCAGCGTCCGTGAAAGCTTCAACCGTGACCTCGCCCGATCCCCCGTTGTACACGATCCCAAGTGTGCGTGTCGTCTTCAAGTACCGAAGCACACGAATCGCAGCTCGCCAGTGCGGTAGACCAGAGTTCTCGAGGAATCGCGACAGCTGCGTCACCACGTAGGCAATATCCGGCCTAGTACACGTCGTTACGTACATCAGACATCCGATTAGGGAACGGTATGGTCTTGCCTGCATCTCCGTACACTCCGTCTTCGTTCCTGGTGACTGCTCCTTCGACAACTTGAGATTGGACGCACAAGGGTTGTCGGTACCCTTAGCGCTTCGCTGCCCGAACCGTTCCGTTACGTCGTCGATGTACCGCGTCATCCGTGTTCCAGCGCTCTTGTCGTGGTCAATCTCCATCCCCAAGATAAACTTCGCGTCGCCAAGCTCTTTCTTCTTGAAAGCGTTCTTGAGGGCCTCTTTGACTTCACAGATCTCATCGCGGGTCTTGGCAGCGATGATCATGTCGTCCACATAGAGACAAACATAGATGTAACAGTTCTTGGAATGCTTCACGTACACACACTGATCTGCACCGCAACTCTTGAAACCGTTCTTCATGAGGACTCTGTGAATGGTTTTGCTCCAGGCGCTCGCAGCCTGCTTCAGCCCATAGATTGCCTTGTTCAGCAAACAGACGTGATCTTGGGCGTTCTTGATGCCGAACGGTACCTCCATGTAGACACGGTCCTTCAGCTCACTGTTCAGGAACGCTGTGTCTGCATCCAACTGTTCCATCTCGTATTCGTCCGCAACACACACAGCCAAGACTACACGGATTGAGCTCATGTTCGCCACAGGGGAGTACGTCTCGAAAAAGTCAACTCCGTACTTCTGCTTAAACCCCTTAGCCACCAACCGTGCCTTGTAACGAATCACTCGACCGTTCTCATCACGCTTCTTGGCAAACACCCAGCGACACCCAATGGGACGGACCGCTTTTCGCAGTACAAGTGTCCAAGTACCGTTCTTCTTGTGCGATAGAAGTTCTGCCTCCATCGCCTTCCGCCACTCCGCTGCTTCATTGCTTACAACTGCTTCAGCGTACGAGCTCGGCGTGTCAGGTACACCATTAATCCTTGCGCATACGCCAGCACTGCTTCTGCAAGTAGGCCACCTTCGTCGATTCTTGGACGCTTAGGTGTTGGTGGACCGTCACTTCCTTCCGACTTCCGTTCCTCATCAAGCTCCAGACCGTCCTCCAAAAGAAACACTGGCTCTCGAGAACGCCTTGAGCGTTCTACTTCCGGACGGAATACTAAGCGATCCTCGTGGAACGGTTGCGGGTCATGGTACTCTGCCAGTTCCAGCCCAGTGGAGGTCTCACCTTCAAGTGGCAGTGATTGTTGTACACTGATATTCTGATCCGGTTCCACGTTGTCCATCTCGATATCCTGAACGGGTTCTTCGACATCTTCCATAGGTTCATCCACTACTGGACCCTCAACCGGATTTGGGGTCACTGCTACATCAGTGTCCTTGGTCACGTGAATGACCGTTCCTTGTCCCGATCACGGTGTATCGTATATACCGTGAACTTCACGTTCGGCAAGCTTGACTGACCGTGCCACCTTGACCTTGGACGCTTCCAAGTCGTAGACACGGTACCCCTTTGTGTTCTCTGCGTATCCGAGGAACACACACTTGAAACTCTTCGGATCAAGCTTTGCTCTCTTTGCGTTGTCGATGTGAAAGTACCCATGAGACCCGAACACACGCAAGTGTTCCATTCGTTGTTTCTCCTTGAAGCCCACCTCGTACGGCGTCATGTTTGACCGCTCCGTGTTCACCGAACGGTTAATCAGGTACGCTGCGGTACTCACAGCCTCTGCCCACCATGTCGTCGACATACCCTTGTAGTGCAGCATGCTTCGTGCCTTTTCCATGATCGTACGGTTCATCCGTTCAGCCACACCGTTCTGCTAAGGGCTGTGTGGCACAGTACGCTGATGCATGATACCGTTTCGAGCACATAGCTGCGTGACCTTCTTGGTCACATACTCCGTTCCGTTGTCAGAGCGAAGACACTTGATCCGTTCCCCCCATTGATTCCCATAGAACGCTTTGAACTCGGCCAGCTTAGTGGCGACTTCGCTTTTGTTCTTCATGAAGTACACCACCACGAACCGTGATAAATCATCCACAAATGGCAGCACATACCGTGCTCCACCTTTGGAGACCGTTCGCATAGGCCTCATTACATCCGTGTGGACTAACTCCAGCACACGTGATGTCTTGCTCGCTGACCGTGCCGGGAACGATGTCACAGTCTGCTTCCCCTTCATGCATCCACCGCATAAAGGCTTGATGCCACGGTTCACGACTGGCATACTGTTCGTGGCAGACTGAGTCTTGGCCATACCGTTCTCGCTGGGATGCCCCATACGAGCGTGCCAAAGCTCCCACTGGGTTGCCAGCCCCGGCGTATTCCACGAACCGTGCTTCTTCTTGTTCACAGTCAAGCACGTACGCCTTGCCAACCTTCTTGCCCAGTGCCACAGCACTGTTCTTGCCCCAGATGACACACGAGAACGCTGGAACTCCACACTTAACCCGCGCTCCGCAAGCTTCCCAACCGACAGCAACCGTCTGTCAAGTCCTGGGATGTACAGAATCTCCACCATCTTGATGCGCTTGCTATCCATACCGGTCTACTTGACCGTTCCTCTGCCTGCGACCTGCAGCTTCTTCCCATCTGCAATTGTTACCTCGATGTCCGAGACCATTCCCTCATAGTCGAACAGATCTTCACGGTACGGTGTCATGTGTGAGGTCACACCGCTATCGATTAGCCATCCAGCAAGACGTTCTTCGCCCACAGCAAATACCGCGTCATCCTCAGCACCGTTGCTCCCTCCCGGACAGTCCCGCTTCATGTGACCAACTCGATTACACTTGAAACACTTGCCCTTGAAGCTACCACCGTTCTTCCTTGGATTGTTCCTCTTTCGACCGTTACTTCGGCCGCCCTCGAACCGTCCACCGCTACCGCTCACAGGAAACGATTTCTCCGTCGTCTCCTTCTTTTGCAACCGTTCGTGCTCCTTCAACAACTTCTCCTTGACCTCAATGAGCGTGATATCCTTTGCGTTCTCCACAATAGACGCAATCAGCTCATTACCCGTCGGAAGGCTGCTCAGCAGTACAACTAGCTGTCTTGAGTCGTCGACCGGCTCTCCTAGTGTCTGAAGACCAGCAACAAGATCGTCGAAAGCGTCCAAATGCTTGGACATGGTCGAACCGCTCTCCATCTTGAACTCATGGAGACGGCGTGTCATTTCGACACGGTTGTGCAGAGTGGTACGGTAGTACAGCTCACACAGAGTGCTCCAAGCGTGCATAGCAGTCGTCGCAGACCGTATTTTCGTCTGGTGTTGCAGCTCGACGTCTTGGGCGATGATTCCCAGGGCCTTAGCGTCGTTGATGAGCCACGCTTCAGTCACCTCCGCTTCCTTCTTGACGACTTGGACGTGCGCCAGCAACCCCTTGCGCGCCAACGTCATGCGCATATTAAACTACCAGTGGAAGTAGTTTCCACTACCCAGGAGGACTTCGGCTCGCTTGGACGTCATGGTAGAATGAAGGTGGTGGGGCGTGCTTGGTAGAGTTCTTGTTGCGGCTGTTAGCCTGTTGGTTTGCTGGTAAAAACCAGTGAATAAGATTGATGTTATCGTTCTTCTACTTGTCTTTCCTGTCCTTTGTGCACTACCTGCTCCAACCAGCCGTCGCTACCAACCATGTAGGTGTTGTACTTTATGGACCAATCACAGGACGGTTCACTACTGAACCGGTCGAACGGCCCGAATTGAGCATGAGCGGTGCACTGCTCAACCGTTATTGAGTACAAAACTCGAACAATAGCTCGCACAGTACAGCAGGAGCAAGCTGATGCAAAAGCGTATGGTATTTGTACCACAGCGGAACTGACGGGTATGGGATCCGGCTTCCGATATTTAGCGCTGTGATCCAGAGTTCACTCTCCGTCCCCAAAAATACACAGAATCGTTTGTGGTGCACCATACAGAGCTACCTGGTGTGTGCATCATCTGCTCGCATGATTCGAGCTGTCCACGTCGTTGTGAGCGCTCATGCGTTAAAGGCATTTGCATTGAACTACATGTAGTGGGTTAGCAGCTGGATGCGGGCCATTGAATATATATTGAGCTAGTTTTGCAAACCAATTAGTATGCTACTGCAGTAATGGCGAAGTCAGCAACAATTATTGCAACTGTTTAAAATGTATTGTTAGAGCCAGAGCGGTGGAGTGGTTTGGGAACGGACCTACCAATTTACTACACATGGGTTCCAAATCCACACCTGTTACGATGCTAGTGGCTGCCATTAGTCTCTTTTATTCCTGGTTAGGGCACAACGCCAAACAAAATGAGCCGGTGCCGGCACAAGACAGTCCACTAGAAGATACGGGATTTTATACAGGAAATAAAACAATCTCCTGTTAGCTAAATTCCACCAAAAAATATAATGCTCAATAAAAAGGTTTAGACCAACTGCTGTGTACACCCCGTTCTGCCGAACGCGAACATTTGTCACACTTATCTCCCTGGCCATCAGAGCTGCTTAACCTCAAGAGGGAGGTGAAGCCCGAAATCTCCGATTAGCGCGCATGAACACAATCATTTCCAAGTTAAGCTGAATAGAGCGTAGAGGGCTCATTGCATTGGAAAGAGATGCGTTCACACCGATTGATGCTGCTACTACTGGTTGTGAGGGTGGGGGGGGGGGCGGGGCATCAGCTAAAGCAGGGTAGCGTACTTGGTATCAGCAGCGCGGTGAGGTTTTTGTTTTGCCTGGCACAGTGTTTCCGCCGCAAACCTTGCCTTCTTGCGAGCCTCGCTGGGGAGCGAGAAGAGCAAAGCGGGCAACAGCCTCCTCTTCATGACAGCAAAAAAAAAATTCACGCATCACTTACCGTACGAATATCCGATTTGAGCTTGAGCAAAACGGGCGGAAGCTTAAGCCGGTAAGCTTCAAACTAAAGATACAAATTATTTTCAGGATTAATTTAGAGCTTCCAATCATCTGCTGCGTCGTCTGGGATCAAAAGAA
>NW_003303730.1:1411579-1427063 GCF_000142945.1 Phytophthora infestans T30-4
AGTCGTGAGCTGTTGAGTATTGCATGAGCGGCGGGTTCATCCAGTGACCAGTGCCTCCTCCTACCGATCCACTGCGCACTGCCAGTTTCCAGGCACACCCTGACGCCACTCATGCGCCTGCCAGTGCAGCTTGAGGCTGCACCATAATCGGTTACTACCGGTACGTGTGCGTGCATGGTGAAGAACTATAACAAAGCCAGCTAAGAAAAGGGCATTGTAGATTGTGCGCTGCCAAGATGTCGTACTCGACGAGAACGCATGTGACTACAACTAAGTACACAAACGCTGTTTATTATTATGATACTAATTGGCGGCGCAGCACTATCGCAAAGTGATGGTGAGCACTTGGTCCGCGCGTTGATTGGAATTCCAGAGACCACCCGTTATTCCAAATGTTGCGCGAAAGTATACAAAAACTTAAATTACGAACACTGAAGAATCTGTGCGAATTGACACTCCTTCTCAGCCGCTTAGCCAACAAAGGGGCGACTAAGACCGCAACGACTCGTGGTGCCCCCTGGGTAACATGAATCCACTTGGCCGCTAGTACAACGCGAGCTGACTGAGTACACCAACTTTCTCATCAGCGCGTCTCCTATCAAGCTACCAAAAGCTCCATGTGCATGGTGACAACAAGGCCTGGAAGAGCGAGGTGCCGCTGCACTTCGAGTAGAAGGCGTTGGGCGGTATTACCAACGGACCGATCGCTACGAGGCAGTGAAAGGCATGCGTCGCGACGAGTACAGTGACCTGAGCTGTCGCTGTCTGTGGACCTGCGCACAGCGTTTAAGACTGACGACATCTACGACAACATGGACGCACCAAACGATCTCCATTTTGAAATTTCCAGGGCAATAGTTATCTTATGAACTAAGCGAAGAAGACGAAAGAAAAACATGCGTTCAAACGATCTCTGGAAGGATATTATCGGCCTGAAATGAGGAAATAGTTCGTTTCAAAACAATTGTGCTCGTCTTCTTGTTATACTTAGAGTACTTAGAGTACTTAGAGTACCTCAAGAGCCATTTTAAGCGCTGCCAACACTTCACTGCCCCATGTACATGCCCATCTTGCAAGCGGTGAAACTCATGTGATGGCGTCGATGTGGTGTAGTGATTTCTCCAGCGTTGTGGATAATCGCCCGTCGACAAAGATGCGGCACCGCCCAAGATGTTCAAGCGACGAACCCTCGGTCATGTGATGTACCGTGACTCCAAGGTGCAAGAGACTCGACGGTATCAAAACTCTCAGCGAATATTGGATACGGTCCAGATGTCACTCGATCGAGGCTGTCCTTATTATTAATAATGGACTGGCCGGATTCGCATTCGGCGGCCAAGAACTGACCATCTACGGTACAAACCCTCGGTGGCGGTTGGGGTGAGTTTGCAGAAGACTCCGCGACCCTTTGAGGGCACGTTTACCGTCTGGGACAGGACGCGAGCTGTTAAAGATGCTCGTGCGACGGTGCAGACGACGCTTGACGTGCAAGAATATCCATAACGGATCATCATTCACTTGATATTTGTTTTCTTGATAAGGACTATTTATTAGGAATGGGCTCGATAGGACAAACATAAATGCAGAACAGAATTTCCACTCAAGCACACAGAGCGACGCCCGGCTTCAAGGTAAGCGTCTGGTCAAGCTTGTTTGAGTGTGTTATGCCTGTCGGTGAACCCGAAGCTCTGTAGCGAGGGTTCATCCGGCAAGGCCAAGAGACTCTGTGTATTGGCCGATTACTATCGGGAGGTTTTACGTGACGGCTTATTGCTGCCTATTTGCATGACTGGGAATGCTTGTAATGCATCCCTTTTATTCTTCCAACCGAGTGTTGACCACTCGGTGATCTCGTAAAAAGCTTACCCGTGCCTGGTATCTTTCCGCTGTTGGGATCACGAGGATTCATAACACCTGCTAGCTTTGCTCGTGCTAGAAGCGTGCTCTTATTTTTCTGGTTGGCCTATATAAGTAGTTTACAAGGTCCAGTCTGTCCTGGTGCAAGGGCAGAACTGGGGTCTTCAGGTCCGCCGAACAATCGTTTGCTATCCTAGCAGACGTATTGTTGTGGGAACGTCCTAGCTACATTTGAAGCTAGAGTTCACATGGGAATTCCAACACCACAACTGGTGCCATGACTTGGAAGCAGAGTGTGACCATTGTGAACGGTTTGTAAGGCCTTCCTGTTTACGAGCTACCAAGAGAAGAGGAACAAGAAAAACAAGAAAACAAGAAGCATGGCGAAAGGGCAATCGACGGTACCAGCTACGCCTGCCAAGTCTGGCGGAGCTCGCAACGAGGGTTAAATCCGCGTCGTGTCGGCTGCACGCTTTGCAGACGCCACCGAGCTTTCGGTGAGCTTTGAGGGCGAGGCGGACATCGGTCCTTACGCCCACGATTACGAAGATTACGAAGACAGGACGCTGGCTCCAGAGCCAGGCGCAGCGACACCGGAGACGGCCACGCTATCATCGGGGCTGAGCGGGGCGACCAGGTCCCTTTCGAGGAACCTCGCCGACGAGCTAGATGACGTTGGGGGACCAGAACCGGTCTTTGAAGAATATGACGATGACACCGAGGGTACTACACCTTCGGTGGCGAGTGCAAAGCATTCAGCATTGCTGAAAGCACCTCGCCCACCTATCAACGGTGATACACCAGCCGCCCAGCGTGTCTTCGACCGTCAACAATCGCTAATGCAGAATGATGAGAGGATACAGCTGTTCCCAAGAGACAGGCCGACTGGTCCGCGCTTGCGCAAGAACTTCAATACCCAGTCAACTCGGTTTTCGACTAGCCAAGTTGTCGAGGACTCAGTCTCGCTACTATTGTCGCTGGGTGTCGAGAATGCGACTTACCCATCGACGATGTCGCTCCAAGATTGGCGTCATCATGAGGCCGGAGCCGCTCTCTAGAAATGGACGAAGAAACTTCGGAAGGTATTTGGTGCAGTGTGCATCAATGCTGGGAAGCAGCCTATGAGTCGACCAACTGTTCTTGATGAAGATCCGGCCAAGATTCCGCTGCCACAGACTCCACAACGACTCGACCATACTCCTCCGACCAAGCGTAGAGCTGACCGAGGTGCCTTTGGCACTACCGAGGCTTCATCGTCCTTCAAGACTCGCACAATGTTACGCCACGTTCGTAGAGCCGTATGCGACGTTTGTAGGCTGATGCCGAGGCTTCATTCGGTCACCAGGGTGGTGCACGAGCTTCTAAAAGTGGTGCCGGACGTCTTCAGGGCGACAGCGATGGTTCGTCAAGTGCCGATGACATTTTGGTGAGTACATTCGACGAGGAAGATCCTCAAGTCGCGTCGATGCGTCAGATGAATGAGCTGGCAACGATGAACGACGTGGACCCGACACCGAGGATTGAAATGGCATCGCACCGACCATTGGATCGCATCACGCCGTTCTCAGGCTCTCGCAACAAGAGCGAGAACTGTATGCAGTGGTTACATGGGCTCGTCTATGAAATGACTGGAACCCACACAGATGCCGACAAATGGTGCATTTCATTTGAGCTTAGTTTCCGAAACGGAGCCATTCATTGGTTCCGTCAACTTCCGAAGAAGACGAAGCGCAAGTGGAGGCTGCTGAGCGATGCGTTCATCCGCTATTACTGCTCGCAGCTCACGCAGACGGCACTGTCACGTTACTACTCTGCAAAGCGGGAACGTAACGAACATCTGTGCGACTACATAAACAGGCTGAATGGCTACGCTCGGACCGCCCGTCTACACTTCAAGAAGAGTGGTCGCGACGCGAAAGAACACGTACAGCAGTTCCTGGCGACATGCGATGATGATAAGTTGGCGGTAAGTCTCTACCACGCTCGAGTCGCCGACATTCACGAGCTCGAAGAGATCATCAAAGATGTTCTCAAGGGCAAGGAGATAATGGCCAAGCGCGACAGTGAGTATCGATACTCCAAGAATTGTGACGCGCGACGCGACGATGGGTACGCCCGCAACAATCGGCGTGATGACCGTCGCCGCGATGACAACCGCAACATACCAAGAGTGACGCTCATTTAAGCCGCGGTGGAAGATCTTTTTGCTGAATGGGAGGATCGTGGGGCTGCACAAGGGGGCACCGAGTATTCAAATGAAGATAAGAATCCTTACAACGATGTCCAGGACGAGTATATCGACTTTCAGCCCGAAAATGCGGATGGTGACTTTTCATTGGATGAAAATGACCGATACCTCGCCGCGGCTAACGAAATGAGCGTCGTGCAGCCGCCGAAGTCACCTACGCACGTTTAGACAACCGTCAGACGCGTGGAAACACTCCTGATCGCGAGTAGGGCTTCAATCCAGATCGCCGAGGTGGTGACCGTGGGCTGAATCAGGAACAACGCGGTTGACGCGACTTCAACCGCGACAGCAGACGCCCACAGTACGGGCCATGCGTGGTGTGCGGTGGCATGAGTCACTCCGTCCACTACTGCAACAAGCGACGCAAGTTCTACAAACAACCCCACGATGCCGGACAGTGCGAACTTTTCCGCAGCTTCCAAGACCTTGCCAATTTTGTGCGTACCAAAGGCACGAAGGAGGAGCTCCCACCAGAGCTCAAGGCCGTCGTTCAGGAACGCCATTTAAACTAGACAGTCTGACATGGGTTGGTCCCTATGGGGCTGCCACAGTTACCCGAGCCTTCAATGGAAGCAGAGTGTATATTTGCTCTCGTGGGGCAGAGTGAATGGCCTGATAATTATGTAACAAGTATGAACGCTATGAAAAAAAAGGAGAGGAGTAGAGTCCTCGGTGGAGGTGTTGGAGAAAGAGTGGGGTGTGACGATGCTGAGTAGGGCACCAGCGACGGTTCGTTCGGTGTAGTTTCGAGTGCAGCGCGAGGCGAGCTCGAGGGTCACTCCAAGTTGATAAGTTGAACCCTGGCGAGAGGCAGAGGTGGTGGTCGGTCAAGAAATTCAACGGACAAATCCGAATGAGAGCTCTGGTGCAAGGCGCTGTAAACGATAAGCGTACATGCATTCTTCTCGACACAGAAGCGGACGTTAGTGTGATCACTGACATCTTTGCCCAGAAGTTACGGCTCCGAGATGTACCTGATCACAGACGCCGTATTGACATTCAAGGAAATAGCGTAGGCAAGGTATCTACGACACGACGAGCGTGCGTCAAGATTACGCTCGGATGGGAGATGGTGCACGAATTCGAGATGTGGGTCATGGCGCATAGTGTAGGCGTCGACGTGGTACCCGGGACCGACTTTATGATCCCAGTTGGGATTCGGCTGGACCTATTTCACGGCGCGGCGCAATTGCCGCACGAGATTCAAATCCCACTGATAAAGACCAAAATATGATCGAAAGTGAGGAATACGGCTCTCATGTTAACGCCGGGCCACCCGAGCATTTGGACATTCAAGCGCACGAGTGGCGAGAATATCGACTAGCGAAGCGCCAAGTCGGGCTGGAGGAACACGTACTGTGGGTTCGTCGAACGAACAAGCTAATCCCGTCAGTGGCGAGGCTTCGACGTGGACGGCCTTAGAGCATTCGGTTGACCAATGTGTCGATGAAACGGTGTACTTACCAGCACATGATTCGATTGCAATGTGGATACCAGATGGGGATTTGCCGCGAGGTGACGGCTATGTGCGTCTGGACGTCAAGAAGTACCAAGGACGGCAAGTGCTGGCTTACGAGGGCTGCAGAGGCCGAGGGTATTCCAACGGGAGTGTGAAATCTACGAACAATGGTTTGCAACTCAGCCTTCGACAATCAAGCGACTAGACTATCCAGAACCCCGTGGGGTGCTAGCAACGCCTTTTGAAGACTCGCTTAAGGACCCTGGAGATTGTCTGACGTGTGCAGAGCGCTGGGTGATGATCATGGAGGAACTTGAACGAGTGGAGGCCTGTCTGGCGTCTGGAGTGACAGTTGGGGACTCGGCAGATGTCCAATTTTCCGAAAGTCCTTTGGACACTTACACGACAGCTCATGGCGGAGGCAATAATGCAAACGAAGCCTCAGTAGCGCGTATATTCGAACTACTGAGCTCAATAAATGTTGTACATACACTAGCAAATGTATGTTTCGAGTCTGGGGTGACAACGAAAGCGACAAGTAACAGCACTGGATCGGATGGAGTCACCAGTCGCGACGATGTTGTCCCGGCCTTGTGCGCAGCCAAATTTGCGAGCGAATCATCGGTAATTGGTTCAGAAGATGCAGACGTCGCACTGAAGGTGATGAACACGGCACCGAGTGTTCGTTGCGAGATTGGTGCGGACGCCGGACTGTCAAGACAAAGGCCATCCGAGACACTGAAGAGAAGTCAACAGCCCGATATGTCGGCTGCCTGCGCATTCAATTTTGTGAACAAAGACTCGGCACGTGATCCAGAGATGGGAAACAAGACGGAGAAGGAGTTGGACCCAGTGACGAAAGCACAAATCGAAGCGGATACCGACGCTGAGTCCCATCTGTCGGTTAAAAGAGGCCAGTTTCGATACCACTCCAGACCAACTGCACGCACGCAATGTGCGTGCCCATCAATAACCATTAACGACTGGCTCAACGGGTTCGCTGTCGGGTTTGCGTTCAATGGACCAGGTGCCAAATGTGCTCTCGCACAGAGTGGGCGGCGGGATAAAGTCCCAAGAGACCAGAGGGCTCTGGAACCAAATTGCTATAGCATGGCTACCTATTTGCAGGATAAAATCCCACAAGTTATAAGCTACCCCCTAAGCAGCCGCAGGAACCTCGGACTATATGTGCATGTGTGTCTTGCTATCTACTAATGTTAACTAACATGCATACACGCAGCGTACATTGGACAGCGTTCTAGTGTTCCGCGGCTTCTGTTTTGAAGATGGGGGCCAAAATGAAATTTGCACGGTGCATTTAAGTACGATGTGTTGATTTCATATAATGTTTCTACCGCATGTTGAAATTTTAGCATATCGATACCGCCTTCGCTGCGTTCGGCAGCCAGTAGAACGCCCGCATTTGCGTGAGTTTTATTAGCCCTACCCTCGGACGAACTAACGCAGACCACACTCCACTAGGGGGGTAGATGCCCACCGCAAAAATCTAAGGTCTTCTTCCTTGGAAAATGTGCTGAGCCTGGCCATACTGGTCACGGGTGTCGAGATGCTACTGCGTACGATATTCACTGTTACCACCTGTAGAAGGACTGCCGCTGAGCGGCATCGACGTCTCGGTATCGCTCACAAACCCGACTAAATTGTTTTTCTGCTGCGGATGAAGATTCTTGCATCAATAAAGCAGTACATCATAAGTTGTAGCGGGTTTAGAGAGCTGTTGTACTATCTCTCAATCCGCTACAACTTATTGTCTGGTCCATAAAAGACCAGACAATTACACGAGTACAGTGAGCCGAAGTTCAATGCACATACCCTCTCATTATTGTTGCACCTGCCGAAGGTCCAACGATCTTCACCTGAGTTTTTTTCTGATTTTTATTTAATCGCTTGACCAACACAAATACAAGAGAAATGGGCTAGTAGTGCATATTGACATTTACAGCTCGCACAATAAATTTAGGCTACTAATGTCCTATCAGGGTAGTGGGCTTCTGTTTTACGGCAAGCCTTGTACAAGTAGCTGGTCTATAAAAAAGAAACTTTTACTGAATTTTAATTTATTTAACACAAGGTATCACTTTGAACTATTACACCTCTAAATTCAGATTCTCTGCTTAAGAGGACTAATGTGATCTAGCGACGTTGTAATTTTCTACATAAGAAAGGTTCTTTCGTTCAAAAGCTCACAGTCCCTTTTTTCAGTGAGCTCGGCGACCACCGGCAGACTTCGTGCTCTATATTACGTCGGCGTGGCAGAAAAATCGACAAATTAATTTAATCTAGCTGGAAATGCCAACGACTGGCTACGTACAGTAGCCCCATCTTTTAATTTAAGAGCTGAAGTTTCTGATGATTTTATGCTCAAATAGCTACCCATTTTTAAAAATTTCAGGTTAAGCTAAAAATTTCAGTTTTAATTGTTTTAATTTTTACCGCGTCGACGCAGGTTATTGTCGTCTCGGCATTGATCAACCCTGGTACTCGTTTCATTCTCAAAATTGCTTGCTCTGAAAACGACTAGTACGATTTGTGCCACGTTAAGGGGGTTATTAACCACCACCACGCGTGCCAAGCAATGGAACTCGAAATTGAGTCATGGCATGGCGCGGTTAAGAATAGAATCGTCCTGCCATTGTGCCATCATGAAAACCCCTTTTTTACATACATTGATGAAAATAAAAGTAGTATTGTACATGACAATTGCGCTTTGTAATATTCTACGCGTGGTTTATCGAGACTGTGGCCATCTGCCGTGTTTCTTACGGGGAAGCTAGAACAAAAAGCAAAAAAAATCGAGTGAAAGTAAATTTACTCCTGCGTCGTGTTGATAAAATAACCACGAATATATTATCGAAGCAAAGTCTATATGCTATAAGCAATTTGACCCTCAACACAACTCATTTCTAATTGAAACATCCATGGGGTCGTTCTGATTTGGCACGAAATTATGTGATTCGATTGGATGAACGTTTGCTAGGGCTCGGGTTTTGAAGTAAATGAAATGGCAGGAAGTGCCACGGATGAAATCCAGATTACATTTCTTTACGTTACGTCCGTAAGCTGTCTTCTTTGATTTGTGCATATAACTAATCGGTATCTGAGGATGTGCTCCCTGCAATGCGACGACTCGCTCATTATTTGTTGGGCCAGCTTTTCCATCTCAGTCTGAAGTTTTCTCCCCACATTTCAAAACCCCAACCAAGCACACCACAGCCATGCGCTCATCCTTCCTCATTCTGGCCATCGCGGTGAATTTCCTGGCTGCCAGTGACGCGTCGTCGATGACCACAGACTCCAGCTACGTCACCGAAGTTAGTTCGTCTACCAGTCGGAGTCAACGCCAACTGAGAGCTCACCCCTTGGCCGTTGAAAACAGCGGAGATGAGGAAAGAAGTCTGAACAAGAAAACAATGATGGACATGATGGAGAGCTTAACCACCAAAGAGAAGCTTGCCAGTGATCTGCGTATTGCAGATAAGATCGACGATTTTACCAGACACAACAAGCCAGACATGAATGAGTTCATGCGTACCCCCGAGTACGTCAAGTACATTGGATACGTCAACTTCTTGAATGATATGGCGAAGAAGGAAGAGTACGCACGAATCGTCCAGCAGATCAAAAACCAGAGCTAGTTTTTGCATCGAAATTAGCTTCAGTGAAGATAATCGCTGGTGAACTAGTCATCTTAATGGCTGTTTTGATTGATAATATCAAGAATGATACGATCGGTGTCTTTGGCCGGAAGACTGCAAATACATACCACGTAGTACCATACGCGTGTGAATCGGAATTATATTGACTCCCTTTACATAAAACTAACTCGTTGCTGAACTTGACCCATTTGTTGGCGCTCGTAGGTACATTTTCCTGTTAGGGTTGCGGCGGCGTTGTACGAACAGCCCAAGTACGGTAGCTCCCTCGACTTAAAAATTGAGGTTTCCTATTTTGGTTTTAGTACACAAATAACTTCACATACACTTTTATAAAAGAAAATTGGGCTGGAAGTGCACTTAGTGAAAAATTTCTAAATGACTTTAGATTAGTAATGTGATATCGGGGTAATGCCTTACAGTATAACTTGTACGCGGTAAAAATTAAAAGCAATTAAAACTGAATTTTTTAGCTTAACCTGAAATTTTTAAAAATGGGTAGCTATTTGAGCATAAAATCATCAGAAACTTCAGCTCTTAAATTAAAAGATGGGGCTACTGTACGTAGCCAGTCGTTGGCATTTTACAGCTAGATTTATTAAATTTGTCGATTCTACTGCCACACCGACGTAATATAGAGCACGAAGTCTGCCGGTGGGCGCCGAGCTCACTGAAAAAAAGGGGCTGTGAGCTTTTGAACGAAAGAACCTTTCTTATGTAGAAAATTACAACGTCGCTAGATCACATTAGTTCTTAAGCAGAGAATTTGAATTTAGAGGTGTAATAGTTTAATGTAATACCTTGTGTTGAATAAATTAAAACTCAGTAAAAGTTTTCTTTTTTATAAACCAGCTACATGTACAATGCGTGCCGTAAAACAGAAGCCCACTACCCAGATAGGACATTAGTAGCCTAAATTTATTTTGCGAGCTGTAAATGTCAATATGTACTACTAGCCCATTTCTCTTGTATTTGTGTTGGTCATGCGATTGAATAAAAATCAGAAGAAAAACAACTCAAGTGAAGATCGTTGGACCTTCGGCAGGTGCCACAATAATGAGAGAGTATGTGCATTGAACTTCGGGTCACTGTACTCGTGTAATTGTCTGGTCCATAAAAGGCCAGACAATAAGTTGTAGCGGATTGAGAGAAAGTACAACAGCTCTCTAAACCCGCTATAACTTATGATGTACTGCTTTATTGATGCAAGAATCTTCATCCGCAGCAGAAGGACGATTTTAATCGGGTTTGTGAGCGATACCGAGACGTCGATGCCGCTCAGCGGCAGTCCTTCTACAGGTGGTAGCAGTGACTATCGTACGCAGTAGGATTAAGACGCTGGAGCGCGTTATTAACGGCCTGATTCAGACGCTTGGACATCCCGTGACTGGATCGTGAATTGGAGAATGAAGAAATGTCACAACGGGCCCCAGTACCGTGGCTTCCGTTGCGACAGGAGCAGTTGTGGTGTAGTGATTTCTCAAGATAATCGCCCGACGACAAAGATGCGGCACCGCCCAAGATGTTTAAGCGACGAACCCTCCGTCACGTGATGTACCGTGACTCCAAGGTGCAAGAGACTCGACGGTGTCAAAACGCTCAGCGAATATTGGATACGGTCCAGATGTCACTCGATCGAGGCTGTCCTTATTATTAATCATGGACTGGCCGGATTTGCATTCAGCGGCCAAGAACTGACCATCTACGGTACGAACCCTCGGTGGCGGTTGGGGTGAGTCCGCGGAAGACTTCGCGACTCTTCGAAGGCACGTTCACCGCCTGGGACAGGGCCCGAGCTGTTTAAGATGCTCATGCGATGGTGCAGACGACGCTTGGCGTGCAAGAAAATCCATAACGGATCATTGTTCACTTGATAGTTTGTAAACATAATTAGGACTTCTTATTAGGAATAGGCCCGAAAGGGCAAACATAAATATAGAACAGAATTTCCACTCAAGCACACAGAGCGACGCCCGGCTTCAAGGTAAGCGTCTGGTCAAGCTTGTTTGAGTGTGTTATGCCCTGTCGGTGAACTCGAAGAACCTGGGGTCCACGGGCTGTCTTCTTTGTGAGGACTGGCGAGGGACACACATGCTGTCCATGTCCGCCCACATCCGTAGCAGAGGACCCACGCTCTCGGCTGAGCTTAAGTCGATGGGCTCGGTCTCGCTGTACAACTTTAAGTTGACAAGCTCAGATGCCCAACAATCTACTTGCTGACGAAGCCGAGCACGCCTCTTGTTTAAAATGCGTGAAAACATTTACCGCCTCGATGTGAAGCGTGTGATTGGTGTGGTGATGATAGCAGCGTTGAATGAAGACATGAACAGTTAAAAAAGCGATGGAGCTGCTTCACCAACGCTTTGGCCACATGAGGATGGAGACAGTGAGCGTTTTGGCAAACAAACACGATGTTGTAGCAAAGATGGATACAGAAAGTCTGGCCGCTTATGTGTACGTTACGTGAGCTACCAGTAAGGCAAAAATAATGTCTAAACACAAAGATTCTGATGATAAAATCCCCGTCTTTGGAGACTCTCGTGATATGAACAGGCTTTGTAGAGTTTGTATAAAGCTACTATGGCTCTCTTTATCATTGATGAGTCTACAAGGTTCAGGGGGCCGTTTTTGATTTAGAAAAAGAGCGAGGCGGCTTTATTTACCAAAGCCCCGTTGGAAAGATGCGGACATGAATCCCCAGAAGGTACAACGACTGCGCTCTGACCAAGGAAGAAATTTTAGAAGCAACGATATGAGAGGCTACTGTGACGATCATGTAATTGAAAAGCTGCTTACGAATGCGCACTCGCCGCAGTACGTCAACTTCAACGGCCCAGCGTCGTCGACGCTCTACAAGCCCACCCCTGGAGTGATTTCATCCAGATTTCCTTCTTGGGACGGCACTCGACCTAAAGAGAAAGTCTTACTTCTTATGTGATTCATTTGTAAAATTATCGCGCTGAAAGAATAACGTTTCTTTGGCCCTATGTAATTTGATAAACCAGTTATCTCCTGTTTAATTTCCTATGTCACAGAAAGATGTGGTGGTTTCTCTCTTTGAACGTAAATGAATGCGCCACTTGGTACCAAAAAAAAGTTCGTTTGCCCTTGTATAACCAGTATCCGGTGGACCCCATGGATGTTTCAATAAGAAATGAGTTGTGTTGAGGGTCAAATTGCTTATAGCATATAGACTTTGCTTCGATAATATATTCGTGGTTATTTTATCAACACGACGCAGGAGTAAATTTACTTTCACTCGATTTTTTTTGCTTTTTGTTCTAGCTTCCCCGTAAGAAACACTGCAGATGGCTACAGTCTCGATAAACCACGCGTAGAATATTACAAAGCGCAATTGTCATGTACAATACTACTTTTATCTTCATCAATGTATGTAAAAAAGGGGTTTTCATGATGGCACAATGGCAGGACGATTCTATTCCTAACCGCGCCATGCCATGACTCAATTTCGAGTTCCATTGCTTGGCACGCGTGGTGGTGGTTAATAACCCCCTTAACGTGGCACAAATCGTACTAGTCGTTTTCAGAGCAAGCAATTTTGAGAATGAAACGAGTACCAGGGTTGATCAATGCCGAGACGACAATAACCTGCGTCGATACGTACTTAGTGCGGCGCTTTTCTTATATGCATCGACTGTTCTCTAGATGCATAATTTTTACTTGCATCATGTACTTTTCTTTTTCTAGATATTATACAAACCCCAATACAAACTCTTTGATGGAGGTAAGATTCGTGTATCTTAGCACTATTTTTTCAGCAGGGATATTTCAACTCTTGCGACCAATAAACATGAGACGCCATACATATGTTAATTTGCTGTGATAAAAGAAAATACTACTGCGTTCTCAACATCAGCAATCGAACTTAAAGAATTGCGCAAATATGAAGCACTAATTACTTTTACTTACTGCATAAAGCTTCGAGTGATACTTGAAGCTCGGAATAAAATTCTTCGACTGCTCGCTATAGCTGAGATTTCCAGTGGCAAAGTAGTGATTCTAGCAGTAAGTAGTTTATCAGTTGCTGCTACTGGACTGCGTGGACACCGGTGCGAGAATCTCCACCAAAAGCCAATAAAGATGGTGGAGAAAACAAAGACGTTTAAGATGGCGCAAGTGCTGAATGGAAATTCAGGGGTGTCACCTTTTGTAACGAATGTATTGCTAAAAGAAACAGTGCTCTTTATAATGACGTTGTACGGCGCACCTTCTTAGAAGAAATGCCCACCATGCTACAAGCCATAGAAAAAGTCATGTGAGCGCCGTTGTTACCGATATTATTGCGATTGGAGCCTCAACAGTATCAAGGAAAGCTGCCGTCCAAATTGCTGCCACAACTGGTAAAGATAAATTTCATTTTACCCATTGGGTTATTTTTACTTGAAAAGATAAATTTGCTTTACCTAAACTTTTTCAAGCAACATTCACTGGCTGAATTAGTTTTGATGTTACCCGCGGCCGCCACATGCAACATTCTTATGTGTTGTGTGATGTCCACCGGATACTGGTTATAAAAGGGCAAACGAACTTTTTTTTTGGTACCAAGTGGCGCATTCATTTACGTTCAAAGAGAGAAACCACCACATCTTTCTGTGATATAAGAAATTAAACAGGAGATAACTGGTTTATCAAATTACATAGGGCTAAAGAAACGTTATTCTTTCAGCGCGATAATTTTACAAATGAATCACATAAGAAGTAAGACTTTCTCTTTAGGTCGAGTGCCGTCCCAAGAAGGAAATCTGGATTGAAATCACTCCAGGCGTGGGCTTGTAGAGCGTCGACGACGCTGGGCCGTTGAAGTTGACGTACTGCGGCGAGTGCGCATTCGTAAGCAGCTTTTCAATTACATGATCGTCACAGTAGCCTCTCATATCGTTGCTTCTAAAATTTCTTCCTTGGTCAGAGCGCAGTCGTTGTACCTTCTGGGGATTCATGTCCGCATCTTTCCAACGGGGCTTTGATAAATAAAGCCGTCTCGCTCTTCTTCTTAACCAAAAAACGGCCCCCTGAACCTTGTAGACTCATCAATGATAAAGAGAGCCATAGTAGCTTTATACAAACTCTACAAAGCCTGTTCATATCACGAGAGTCTCCAAAGACGGGGATTTTATCATTAGAATCTTTGTGTTTAGACATTATTTTTGCCTTACTGGTAGCTCACGTAACGTACTCATAAGCGGCCAGACTTTCTGTATCCATCTTTGCTACAACATCGTGTATGTTTGCCAAATCGCTCACTGTCTCCATCCTCATGTGGCCAAAGCGTTGGTGAAGCAGCTCCATCGCTTTTTTAACTGTTCATGTCTTCATTCAACGCTGCTATCATCACCACACCAATCACACGCTTCACATCGAGGCGGTAAATGTTTTCACGCATTTTGAACAAGAGGAGTGCTCGGCTTCGTCAGCAAGTAGATTGTTGGGCATCTGAGCTTGTCAACTTGAAGTTGTACAGCGAGACCGAGCCCGTATAAACTTCAGTTTCATCGCACCCCATCACGTTCCCATGGACTTAAGCTCAGCCGAGAGCTTGGTCCGCTGCTACGGATGTGGCGGACATGGACAGCATGTGTGTCTCTCGCCAGTCCTTGGGAAAAAAACAGCCCGTGGACCCCAGGTTCTTCGAGTTCACCGACAGGCATAACACACTCAAACAAGCTGACCAGACGCTTACCTTGAAGCCGGACGTCGCTCTGTGTGCTTGAGTAGAAATTCTGTTCTATATGTATGTTTGTCCTATCGAGCCCATTCCTAATAAATAGTCCTTATCAAGTTTACAAATATCAAGTGAATTGTGATTCGTTATGAATCTTCTTGCACGCCAAGAGTCGTCTGCACCATCGCATGAGCATCTTAAACAGCTCGAGTCCTGTCCCAGACGGTGAACGTGCCTTCAAAGGGTCGCGGAGTCTTATGCGAGATCATCCCAAGGGCTCGTCCCGTAGATGGTCAGTTCTTGGCTGCTGAATGCAAATCCGACCAGTCCATTATTAATAATAAGGACAGCCTCGATCAAGTGACATCTAAACCGTATCCAATATTCGCTAAGTGTTCGGTAGTGACGCCGTCGAGTCTCTTGCACCTTGGAGTCACGGTACATCACGTGACGGAGGGTTCGTCGCTTGAACATCTTGACGGTGCTGCATCTTTGTCGTTGAAAGAATAAAAGGGTGCTATACAAGTACTACCAGTCGTGTAAATAGGTAACAATAAGCCGTCACG
>NW_003303730.1:1428245-1430637 GCF_000142945.1 Phytophthora infestans T30-4
GAATTATTCCGTACTTGACTGCGCTGGCTCGTCATCGAGTGCAGCTTAGCGCTGCGCCTCCTCTTCACGGCGATGTCCACACTCAACGTCGTCTTGAGACTGCAATGGTCTTCGACGAGGTTCTCGCTGCTGTACAGCCTCTCCCCAATGCGCTAACGGACTTGCCCGACCGAGCTATCAACCTGGAGCGCCAGTTGTGGGCTTCATAGACCGAGGCTGCTGCCGCCGTACATTCGGTGGCACCCGAATTCATGGCTCGGGAGAACGCGGAGGCGTACCTGAAGGCTGCTAACGCTGAAGTCGAAGCTCTTCGCAAGGACGTCAAGATTCTCCGCGAGTCCAACACCAAGAATTGTGCCATGCTCGCGAGTGCTCCGTCTTCCGTGAAGATCATTCAGAAGACCTGAAGCGTCTGCACTGAGAGGTCCAAGAGCGATACGCGTTTATCGCCACCTTGAACAAGAAGCTGGCCCGCGAACGCGAAGTGTACAAGTCTTCTATTGGCGCGAACACCGAGCAGACTCATCGCTTTTTGGTCAAGCTTTCGAGGGAAAATTTATCGACAACGATATGCTCAAGATCCTAAAAAATCATCAAACCCGCGACACCCACCTTCTCCAAGTCAGCCGTACCCTCCGTGCACACGTGAGTTTGGCCGGAATGGATCCAGAGGTCCTGCGTCTGACTTTTGATGGTACGTTCCACATGTTGTTCTTTCCACCGTGGGTTCAGCGACTAACGTTCATTTACAATCTCCTGTGACAGGTCTCACCGCGGGCGATCTGGATCTGGACTTGGACCAGGAGACATAGGCTCAGTTGCAACGCATACAGTCTGCTGCCGCGTCTTCGCATGACCCCTAAGCTCTTCCTGCAGCTCTGGTGCAGGCTGCTTACCAAGTGGTTCATGGAAAGCTCTACAAGCGTCTTTGACCAGGTGGCAAGGAGTCGGACATCGAGGCGGACGATTTCGACGAGGATAAGGCTCTAATCCCGACTGACAAGGCCAGTACATCTATGGCAGCTGCTAATATCGGTGATGCGCCACCTGCTGACTCTTCAACCCCCAATTCTGCACGTCGTTCGCTGCTCAGCCCGAAGGCATGGAAGCAAGCGGATCCGAAGAAACGCCAGAAGTCTCGCCTTCGTTCTTCTGGCAAGTCACCTCGGCCGTGTTTCGAAGGCTCGGTCGCAGTCTGCGCCGTCGTCTCCTCGTTCATTGTCGCCACCTCGCAAGCCAGTGTCATACTCGACTCCCGCCGTTGTAGACATCAGTGGTGACCAGAGTGACGTGGAAATGGTTGATGTTAGTTTAAGTGAGATTCCATCGGCTCAAGGTACTATCATCGTGTCTTAGGGTAAAATGTGGGCTTAGGGGCCCACGACGATGTCTCCAAACCATCTGACGCGACTTCGTCTCCTCCTCAGGGTCCTCCCGACGTGGTCAAGCCGCCAGTGTCGACGATCTCTCCTTCTCCAGCGGCCATACGCGCTGCCGAAGAGGCCTTGCGTGAGGCCTTGCGTGAGGCCTTGCGTGAGGCCGAGATAATTTCGACTCATGTTCGGCTCGGGTGACGACGATGATGAGTCGGATAGCACCGTCCCATCCGGCAAGGCTGCATCGTCGTCTGCTGCGACTTCTAAGACGGTTGAAGTCTCGAGAGTAGTTTCTACAGCAGGGCTTGCCCTTGTTGAAGCTGCTCCACAAGCCTCCGAGTCTTCCAAGCCGACTTTGACGGTTCCAACGGCTGCCGCGCCAAGTGTCTCTTCGAGTGATTTTACGATGGAGAGTGATGACGATGGCAATGGTGATGATGATCGTGGAGATGACGTGGATCATGATAAACTTTCGGTGGGTAATTCTCTTGGTGATACAAGTGGTGACGGTGATGTTCTGCTACCTACCGAGCATTCCGTTCAGCCGACGGCGACGACGTTGAAGGCTCCGCCGGCAACCGGAGCGGTCTTGGCCCTGCTTGGCCTCCGACTCCTCCTCGGCCAAATCCTTCGCCGATGGTAACCTCTCCGATCATAATCGGCGGTCCATCTCCTCCGTCATCGCCAAGTTCACAAGCGCCACCATCTTCTCCTTCTGTTCAGGCGTCTCATCGAACGCTCGATGCCAAGCGCAAGATTACGGCCACCTACACTTCGGTACCGCGTCGGGGCGGCGAACCGTCGGTTGAGCTGTTGCCTCACCGTGTGTTGTCTGGAGCTCGCCCTACCGTGCCGGCGTCATCCACCTTGCCACTGTGGGCTCTCCCGTATCTGGAAATGGTTTCCACCGATGCAGGTACCAAGAAGTGTCTCTAGCGTCTTTTGAGCATCACACTATCGGACCCAGCCGGTGAAGTAATCATTCGTACGACGTTGGAAGCCCTCCAAGCGTACTT
>NW_003303730.1:1432565-1434293 GCF_000142945.1 Phytophthora infestans T30-4
TTCCAGCGAGTCGTGACAGTTCTGCAAGACCTCTTGAATCATCGCTGTCGGTACCACAAGCCGCAGCTTGGTGTCTTCTTGCCAACCGTGGTCGTACCGACGATTCGATCCAAGACGAGTGAAGCACGCCGTCTTCTGATAACACGAACCGGTCAGCATACTTCCAGGCATCTCGAGCTTCTTTATAATTCAGCTCTTCCGCTTCGCCCAGAAGCACCTTCCTGATGATAGACCATTTCTGCTCCTGATCTTGTGCCACCATTGTCCGTCTGCGTCGCTCACGCTGTATTTCTACCGGATCAACATCTTTTGCACCGGGAAATGCCGCTGGCACAGCCTTGTGAGGATGGTCTAGCAAATCCTCTCCGATTGAATCCTCGTTGGGCGGTTCTCGTCGTTCTTCATGCTGTTCTTGAGCTTTTGAGCCCCCTCCGAGTGTTCATCTGCAAATATGACGCGTTTTTTTGGCTTCGTCTATCGCCTAGTCATTACTGCAATATTACCATTATCGCACTCTGGTGAGCTGTAATCAACCATGAAATTTTCGAACGTTTTCCACTTTGAAGACTCGCTGCCTGACAGTACATGTACCTGACGCTCTGCTCATCTACCGAGTCTTCGTCCGACTCGTAGATCATTGCTAAGATACGATTCAGCGATGCCAGTTCCGACTTGCGAGTTTCGGCCAAGATCACACGACTGACCTTCGATTCCAGCACTTCAGTGGCTAATGAATCCGCGGCAGCGTTGTATTCTCGTACAACGTGAAGATATTTAACTGACCGAAGTTTGGCCGCGAGTTCCTTGTGCGTATTCAGCAGCGCTAGCAGAGTTTCCTTCCTGCATGCGACCACCCTTAGTGATTGTTGAATCGCGAGCCTTGAGTCACCAACGGCGACTAAAACCTCGGCACCGTACGCAATAGCAGCCTTGACACCGTTTATCATCCCTGTGTACTCTGCCTCATTCACCGTGGTGGCCAAGAGGTAAGCGTTTGCAGCAATTACTATCTTCCACTCAGGAAGGCTCCAAACCACCCATGAACAGCTCCCGTAGCCGCCGTACTTTTCTGTCTTCGCTGATCAGTCAAAAGACATGAGAGTTCAACAGTAATTACGGGGAAGCCTGGCGTAAAACAACGCCAGGTCCATTTGTATAGTCGGTGAGCCTTTACGTGGAAGTGCCACCGGCGCGAGTGAGTCTTCCAAATCGACGAAACTCGTGATGCTTGACTGCAGTAGCTGCGCGAAGGCGACATATTTCTCCTTCACGCGCTGTACCTTCAAGTGCCACTGCGAAAGCAGCACTGCGAACTGGACCGCGCGTCCGAAGAGAGACTTTGATTTACGCACCAGTTCTAACGTCGAGAATCGTGTATAGTTATGTAGCGTATTTCCTACCAAATGAACGTAATAGATCTTCAACATCAACTGTAACGCCAACCTTCCTTCTCAGCTGGATGGTAGTTCATTTCGGATTCCTTGAGCACACAACCGAGGAATCGTACAGGGTGTAACTTGCCTTCGCGCTCTTGCATAAGCGTCGTACTCAATGTCTATTCATTCGCAAAGAGCATGATATGAGCTTCTTTCGACCGATCGAGGTGCCTGAAGATGGGTGCATGTGAAATACTCGGCTTTTAATTTCTCGAAGGAACGACGTGACACCTTTCAGCGACAAAGTCTTCATCCTTTCAGCTGTTTCAAGCGCGCGTAAGTGGGGGTGACG
>NW_003303730.1:1435850-1464061 GCF_000142945.1 Phytophthora infestans T30-4
TTCATGGGCGGACGTCTTCTCACCGGTTTTCGCCCCTCTTCATCACTCGATATAGCCGACGATACCAAGTCATCGTCTTCTTCCTCACATACGCTGTCTCCAACGAAATCACTGTCAGCGTCGTTGTCTTCATCGTCGTCACTTAGTACAACTGCCAGCTTTCGGGACGAGGCACGGCGAGCCGTTCGACCATCCACTCGTGACTTTGGCAACGTCTTCGCCTTCATCTTCATAGCAGTCTTCCCGTTCTGACGCTTCAGCAGCGTCTGAGCTATAGGCTTCTTGTCCAAGTCATCGTCTTCATCCTTCTGTGTGGATCTCGTCGACCCTCGGCGTCTCTTGGGCATCGGCTGCTCTGCCTCCTCCATCTCCACTAGGGTATCTCTCTTCTTTCTCCTACGTCGCTCAGCACTCATGGCTGTGTAAATTCTAAAATAAGAGAATTAAAGCCAAGTAACAGCAGCACCGACAAGTTTGTTCAGAAGGATGGTTGGTTGGGAGCTCTCAAGAATATTCATTGGTTGGTACAGCCTGTGTTTTAAGTAGGTTTCAGTCACATGTCTTCTAATTAGGTAGGTGGTCAAATTGATGTTTAAGCTACATGTCAAGCGAATCCCGTATTTATTTAGAGCACATATGCCTTATATGCGGGGTAAGACAATAGTCCTCTCTTCCTACCCACTATGCTTCCTCTCCTCATCGCACTTAGTGTGTGCCTCGATTATAGAGGGGCTCCTCTACCAATCATTGGTCAGAGTAATGCGACAGGCAGTCCCAACTTGCCGCACCAGTAAACACCCACCTGTTATTCAAGCAGCTAAAGTGAATAATTGCAAGTTTGGCTATCAACAGCGAGGAATGATTACCACGCTGACAATAATCTGCTCATGCTATCTATCTATGCAGGATCATATTTTGGTCTTTATCAGTGGGATTTGAATCTCGTGCGGCAATTGCGCCGCGCCGTGAAATAGGTCCAACGGAATCCCAGCTGGGATCATAAAGTCGGTCCCGGGTACCACGTCGACGCCTACACTATGCGCCATGACCCACATCTCGAACTCGTACACCGTCCTTCATCCGAGCGTAATCTTGACGCACGCTCGTCGCGTCGTAGACACCTTGCCTACACTAATTCCTTGAATGTCAATGCGGCGTCCGTGATCAGGTACATCTCGGAGTCGCAACTTCAAAGGCGTCAGTGATCACACTAACATACGCTCCTGTGTCGAGGAGGATCGTCGTTCTCTGGTCGTTTACAGCGCCTTGCACCAGAGCTCTCATTCGGATTTGTCCGTTGAATTTCTTGGCCGACCACCACCCTGTCTCTCGCCAGGGTTCAACTTCATCATCTTGGAGTGACCCTTGGGCTCGTCTCGCGCTGCACTCGAAACCAAGCCGAACGAACCCTCGCTGGTGCCCTCATCAGCATCAGCACACTCCACTCTCTCTCCAACACCTCCACCGAGGATTCTTCTCCTCTCCTTTTCATTTTCCGTCGTGTTCACACTTGTTACGTAATTATCAGGCCATTCACTCTGCCCCATATAAACAAAGACACACTCTGCTTCCATTGAAGGCTCGGTTAACTGTGGCAGCCTGATAGGGACCAACCCAGCTGTAGTTGGTGGGCTGCCTAGTTTAAATGACGTTCTTGAGCGCCATTCAGCCTGTTTATGTAGTCGCACAGATGCTCATTACGTTCCCGCTTTGCAGAGTAGTAACGAGACAGTGCCGGCTGCGTGAGCTGCGAGAAATAATAGCGAATGAACGCATCGCTCAACAGCTTCCATTTGCCCTTCGTCTTCTTCGGATGTTGACGGAACCAATGCATGGCTTCGTCCCGGAGGCTTAACTCAAATGGAATGCACCATTTGTCAGCTTCTGTGTGCGCTCCAGTGATTTCGAAGACGAACCCATGTAACCCCTGCATACAGCTCTCGCACTTATTGCAAAAGCCTGAGAACGGCTCGATGCGATCCAATGGTCGGTGCGATGCCATTCCAATCTTCCGTATCGGGTCCACGTCGTTCATCGCTGCCAGCTCATTCATCTGACGCATCAACTGGACTTGAGGATCTTCCTCGTCGAATGTACGCACTAAAATGTCATCGTCACTTGCCGAACCGTCGCCGTCGCCCTGACGACGTCCGGCACCACTTTTAGAAGCTCGTGCACCACCCTGGTGACCGAATGAACCCTCGGCATCAGCTTACAAACGTCGCATACGGCTCTCCGAACGTGGCGTAACCTTGTGCGAGTCTTGAAGGACGGTGAAGCCTCGGTAGTGCCAAACGCACCTCGGTCAGCTCTACTCTTGGTCGGAGGAGTATGGTCGAGTCGTGGGGGTGTCTGTGGTAGCGGAATCTTGGCCGGATCTTCATCAAGCACAGTTGGTCGACTCACAGGCTGCTTCCTTGCATTAATGCACACTCCACCAAATACCTTCCGAAGTTTCTTCGTCCATTTCTAGAGAGCAGCTCCGGCCTCATGATGACGCCAATCTTGGAGCGCATCGTCGATGGGTAAGTCGCATTCTCGACACCCAGCGACAATAGTAGCGAGACAGAATGCTCGACAACTTGGCTAGCCGAAACCGAGTTGACTGGGTATTGAAGTTCTTGCGCAAGCGCGGACCAGTCGACCTGTCGCTTGGAGATGGGCTTGAGCAACTGCTTCCTCTCACCATTCTGCATCAGCGCTTGTACACGGTCGAAAACGCGCTGGGCGGCTAGTATATCACCGTTGATAGGTGGGCGAGGGGCCTTCAGCAATGCTGAATGCTTTACACTCGCCACCGAGGGTTTAGAACCCTTGGTCCTCTGGTCGCCCCGCTCAGCCCCGATGATAGCGTGGCCGTCTCCGGTGTCGGTGCGCCTGTCTCTGAAGCCGGTGTCTTGGCTTCGTAATCGTCATAATCGTGGGCGTCAGGACCGATGTCCGCCTCGCCCTCAAAAGCTCGATGGCGTCTGCAAAGCGTGCAGCCGACACGTCGGGACTTGCATCCTCGTTGCGAGCTCCGCCAGACTTGGCAGGCGTTGCTGGTAGCGAGAGGACAACCGTCGGTTGTCCTTTCGCCATGTTTCGTGTTTTCTTGTTTTTCTTGTTCCTCTTCTCTTGATCGCTCGTAAACAGGAAGGCCATACAAACACTTCACGATGGTCACACTCTGTTCCCGAGTCGCGGCACCAGTTGTGGTGTTGGAAGTCCCACGTGAACGCTAGCTACAAATGTAGCTAGGAAGCTCCCACAACAATACGCCTGCTAGGATAGCAAACGATCGTTCGGGTGGACCTGAAGACCCCAGTTCTGCCCTTGCACCGGGACAGACTGAACCTTGTAAACTACTTACATAGGCCAACCAGTAAAAATAAGAACACGCAGCGAGCACGAGCAACGCGAATAGGTGTTATAAAAACCTCGTGGTCCCAACAGTGGAAGGGTACCACGCACGGGTAAGCCTTTTACAAGGGCACCGAGTGTTCAACACTCGGTTAGAAGAATAAAAGGGATGCAATACAAGCACTCCCAGTCGTGCAAATAGGCAGCAATAAGCCGTCACGTAAAACCTCCCGATAGTAATCGACCAATACACACTGTCTCTTGGCCTTGCCGGATGAACCCTCGCTGCAGAGCTTCGAGCTCACCGACAGGCATAACAGACATAAACAAGCTTGACCAGACGCTTACCTTGAAGCCGGACGTCGCTCTGAGTGCTTGAGTGGAAATTCTGTTCTATATTTATGTTTGTCCTATCGAGCCCATTCCTAATAAATAGTCCTTATCAAGAAAACAAATATCAAGTGAATGATGATCCGTTATGGATATTCTTGCACGCCAAGCGTCGTCTGCACCGTCGCATGAGCATCTTCAACAGCTCGAGCCCTGTCCGAGACGGTGAACGTGCCTTCAAAGGGTCGCGGAATCTTCCGCGAACTCATCCCAACCGCCACCGAGGGTTCGTACCGTAGATGGTCAGTTCTTGGCCGCTGAATGCGAATCCGGCGCGTCCATTGTTATTAATAAGGGCAGCTTGGATTGATTGACATCTGGACCGTATCCAATAATCGCTGAGTGTTCGGTAGTGACGCCGTCGAGTCTCTTGCACCTTGGGGTCACGGTACATCACGTGACCGAGGGTTCGTCGCTTGAACATCTTGGGCGGTGCAATTTTTTCGACGGGCAATTTTCCACAACTCTGGAGAAACCACTACACCACACGTAGTTGGTTGATTGACTTGAAATACGAATTGAGCAAGAAAAGCACATGCTCGATGAATAAGACAAGCATGGCGCCGCGCCATGCAAGACGATTGCGCTCAGGAGCACGCAACTGAAATGGCTGGGATTTTTTATCGACAAACTACGAGATAGCGTATTTCACCGTCGTCAGTAAACTCGGCAAATAAAAGCGTCAAATGGAAGACGTTTGTCCCTTCCAAAGCGCAAGCAACTGAGTGTCTACAGTTCGCGATTCATCCATCGCTTCTCGAAGGCTCAAACGACGTCATGATGCTCACTTGTGTTTGCTGTACTGGCAAGTTGGTTTATCCCTACATTGAACTCTTGAGCTGCACTATCCTATTAGGGGCTGCTAGCAGAAGCCAACAAATTTCCGAAATGAAATAGAGCGTCGGGTAGACCAAGATTTTGCCACCTTCTAAGCATATCGTACTGCCCAATTTCTTAAGCAATTTCTTTGTCACGTGTATTGGCCGTATCACTGTCGGCGCCCGAGTCGTCCAAATTGGAGCGGCACCAGCATCGTCGCTGGTCCCGCGCTTCAATCTTTCGTTGATTTGTCCCAATCAAAATTGCCATTCTCTCTTAAACTGTGGTGCATGTTCGAGTCAGGAGGTAGTTTCCTGTCTCAACGACAGCAGCTCGCACCCATAGTGACAGCATCTCCGCTGCTTCACCTCCGATTGGACGAGCTCATCGTAACTCCTCCTGCGCCAGCACAGCGCTATAGCCTTCTATTTGTTTCCGGTAGCCACCTTATCCGCTCGAATGTCCGCAGCCTGTGCATTCAAGGTCTGGTATTTGCTCTTCACTTAGCAGATCGTTGCTTTTCGGTGATGCTTCTTGATGATCTTGCGCCGATCCTTTTCGGACATCTTCGAAGGTTGAGCTCGGACGTTGTTCCTGTGAAATCTAGGTCCATGCATCACCGCCCTGACTTTGAGCAGAGTCTGCATGTTGTCCTCCGGCCAAACCAACTGAGCAACTCGCGGACCGTTGTGTGTCTCTGACATAGCGAAACAGGATCTGCTGACTGCCAGCAAAGAATGGGTAAAGCTCCACCACATCCTCCTCTGTACGTTAAAATTGCTTCGAGCCTTTCTAGTTTTTTTTCTCTGCTCACTGATCTCCTTAAACGCCTCGGCCTTGCCCTTACTAAGGAGCTGGTCGAAGTAAGAAAGCGATCAACTTGAAGCGATATACTGCCTGATGATAGGTAAGGTCAATGCTAAACAGCAGATTACAAAATGCGATCATTACTTTATTTTAACGACCTCAAAGAGATCATTAAATTAAAGAGCAAAAAGGGAGAAAACCTCCGGCTCTGGTTGGCCTCATTCGCAGACCAGGTGCTTTATGGTGTCTCTCAGGGACTTTACTAAATCTTAGCAGAGTAGTTGATATGGTGACGAACCTACCTGACTCTAAATTTAATACCAGGAAATGCAAATTCAAAAGCTCAAGTGTGCGAGCTTCTAAAGGCGTAGCTAATAATACGAAAGGTATTCTGGAAAATGTTTTCTTAAGCCATCGACGATGTTTCGAGCGATTTTGGATTCAGCTGCTGGTGTACTTCAATAAGCTTGTTCTCTTTCAACTGACACCTAGTACCTTGCTCAAGTCCACCTTACTGCAGATCGGTGAACTACGATAGCTAGTAGCGTCCTTACACCCCTGTGCGCTCACTCCGGTTCACAGAGGCGTCTTTCGGCTAAATACCCAGGTACGGCTGCTCGTGTCCGCCACTCAATTCTTGGAGCAGCTTAGTACTGTTCGATTCTTGGCGTGCGACGGGTAGGCAATAGCTGATTGAAGCGTCCACCGACAAGTCTGTCGGACTGACTCACGTGCGCGTCAGCTCTGCGTGTCTTCACTTCCGGCGGCGATGAAGCCGCGAAGCCTGCTAATACTACCAGTCTCTGTGTGCTTCCCGACTATTCTCTGGTAATAATAGCAGCCATTTTTTTTCACATGAATTCTCTTATTGACTCAATTAAGCAGCTGTCGATTAACTCCTGATTATTCGTTTGTTACTTCTGCTGCTGCTTCTTCGCGGTTATCGCGTTAGCTGTCGGTAGGTCGGCCTTACATTTCTTTGTCGCTCTAACACCCTCGGTCCGACGGCGTCAATCTCGTGCAAAGGCTCTTTTTATGCTGTTTGTGGTTCTCAGCTGTCCGTTATACCACCGTAGGGCCACCCCCTCCTGCCCAACTTGGATACGTCCTTTACATAACGGGTTTGGACCTTGCCACACTACGTCGTCCCATTTTGCCCTTCCACATACTTGGTCACCCCTTCGCGGCTGGTTTACTACTGGTGTTCTTGTACATACGGCTTCTTGGCCGTCACCGATGACGTACAGGCCACCAATACCACGTGTCAGCTGCCTTGTCCTTCCATCGCATATAGCCGTCACACACTTGTTCGTGAACGGCCATATGCATTCCGTTGTATTCTCCATCGCTCAACAATTCACTGGCCCCCCGTCGTCGCAGTCTAGCAGTCCCTGTCGTTCGTGCCCACATGGCGCATCCGTCGCACCACTCCAGCTCCCCGGTAAAACCCTCTTACCTACTTCCGCCCCCTTTTCCCTCCATCGTCTCCGACGGCGGCTGCGTCATCGCACTATGTACAGTCTGTAGCTGCTCACCCGTAGTTACCCTCTCACCAACCCTCAGTCCACATTCGTCCTTCGTGCCATAATTGCTCGTCTTTTTGTTTGCTGATCCATAGTCGTTCTGGGATTCGTTCGTCAAATCCGATAGCCACTCGCATAGCTTCGAGCCCCAGTGTATAGTGCCCTGAACGTGATCGATAACGCTGTCTCCTGCGCTCTCTGACGATTTCAATCGGCTAGATACCTGTTCGGCTTGTGTTGACAGTGACACCGAGAAGAGCAACACCTGTCCCAGCACTAGAGGGAGCTCTCAGCTGATCTCGGTCCACGCCCTTGACTCCAGCAAGTGCGGGCGGAAGCTTCTGCCACGCTATCTTCGCGTTTCGGTCGTCATACCAACGGCGCGTAGGTGTCCTTTATCGCCACAGTGTACCGTGACAGTACACAACCGTGGTGTAGCTGTCTCCCATCGACACCATGTACCGTACGATACAAACCTTTGGTACGGTACGCCTATCACAAGGTTGCCATGTTTGGCGGCAGCAGATTCTGCTGTGCTGTCGCCTGAACAGATCCATGGCCAGTGCTCACATCATGCACGCCGCATGGGCAAGCACATTGTACAGGTCCATCATGAGCTCATACACGAGGTACGTTGTGTACGACACGTACCACAGCTACCATAAGTGCTTCGTGCACTTCATGTGTGTCACGCACGACGAGTTCATTACGCGGAACTCCCGGCAGGCAGCTCGACAGCAGCCAGTGCCGATGCACAGTACGTGCGTTGACCCACAGCGTATACGTCCAGAGCGTATCGGGTCGTGATATGGTGCATATCCTTTGCACCTCTACCCGTGTCTGTCACAGATACCATGTACCCTGATGGTACTCGACCGTGGTGGGGCATATCTCATCACCATGCCACTGCGGCGTTAGTGTCTGGCATTGACACCGAGTACACACGGGTACCAAACCATGATGAGGCAAGGTGCCATCACCACGGTGTCATGCTCGGTGCGGCACCAGTTACGACTGCGTGCGTTGCCTCGACCATCACCTGGTCAGTTGTGTGTGCACTCGTGCACCACACTTGGGTTATGGCTTCACGGCTCATTAAACCCGGCGCATTGCGTATATCACGTACCACAACCGCTTTGTCAGCGGGTGAGACGATCCGTTTACCCTACTCGACAGGTCGTTCATGGCCAAGGAACCTGTGCAGTGATTGCACCCGGTCCGCGCTTCGACTAGTGTGTGGTTGCATACAGCCACAACACTGCTTATTCACTCAGCGATTCCGAGGCACCTAACGTCGGTGGCTTTCGTCGCCACTCTGTCTTGTTTGGGTAGAGCTGCCGCAGCTCTAACCCGGCTGCTCGTCTCCTGCCTACAGCCCATGTACAGCGACGCCTGTATCCGTTAGGAACTTGGTCTTACCTCAAGACCAGGTAGGAAAGGTATTTTCGAGCCTCTCCCCTCTTAAACTTGAGACTACTGAGTATCTCGTATATTGTGATGGCCACTGGCAGGCACGACGGCTAACCACCTCGTGCACCGCGCCGGCATTGACGGCCGCGTCGGCCGTGCCGACCGAAGGCTTCCAGCCTTCGCGTCAGCAGTTTGAGACTGCGCGACTTGACGTCGAGCGAGCTGCTCACGTCTGGCGAGGCCAAGCCAGTCTCGCGCCTTGAGTCAATGGCTCTGTGTGCGGAGCTATGCTACCGGGCCTTGGTTGTAGAGCTGTGTTGCCCACCTGGGCTGTGTGAAACTATGCTACCCACCTTTGGTGCGAAACAGTGTTACCCGCCTTGATGTGTGGAGCTCTGTTACCCACACCGAAGCGCATACAGCGACTTCCTTATCACTAATGGTCTGAGTGACTTTGCGTAAAACTCTGTTACCCACGCTCGGAGCCCCAAATGTCGGTCTCCATAAGCAGTTTCGCTGCTTGCGGAACTAGTTATCCGCAGTGTGGACTTGTGTTACCCACCCGGGAATGCCCTTCTGCACCACCACTGTTGAAGCGCATACGGCGCGATGAACTTCGGTTTGAGATCAGCTCGCGTGGCAGACGCGCGCACACACCGGGCAGAGCTGGTGTCCACCGACGGAGTCAGAGAAGGCCGGGCCCTAGACTCCGAGTAGCATGAACCGACGTCGGCCTGAACAAGGTTCAGACCCGACTTGCGGCGGTTAACGTGACGTGGCACTTTGTTATCCACGTCGTGATGTCTCGTTGACGACATCAGAGGCACTCGAAACCTCGTGTGGCACTGTGTCACCCACACAGGAAGCATATCTAGCGTCTTCCTCTTCCGTTAAGGTCTAGGCAGCCGTGTGGTACTGTGTTACCCACACTGAAAGCGCATGCAGCCTTCCTCTTCAGTAAAGGCCTGGGCGACAGTGTGGTCCTAAGTTACCCACCTGGTTAGCGCTTAAAGGCATAACCGTTGTCGACCCCGTACGGCGCGACAACCTTCGGCGTTGGACGCTGCTGGTGTAGCAGGTCTACACGCCGCGCAAAAGACCCATGCTCTTGGCATTGTCGCAGCGGAGCATTGGCTTGCTGTATGCAGAGCTGTCGGCGCGTTGACAGCTCCGTGACGATTCTGCGTCATGGCGGTCTGAATAAGACATTCCAGTCATGACGGAGGTGGGAACATGACCCACCACTGCTCCGCCATGGACCTGGTCTTTTAGACCCTTATCAGCCTTGCCACACGAAAGTCCTAGCTGTGCCTTGTGTTCGACACAGCCATGTTGTTCATGCGAGAATTGTTAGCGGCACCGCGGTGCGCGAGTTCCATAAACCCAAACGTTCAGGTCCGTTAAGGACGAAGGATACTTCCTTCACCGTGCCAAAGGCAAGTCCACCAAGGACCAGCCCACGACTGCCACTCTGGCATAGATCGTAGTCGAGTGTCGCTATGCCAAGCGACGTTCCGGCGGCGTATCAGAACTCATCAAACGTTCAAAGGGTACCGTACTCCCGTACACCGAGTGTGCTACCAGCCGCCCATCCCTGCCATTCACCGGTTTGAGAGAACTACGTGTGGAGTAGTTATTTACTCCAGAGTTGCGGATAATAGCCCGTCGACAAAGATGCACCGCCCAAGATGTTCAAGCGACGAACCCTCGGTCGCGTGATGTACCGTGACTCCAAGTTGCAAGAGACTCGACGATGTCACTACCGAGCACTTAGCGATTATTGGAAAGGGTCCAGATGTCACTCGATCAAGGCCGTCCTTATTATTAATAATGGACTGGCTGGATTTGCATTCAGCGGCCAAGAACTGACCATCTACGGTACGAACCCTCGGTGGCGGTTGGGATGAGTTCGCGGAAGATTCCGCGATTCTTTGAAGGCACGTTCACCGTCTCGGACAGGGCTCGAGCTGTTGAAGATGCTCATGCGACGGTGCAGACGACGATTGGTGTGCAAGAAAATCCATAACGGATCATTGTTCACTTGATAGTTTGTAAACATGATTAGTACATCTAATTAGGAATAGGCCCGAAAGGGCAAACATAAATATAGAACAGAATTTCCACTCAAGCACACAGAGCGACGGCCGGCTTCAAGGTAAGCGTCTGGTCAAGCTTGTTTGAGTGTGTTATGCCTGTCGGTGAGCTCGAAGCTTTGTAGCAGGGCTCATCCGGCAAGGCCAAGAGACTGTGTGTGTATTGGCCGATTACTATCGGGAGGGTTTACGTGACGGCTTATTGTTGCCTATTTGCACGACTGGGAGTGCTTGTATTGCATCCCTTTTATTCTTCTAACCGAGTGTTGAACACTCGGTGCCCTCGTAAAAGGCTTACCCGTGCATGGTACCCTTCCACTGTTGAGACCACGAGGATCCATAACACCTATTAGCTTTGCTCGTGCTCGTTGCGTGTCCTTATTTTTACTAGTTGGCCTATATAAGTAGTTTATAAGGTCCATTCTGTCCCGGTGCAAGGGCAGAACTGGGGTCTTCAGGTCCGCCCTTTGCTATTCTAGCAGACGTATTGTTGTGGGAACGTCCTAGCTACATTTGAAGCTAGAGTTCACGTGGGAATCCCAACACCACAGTATAAACATCCGTTTCGAAGGCAACGTGGATCTGGTGGTGACTCACACGAAGCTGCTGGAGTGCTACCCTTTCGACAGTGTCTACGGGCTCACCAGCTTCATGTCCATGGTCGAAATGGACAAGATCCTCATCATAAATCATGTCGAGTGCTCAGCGTCCGAATCTTATGCGCTCGGGTCTGCTGTAGATAGCTGTGCGCTCCACGTTCTACTCGGCTTCGAGCCCGAAGTTTGCCAGCTCGACGGTCGTCCGTTCCATCCGCACGTTGTACAAGCGCATGACTGCCCGTAATGGGTCTCGTCGGCTGTCACGACCACGAGCAGCACGATCGCCACCACCACCACGACGCCCAACGTGTCTGACACGCTGCTGGAGGGCTTTTATGACTCGACGGATCTTGATCGAGCTCGACTGAAATGGGTTCAAAAACGTTGGGGATCAGAAACACTTTGAAACATGGATCCACGGTGATGGCGACCGGCTCCAACTGCGATACATTTTCCACGACTGAATTGGGCGGTACCATTGAGATGACCACCACTGGATCCGGGCCTACGACGACGACGGTGACGACTGTATCTGGTGAATCAACGACCACGATTGGCAACACCTCTTTGACCGTATCACACTGGACACATCAGACTGCCAACCAGAGCTATATGTCATTTTCCTCATGCCTATGGCGCAGTTTACATTGTACTATTCGCTGCGTCATCTTGCGTAAGAAAGAAATGAGAATGTGGCTAGAACGGTCAAAGATTACAAGCTACTAGGCTTTTTAAGCAATTCGACTCAACAAGAAATTCAATAGGGAGCACAATTTATGGTTTTGGCACTTATCTACGGACCTCGACTTAAGGTAATCCTGGTCAGGATCAGAGAGGCCACTACTAGAGATGCTGAGGTACGCTTTAGTTTTGACAGCAGCTTCAAATTTGGTACACTGTACCCTTCGCCGAACATCGATAGAGAAAGACGTTCGATAATGAAAAGACGTCTAAACTGGTGTAAATATCGGTACACGTTTCTTATAAAAACGTTTTATCCTTACTAGAATTGTTATTTCGCAGCGTCTTGGCGTTGCCAAACGCTTCAAGCAGCGGGTTGCTCTCTAGAAATGTGCGTTTAACCTTGTCGACGCCTGCACCACTGCCACTGACCCCTGCAATGTAGTTCTGGATCTGTTTAGAGGCTTCGGTCTTGCCCGCACCACTCTCTCCGCTAATTATGACGCACTGGTTGTCTTCTTCGCTCAACATGGTGCGATATGTCTCCTCGGCAGTGGCGCACACGCGCAGAGCCACGTTTGAGAAGAAAATCAAGATGCTCTTTGTACTCGTCCTCGTCCTCTATATCTGCCAGTTCGTTGCAGATTGCTTGTGTAGCACTGAGCGCCTGTCTGTACTTGGTCGCTGCATCGAGTGCCTTCCGCTTTGTTTGGCCAGGCTTGAATTCATTTACAACTATAGGTCTAGGCATCTGCTCTAGCTTTGCAGGATGTAACCACCTGTACACATTCGTATCGAAGGGAATGCCAGCACGACATGTTAATTACTGGACGAAACATGTACGATGCATGGATAATACATGGACATCGCCATAGGCTCAGCTACTCACCGCTCATGGATCCGACTCAATGGAATTACACTTCCGGACACCTTTTTCCACTTTCGGTAGGCGATAGCATGCTGACAGGGTAAACGCATAGCACACGCGAAGAAACACGAACAGCTCCAGTTTGACAGGTCCACATAATGCTCCTTGTGTTTTCCAGATACCACCACGAAGCCAGGCTTGGAGACCGTATCGTAGACGAAAACTTTGGCCTTGGACATGGCCATCAAATACTCCTTCTGAACGTGCTCTGCGACAAAGTGAGTCGTAAACCGCAGCACTTGACACAGCTCTTCATCGTAGTTTCGGCTTACTCGCAGTCCCACGCGATTCTTGCGGAACAAATACTTACTAGACATTCGTGCGTCAGCTCCCACGAGAGCCTTGATCGTTTCAGTCATCGACATTGTGTGGATAACCGAATCCTTAAAGTGGCCGAACCAATTCTCCAAGTGATTGTTAGTGTGGACGCGCAAATGTGCAAGCCGAGCCCGTTTGTACATGACCCACATGCCTGTACATTCATTCCAGTTTTCATCCATGTATTCCAGAAAGGTATTGAATCGTATCTGTGCGCACAGTGTCTTCATCGACTCCCAATTCTTTGTGTATATGTCTTCATTCACGGAGTACACCATATTATGCACGAGTGTATCGATTGCATCATGATCATCTTGCGAGATCTGCCCATACTCAGGCTTTCTGGGAGCTGTGCGCAGGTACTTGATCACATGAAAGAAGCAGATCAACACACGCGCCTTGGGGAAGTACTTCTTCAGTACGCGAATCTCGTGCAAGTCTTTATCGACCATGATAACTTGCACCTTTTCGCCGATCTTATCATCTACCCGCAACAGGTGATCTAAAACACGTGACATGTGCCAGTCGGCATTTCGTTCGATGAGCGAATGCTGAATTGGCTGCCCACGACCGTTATCGTCAATGACCATCAAAGTACACAGTTGGTAGTTGTACCTAGAACACACGAGCAGATTGATATGAGACAAAGATCAATAGATGGACAATACATGGACAATACCTAGACAATACATAGATATAACCTACCGGTTGGTCTTGTGAGTACAATCCACTAGCAACAACTCGGGGAAGCGTACGGTCATGTCTCGCTGGTGCCTCGAAGTCATGCTCATGACACCGGAGTGCCCAGCGTCAGTCTCGTCCACAGTCGCCACGTTGCCATCCATCGCTGCAAACTCGGTAAGTGCTTGTGCGCAGGTATCATCATCGTCGAGCCCGCCTCGAAACTCGGCCTTGACACGCTGGACAATGTTGTCCACGTCTTTCTTAACCAGGCTTTCCCCTTTGTCGAGCAGGTACTCGTAAATACGAGCGCGCTTGCAACCGTACTTCACCATTTCGCGCACGGTGGACCTTGGCTCAGAATCCTCCAACTTTCGGTTCTCTGCGTAAGTTTTGAAGTGGGCGGTACCAACGACGTGGTTGTGCTGGTAAACACCGTTTTTCACTCGAAGCAGCCACTGGCCTTCCTCTTCCACGACTTGAACCACGAACCGAAAAGAACACCCAGTGCCACGAACAAACTGCTTCGGCCGCACACCTGTGCTCCGATCCTTCGTCCGCCACCCATGCGTACAAATATATGTGCGCTGGTACGTTGCCCACTGGGTCGGAACGTATGGTACGTCAAGACCTTCTCGTGCAGCGACAGCTTTAGCCAACCGCTTGTTCCGCAAGTCGCAGCTCACAGTCATGGAAACTCGGATGATCTGCCGCGTTAAAGATGCGTACTTCTTCAAATAGACCGCCCAGTCGGCCCAGCTTGAGTGAAGGGCTTCCGGGGCACAAACAGGCACTGGACAATCTGAAACCTGGACGCTGCATGGACGTTCCGCATTGTCGGTGCCCGACTCGTCGGAGTTCTCAGAGCCTTCTGCAGAGTTCGTAGGAGCGGAAGGAGCAGCATCTGACGCCTCTTCGCTCGAGCTAGCCTGTTGAGGGCACGTAGTTAGCAAAACCGACATACGTATGAGATCAGGTAGTTATGCAGCGCACCTCTGGCTGACCTGTCGCGGTTTCTGAGGCCGGTGATGGCGGCGTCGGCAGTGAAGAGGGCGCGGGAGGCTCCAGTGGGGGAGTTTCAGACTTGCTATCCGACATATCGGAGCGGGGGAGGGCGGCAACGACGTGCACAGCGACGACGGTACCGGAAGCTCCGGCTTATCGAAAGTGAAGTGAGTGGCTGTGGTAACCCTCAAAATCGTTGAGAAGCATGGACATTTTACATGCACAATACATGTATTTTACACAACCCGTAATTTATAATTTTCAGGTCGGTAATTTTACAGCCTGGACAATACATGGATGGCCACCTGGACAATTCATATACTCAGCGTATGGACGATAGCATTTACGTATAATATATGTAAATACGTACCTTCACCAAAGTGTGAGGCAAATCGAGGACCAACAAGCATCTCTTTTCATGAAATTTCAGGAAGAGAGTCGTTTAAAACAATAGCTGTGCTGGCGCGTAGATTGTCCACACAGGACGCCTTGACTACACGATGGTGGGCTTCAATAGCGTTCTGGTGGGGTGTGATACCTGGGACTCCTGACGCTGTAATAAACCAGGATTCCCACGGCTCCACTAAATAATACGCGTTCATCCACTCCGCAAAATCGACACTTCCGTTTTCACTCCAAACCTTAATCATCACCTTCGACAGCGCACAATATTGGTCACGGGACCGAGTTTCGTGTCCGTTTCGTAGAAGCGGCAACACAGAAGCGTCATATACTTCCTCACTCTGGCTCTTGCATACTCGCTCCCGAGCCTTTCTTGCGAGGTGTGGTCAGCAATCGAGGAGTTGGATGTCTGGCCAGACAGTTTGATACGCGTTGGCGATATAGCTGGCATGGCCCAGACTACCAAACGCCAGGTTCAGATGCACACAAAAAAAACTATTCAGCAGCCGGACAGTAGCTCGAAATAGTCGCTCGTAAGCAAATTGGTGCTCTGTCCTCACAAACATGTATACCCATGGTGTAAATTTTTTGAAAACGTGCTGTCAGTGAATGTTTGAGCCATAACTACCAAAGTCCAGCCCCCTACAAATAAATTGAAATCAATAAAAAAAAATTGCTCATTTTACAGTTAATTTTAGATAGTGAAGTTTCAATGATATACCAAATGAAGTTTGTATGTGCCGTCTGTGGCTCCCAGGAGCTGACTGCCTTGTGCGACTTGGCATTTTAGCACATTGCGGAACATACAGCGACTGGTGACGATAAGTCCGAACGAAGTCGCCCTTGCCCCGTTGTTGTCCTTAAACGTGTGCTCAAAAATGTCAAGCACTAATAGTTCGTTCTTCTGCTGTTCGGAATAGGACATATACGTATCCCCATCGTTCGTGTCGTCGAACGATGATCCCAAAAAGAAGACATCGCTTGAGTGGCACATTCGAGCACTAACCCACTTTTTCAGGGCCGCTGGGGTCGATATTTCCCATCCACCTGTAGTACCATTTCAATAACGACATGTTTAAACATTTGTAGCTATTTGCAATATATGATTGACAAAAAAAATTATACTTAAATGAAAAAAGTTTACCCGCTGTTGACGTTTTCAAGTATGCCTTCCTGTTTTTGAGCTGCCCCTCAGTTGCCATCACATCAGCGCCTTTTTCATGTCTTGCCCGAAGTAGTCTCAAACACTTCTTAGGCCTCGCGCCCCTAATAGCATAGTATCTTCAGAAACAATCGGATTCCGTGTACGACCCGCCCGGTAGGGTCCCTTTGTGCTCCCAGCTTCTTCCAAGACAAACGACGACACCAAGTCCATCACTTCTACTATTCTGACGTACTTCTTGCATTTCAGGTGAAACGTGCACCTATACACAGATGTATGGTGTCCTTGAGAGCGCACAAACGCGTACTCGTACACAAAGTGAGAGCCAAATCGCAGTAGTGCAATAGCGTTCGGCGCGCTGTCGCGTGTTGGATGTGATGAGATAAGTGACGGGGTCACACAGCACCTTGCGCTAGAGGAAGTTATCTTCCGAGAGTATACAAACTCTCAGTGAACGGCAGTTTACAGGTCCCTCTTTAGTTAAAAGAGAGCGAAGTGACCTAATTAAGGTAAAATGTAAACTGAGTATATTTATAGGTAGATAAAGCTTGGGTTTAATACAAACTATAAGTCACCTATAGAAATGCAATGTCGTTAACCAATGGTTGGCTTTGAACGACCTTGGTACTTTGTACCAAATATCCCGAAGTATGACGTGTCATACTTCTGAAGTGTGACGTGTCACACTTCATGTAACCAGGGTAGACTTAGGGCTACGTACCCCGTTACATCCTCCCCATCTTAGGTTCGCTTTACCGACCAATCAGAATGAAGAGGTGTTCGTCACAAACTTTCATTCTCAAAGTCGAAAACCATCGGCTTGGCCGCGCGAGCGCGGCGGAGGCTCACTTCACAGTTAGAGCCTCGAGCAGCAATCTGTGCGCTCTTCCTCTAGGTCTCCACTTTGACCGTTATCATGCCTCGTGGCACTGCGAAGAGCGGTGCGAAGACACGCTCCAATACTGCTGCCGGGAAGGCGCAAGCCAAGAGCACTAAGCCTCACGGAAAAGGCTCGGCACTGAAGGAGGCTACTCAGGTGGCCTCCGAGGCGATCGGTTCCTCGGGTGACGCGGCTGTGGGCAAGCGAGCAAGCAAGCGCCGCAGCCCGTCGCCCTCGGCCTCTCCAGACAATCGTCCGAACCCTCGGTTCGTAGAACGTGAGTTCAACTCTGGCAGTGAGGACGGAGCCGAGTCCGAGAGCACGCACGATGCTCCTGCGGGCTCTGTAAGAGGGCACAGCCCAGTGCCCAGTGAGCACAAGAATGGCAGCGTGCAGTCGCTCGCTAGTGATCAAGGTGATCACAGTCCCAGAACGTCTGTGCGCTCTGAGAGTCCGGCCTTTAAGGCTAAGGGCACTCCCAAAGCCCGTGGCGATGAGGAAGAGAATCCTCGCAAACGTCTCTCGCTTGCCGAGGGTCTTGCGCGTGCTAAGGCCTCTAAAGCCGAAGGCGCCAAGCCCTCAAAGAAGCGTACAGCCTCTAAGTCTCCACTCCGCGAGGAGAAGGAGACTCGACACTCCCATCGGAGCATCTTCGACTTCTCGGATGAAGAGGAGAAGAAGGAGGAAGAAGAGGAGGAGGAGGGTGCTATCACTGAGCCCCGGGAGGTCTTGAATGACCTCGACCAGAAGCAGGAGGATTTCCAAGCTGCCCAGCGTGTGCGTGGGGGTTCAATGATGGCACCCGTCAGCCAGGGAGCTGCCATCAACTCAAGAGGGTATTGGCCTCCCGAGATGAGCTCTGGGGCTGACCTCTTCTTAGAGCTTCTCGTCGCTCCTCGTGGCCTTGTGGGCGGTCACACTTCTAGGGACATCTACGAACGTGCCCCTGTTCAGAAAGAGCAGTTGTTCGTTGACAGCTTGGAGGCTGCTCGGTGTATGCTTCTCGCGCAACACCGCATCCCTCTTAAGGACTTCACGACTTGTCGTAAGAAGCCCGAGACCCGGGGTGGTCTCTACCCTCTTTTAGGATACCCCTGGGTTATGCCCGAGAACTGTCCCACGTGGAGTTCTTGTGAGGAAATGTTCTGGGCATGGGTGGAGTCTCTTAAGTCCTCACCCACGGCGTTACGGGAACTTCATGAAGATCAGCTGTTGGTCCGCATCCTAGACCAGCGTGATCTTCGTGTTTGGTTTGCCCACTTGGTCAGCAAGCGCATGCTGCCAAGGGACATGCTGAAGCGCTCGGCTTCCAGCGCTCACGATGCGCGCGGGTACGGAATGTATTCATCGTCCGTACCCCGTTGGCAAGAAGCCCCGGACTACTTATGAAGCTGCCGCCGCTTCTGTTCCCAGATTGCGACAGCCTTCGGGCAGTCAATCAGGAGCCGTTCAATCGGCTCCCACGAGTTCTCGGAGTGGGCATAACCCCTCCACTTCACGAGGAGCTGTCGCTTACCGCGACGCCGTTGCTCCTGGAGGATCCGCTCCACGTAGAAGTGGACTTCTCCATTCCGGTCAAGCAGGGGCGGAGGTGCCCTCGTACGAGTACGAGTACTCGGCGCCTCCCGAGAGCCACTCTCGTCCGAGTGCTCCGACTGCGGGTCCGACACGGGACCCTGAGGTTGACCGCCTCCGTCAACGTGTCCTCGTGCTTGAGATTGCACTTGGCCTTGGGACTGGCGGTAATGCTGCCGCCCAGGCCGGGAATCAGGGCGAGCTCGCTCGTCTTGCGGGCCGCCTGGACCTGGTGGAGCGAGAGGTCGCGAGCCTGCACCTGCGGGTGGATCGCCGGGCCTCTTCGTCCGATCTGGACGAGGCCTTTCGCACGATCCGACGGATCGAGGCTTTGTTGCCACGTCCGGAGCCGCCTGCAGCACACTCCCAGACGTACGCGTATGGTGCGTACCCGGCGTACTCAGCGTACTCGGCGTATGGCGCCGGGGTCCGTTCGTATGGAGCCCCTCCGGCGTACGATCTTGACCGCAGCCTTGCCGTCCCGACCGAGGCTTGGGTGCCTGCTCCGACGCCCTCGTCGACGTCTGTGACCGGCCCTTGCTTCGAGGAGCTGGGTCAAGGTGGGTCTGCGAGTCAGCAACCCCCTGCGAATCAAAGTACCGTTTAATACGTCCAACATAGAACGTCTGGTGTGTCGTCATTGACTTTGGAAGGTCGATGGTGTACGACGCACCATGTCTGGCCAGGACTGCAAAAGGTCCGATGAAGCGGTGCTTCAGTTTGTTGCTGCCGACAGAGCTGACAGTGTCAAGAGGTAGGTTCCTCGTGTCTAGCAACACTAAGTCCCCAACCTCAAATATACTTAAGTTTCCTCTTTCTTGTTTGTCTGAGTACTCCTTTTGTTTATCTTGGGCTGCTGCCATGGCATCGCGGAACCTGCTGACAATGTTCAGCTTGGTATCCATAAAGGATTCCACCTGTTTCCGCAGCGAAACTGGTCTCACATCCGAGACCTGGGAGGAAAGGGCTTTCCGAGCCTCTCCCCCACTTAGAATAGAGGAGTCAGTGTCTCCTCGAAGAGTGAGAGGCACTCTGGGGTAGCGGAAGCCGTTCAAGTAGAGCGGCGAGCACCCCGTGGACGCGTGCACCGCGTTGTTGAGCGCAAACTCAACAACTGGAAGCTGCGTCGACCACGTACGTGGTGCTGCCGCGCACACACTGCGCAGAGTGTCCTCGAGCACTCGATTGACGCGCTCTGTTTGGCCGTCTGTCTGCGGATGATCCGCAGTGGACATCTGCAAACAAGTTCCCAGTAAAGGGAACAGCGTTTTCAAAAACGCAGCAGTGAACCGCGGGTCTCGGTCCGAGACAATCGTCTCTGGGAGACCGTGATAGCGGAACACGCCATCGACGAACTGCCTTGCGGTTTGTTCGCCCGTAACAGTGACGGGAACTGGAGCAAGATCTACCATCTTGCTCAGCCGACACACGAACACCAAAATTCCGGTGTTGCCGTGTCCGTCGGCGGGAAGCCCAAAGATGAAGTCAAGACTCATCGACTTCCAGCAATCAGCCGATACGGGCAGGCTCTGTAGTGGAGCCGAAGAGTGCCCTGCGGGTTTGACCCGCTGACATGTTTCACATGTCTTGACGTACCGGGCGACCCACTTGTAAATGTGGGTCCACCAGAAGGACTGAGAGACCGACAGAAAGGTCTTCTCGCGGCCCAAGTGACCGCTGGAGGGCGCGTCATGCGCCTCCGCGAGGATGTCGAACTTAAGATCCTCGTCGTTGGGTACGACCACCCGTGGAGGATCAGTTGGCTCCACCCGGTAATAGAGGAGGCCATCCTTTAGCTCATATCGGTGGAGCCGTGAGCGCTGTCGCGACGAGAGCCAGTCGGACTTTGCGCTCGTTCCTGCCATAAGGAACTTGACGATAGGCGCGACAGCCTGATCGTCCCGATACGTCATGCGTATCCGATCATATAGATCCGTTGTCACCCGCGTGATGTGGGCCAACTCATAGTCAGGACGCCGAGAGAGGGCGTCCGCAAGCACGTTGAGCTTGCCCGGCTTGTATTCGACGCGGAAGTTATACTCCGCGAAGAAGGACAGCCACCTCGCCATCCTTTGCGAGAGGTGAGGCGAGTTAGTCGCCGTCCTCAAGGATGCGTGGTCTGTGTAGATCACGAAGGGCCGAGACCCAGAAGGTGAACACGAAACTTCACAAGGGCATATTTCATTGCCAGGAGCTTCTTGTCGTGGACAGGGTAGTTCCGCTCGGCGGCTTTGAGCTGCCTGGACTGGAACGAGATGACTCGTTCGTGTCCAGCCGTGTCGGCCTGCAGCAATGCACATCCGATGGCGTAATCGGAGGCATCGCAGACGACGCTAAACGGCTTCGTCTCGTCCGGCAGGGCCAGGACAGGGGCCTCTTGGAGACTGGCCTTGATGCTGTCAAAAGCATCCTGGTGCTCTTGCTCCCAGCGCCAGTCGACGTCCTTCTGAAGGAGGCTCGACAAGGGCTTAGCGAAGCCCGCGTACCCTGCGCTGTACTTGTGAAGGTAGTTGGCCAAGCCCAACCACTCTCGAAGATCCTTCTGGGATCGGGGCGTCGGCCATGCTGCTATGGCCTTGACCTTGTCTGGGTCAGCCCGAACGCCCACGCTGCTTACGAAGCAACCGAGAACTTTAATCTCTGGTGACGCGAAAACGCACTCGTCGATGTTGGCGTAGAGCTTGTTCGCTCGCATCACGTCCAACACTCGGCGGAGGTGTCCTAGATGCACCTCCATGGCCGTCTTGCCTCCCTCGGCACGGCTATGGACAAATATGTCGTCGAAGTACGTCTGTACGAAGGTACGCAAAGGGCGGAGCAGTTGCGTCACCAGGCGCTTAAACGTCGCCGGGGCGTTAGACAAGCCCTGTGGCATGACGAGCCACTCCCAAAGCATGCCGCTTGGAGTGCTTACCGCGGTGAGCGAGATGTCACTCGCCCGCATTAGGATCTGGCAGTATGCGTCTACCAAATCCAGCGCACTGTACAGTACGCTTCCGGCCATGTTGTTTAACAACACATCCTTTCGTGGTATTGGTGTTTGGGCCGGCACCGCTGCGTTGTTCAGCTTGTTATAAGCGTGAACCAGACGCCACTTTCCGTTCGGCTTTCGAACGCAGAAAGTCGGCGTCGAGTGCGGGGATTTCGACTCTTGCACCATGCCTGCCTTCGCTTTCGCGACGAAGAAGGCATCAATGACCTCGCATCGTTCGCGCGGGAAAGGCCGTTGACCCGTGACACAGTACTTTGTGCCAGGCACGAGATTGATCTCATGCCGTACGCCTCGATCTGGTTGGGGTTGGGTCGGTGGGTGTTTGTTCACCACGTTCGGATACTTCGTAACCAAAGGATACACCGGATCATTGGGGTTCTTAAGGATCTCAGAGCCCAAGCGCGTCCGACACTGCTTATTCAGCTCTTCCAGGACGTCCTCGTCCAGGACAGATGAGGAGCTCAACTCCTCCCGAGTGGTCTCGGGCCTTATGAGTACCATCTCGGCAACCTTCCCAGCCTTGAGGTTGGCCAGGAAAGACTCGACCGAGGTTCAGTATCGCTGCAACCTCTGGCAGCGGTTCCAAGTGGACACCAGATTCCTTGACGAGTAAACCGGTCTCGCCATCGAAGATGTGATAACACTCTTCCACCGGCCCTGGACTTCGAGTCGCTTAAGGCGACGTCGTCGTCGACGGCGACCGTGACATGAAACTTTGTTACCCACGTCTGGGGATGTCGGAGCGCCGACATCCGAGACACTCGAGGCCTCGTGTGGTACTGTGTTACCCACACAGGAAGCGTATCCGACGTCTTCCTTTTCGGTTAGGGTCTGGGCGACTGTGTGTGGAGCTCTGTTACCCGCCTTGAACACGCAAATCCCAGCGTTCGTGATGGCTGCAGTACTATATTACCCGCTTGTGGATCTAAGTTACCCACTTAGCCAGCGCCTCTTCTGGGCACTGCCACCATCAAAGCATCCTCGGAGCCGTCATATACGTCGACGACTCCCAAGCATCTGCCGAATGCTTTGGTACCCTGGCATCCCTTGCGGGCGCCCCGGGTCCTGACAGAGGTGGGAACATGACTCACCAATGCTCTGTCGGACTGCGCAGGGCGGCTGGCACCGATTGCCTTGCCTCGTCAGTCGATCCAAGGCTCGGGCTTCTCAAGCCAGGGCATGCTCAGGATCATATCATATGGATCCATATCGAGAACAGTGAGCTGTTCGAGGCTGTCAAAGTCCTCAAACTTGACGGTCAGATCCAATTGGACGTTGGGGACAGTGACGACCTTCCCGTCGGCCAGTCGCACTGACACCGTCCCGTTGCCCTTGCTTTCTCTCAAAGCATCGGACAACTTGTTGCTATTACGAGCAACTCTCTGGCGGCGTGCGAAGCTCTTCGACGCCCCAGAATCGATCAAGATTCTAAAGGGATGATCGCATCCTAGTACACGACCGTGTACTACGAGCAACCCGCCGCTGCTCTTCGCCGATTCGAGAGTGCGAAGACTAAGTCCCCGTGGTACGCGCCACCCGCGCACCCATCACGAAGACTTAGTTCTTCCCCAGTAGGGCGTTCCGCCCCTACTGGTTCCCGGCGTTCCCCTGCCCCCGGGATCCTGGCTTCTGCCATCGACCCTTGAGGACGGGCTTGGGGAAGGACCGTCTGCGGAGTCTTTCCGCGGGACAGTCGCGCTTGAAGTGGCCCATCTTCCCACAGCCGAAGCAGCGGATGTCACGCTGTTCGGCGGACCCGAGTTCTATGGGAACTGGTCCTTTGGGGCTTGTTCGACCGGGAGCCGACAAGGAACCCCCCGGCCACGCTGAGGCCGGCGTACGCGCCTGGCGATGGTTGTACTCTTCTTGAAGGGCCACTTGAATCGCCTCTTCAAGGGTGCTTGACTGCACCCGGAGCAGCTGAGTGCGTGCGGGCCCCACTCGAAGGCCGTCCATGAACACAGTCATCTTGATGTGCTCGTTGAGTGGGTTTACCACTAGGGACGCCGTGAGCTCCCGTATCTCTTGCACGTACTCGTGCAGCTCACGCCTCCCTTGTTTACACGAGAGGAAGCGCGAACGCTGGCGGTACTCGTAGCTCGCCGGGTGGAACGCGGCTCGGAGCTGTTCACACAGCTGAGCCCAGGATGCGAAACATCCAGGGGATGTTGCTTCCCGTGTGTACATCCAACTCTTAGCACGGCCGCCCGCTAAGGTTGGAGAGTGCAAAAGAAACACGAAGCTGCTCGGTCGAGATCAGAACCGCGTCCATCGCGAGCTCAACTTCTCGGACCCAGAAGTGAAGGTTCTCGCCTTCCTTCCCTTCATACGGCTTAGCCTTCAGCCGTATTGGCTTCGGGTGAGGCGGATTTGCTTCCGCCGCCGGAGCCTGCAGATTTTCCCGCACATGCGCGATGAGGCCCTGCTCGGCCGGTGTTGACACCACCAGGCTCTGCAGGGCCTCCATCCCGAAGATGCCTGCCATCTTCCGAACCGACTCGAACTGAGAGTCGTTCATATGAAAGAAGTCGTTCCTATCCATGGCAACGAACTTCGGAGAGGTTCAGATAGTCTACCCACGGTGGCGTGGATTGACTACGAGTGCTACCAAGTGTGACGGGGTCACACAGCACCTTGCGCTAGAGAAAGTTATCTTCCGAGAGTATACAAACTCTCAGTGAACGGCAGTTCACAGGTCCCTTCTTTAGTTAAAAGAGAGCGAAGTGACCTAATTAAGGTAGAATGTAAACTGAGTATATTTATAGGTAGATAAAGCTTGGGTTTAATACAAACTATAAGTCACCTATAGAAATGCAATGCCGTTAACCAATGGTTGGCTTTGAACGACCTTGGTACTTTGTACCAAATATCCCGAAGTATGACGTGTCACACTTCATGTAACCAGGGTACACTTAGGGCTACGTACCCCGTTACAAGATGGCTTCAAGCGTGCGCTCAAACTACCAACGAGTCGTCGTCGGTGTCACTACCGCTAGTCTAGCGGCGCTAGAGCCCGCTGCTGGCGCTGTCTCACGATGAAAATAGCGAAGTGTCGCCACGGCCAACCACTGTTGGCATCCGTCCAGATATGCATTAGGTATACATCTCCATTACCTAGAAAGCATACGTTGTTTTTACTTGAAAAAAACACACAAGAGTTTCATTCTAAAGATTTGAAAACACTCCAAAATCATCCGTTGTAAGGTGATGTTTCATTTGAGATTAAGTAGAATAAAAATAAAAAAAGATAATCTAACCTAAAGGGATACAAAAAAAATCATCCGTTTTAAACTAGATTATAACCCGTAACCCGCCCGCCTGTGGCTCGCACCTGACAGCGAGAACGACTTCGTAAGTCTCTTGGATGACGCTCAACTTGACTTGGACTCGGCTGCCTCAGCCAGGGCTGCTATGGATGACGCAATGATTTACACGCTGTGTCAAGGTGTAGCGTTGAACTCGACGGGTGAGTTGCTTCCACTTGCAGAAGGCTATACGGAAGATTCTCCACGAAAAGCTCTCGGCAGTCAGACAGAGGGCGCGCTCTTGGCCTTCGCCACAGATTGCAGTGATGGAGACTTCGACTACGCTGCGATGCGCACAAACGCCAGCATCCGGCGTGTCTTGCCCTTCAGTAGCGAGCGCAAACGCATGTCTGTGGTTATCCCAGTGCCATACGGCGAGAATCAGTGGCGCACGTATACGAAGGGAGCCCCCGAGCTCGCTCTTGCACGTTGCACCGAGCTACAGACACGCTCGGGTGGCACCATTCCACTGACCAGCGGGCTGTTAGACAGAGGTTATACTGTGAGAATGTAGAAGTGATATTTTCTCTGTTAACCATCTTCCTGTGGCAGCCACCCGTGCCACCTCTCCTGTGCTTCCGTATAGTCGGCGGCCGAGCCGGTCTTTTCTACCGCCTTGAACCGCAGCTGCTCCAGCCGCACGGTCCAAATCCAACACTCCTTCTCGGTCGTCGCACTCTCGGCAGAACACGTCACTTCAGCTTGAAGATCTCCCGCAGTTCCGCGATCCTCGGCGCCGGTAACGCCTTTGGGAGAAGATCCGCCATCATCAGGCGTGACTCCACTATCCCTTTCCTGGCAAAATCACAGATGAACTTCACGCGGATGTCTACGTGCTTCGCACTCGCCAGGCTCTCCTCGGATTCTAGCTGCTTGATCGCCGCCTGGTTGTCCATCCACATGGGCACTGGCTCCACTACCCGGAAACCCAGCTCACGCACCAGTTCCCGAAGTCCCAGCAGCTCGCGCCCCACGTGCGACGCTGACGTGAACTCGGCCTCCATCGTGGAGAGCGACACGCCGGTCTGCTTCTTGCAGATCCACTGCACCACAGCCCCGTCCATCGTCACGACTCCTCCAGTCACCGACTTCCTGTCGCTCTTGTCGGCGGCGAAGTCTGCGTCGCTCCAGCTCTCCAAAGCCATCACGTCGTCCTTCCTCGTCGGCGCCTGCATGATCAGCTTGACGCTCTACGTGCCCTTCAAGTACCTTGCGACCCTCTTGGCCAGCTTCCAGTCACTCGTGGTCGGCTGGTGTGTCCTCCTCGTCGCCTTATGCACAGCGAAACTAATGTCGGGTCTCGTGCACCGTGCGATCCAAAGCAAGCTTCCCACGAGCGATTGGAAACGGCGGATAGTTGGCTCACCCGGCGCACCCACCTTGGTCAACAACTGCGGCTCGTCAACCTCCGCCTCGTTGTGCTCCTCACCAACCGGAACCCGCACACTGTTCGCGCTCGCCAGCCCATGCTGCTCCAGCAGCTCCTCGATCGTCGCCTGCTGGTCCAGCGAGTACCCTCGCCTGCTGTCCAGCTTCACGCGCATCCCCAAGAATTTCCTCACCTCGCCCAAGTCTTTCACGGACAACACGCTCATGGAGCAGAAGAAGTCGTCTACCAGACTCGGCTTGGACGCGGTGACCAGGAGATCATCCACGTACACGCCCACGAGCGTCATCTCGCCGTCCTCTCGCTTGTATTATAGGCACATGTCCGTCACGCACCGTGTGAACCCCGCCTCCTCCAGCTTTGTGTGCAGGAGTTGACTCCACAGCCTGCCTGCTTGGCGTAGGCCGTACAGCGACTTCCTCAAGCGTAGCGCCAGCTTACCTTTTACGCTCACTCCGAGCCTGCGCATCACTTCATCTCCAATCATTATTCCCTGTGGGATCTCCAGGTAGATCTCGAGATGCTGCTCCTTGTGTGCCTTCACGTACGCGTTGAAGATGTCCCCGTGCCTCGCCGGCACGCCCCAGCGACGAGCAAAATCCAGGATGACCTTCACCGTGCTCAGTTCCATGACCGCCGCGAGCGTGAGCCCGAAGTCCACGCCAAAGATCTACTCGTTGCCACACGCAACGAGCCTGGCCTTGAACCTTTCTATGGCTCCGTCTGCATCAGTCTTGGTCTTGATTACCCACTTAGTGTGCAGCACGTGGCTGCCGATCGGAGCACCACCACGACCCACACGCCGTTCTCCTTCCAGCGGCATTTGAGGCTCCTCCGCGATGGCAACCAGCCATTTCCCTCCAGAGCTTGCTCCTCTTTGCCTGCCGGTAGCTCTTCGGGTCGGGCTCCCCGCACGCTGTTCACCACGTCCGCGGTCTGTTCCACCCGATCCTCATCAGCGCCTCCACTCGCCACCGCCTCAGCGGGCTTCCGCGTAGCCGAGCGCGTCTGATGCCTATCCCGCGTCCAGCGAGATTTCTTCCCGCGACGCTTCGCCTTTCCTTCGTCTTTCTCCTCGAAGTGTCTGTCTCCGATGCGCCCGTGCCCTCCGACTCCTCGGAGTCCTCCAGGTGCACGCGCTTCAATTGCTCGTTCTGCGTCCGACAACGTCTCGACGTTGCTCACATGCTGCGTCACTACGACTACCTTATCCTTCGGGAGATACACCCGGTAGCCTTTAATCTCGTCGTTCTTTCCCACGATCATGCCCGTCTTGCCCCGCTCACCCAGGGACTTGTTCTTTGCGTCCACGTGCACCGTACAGGGCGACCCGAAAACCACGATGTCACTCAAATCCGGTGTGCTCTTCGTGAGCATCTGCAGTGGCGACTTCGATCCCGGGTTAGCCTTCGTCGGGCTCCTGTTTAGGATATAGGCTGCATATTCCGCAGCATCCCCCCAGAAACTAAGCGGAAGGCCACAGGCGAACACCATGCTCCGCACCATATTCATAACGGTGCGGTGTATTCGTTCCGCCTTGCCGTTACTAGCCTGGTTTCGCGGCTCGCTAATCTGCCTCCTGATTCCGGTATCTTTGCAGAAGAGATCGAGGGTCTTGTATTCCCCACCACCGTCCGTCCTCAGCACGTGTATACGGCAGTTGAACTGCCGCTTAAAGTATGCCATGAAATGCTTAAGCTTCTGTGCCGCGACGGCCTTAGTCTTCGCCAAGAAGACCCTGCAGTAGTTAGGCCATGATCACAAGGTTGACCATGTATCGGTATTCTTAGTCGATCTCTCGGAGCATCGGCCCTTCAGGCGGAGAGAATGATCCCTCGAATCACGTCAATGGAGCGAGTTTGCCCCGGGTGTCCTTGCCCGATGCTCTTCTGGGCCGGTTTGCCCTGGGGAC
>NW_003303730.1:1464177-1497819 GCF_000142945.1 Phytophthora infestans T30-4
TTCAGCCTGGACAGCATCGACACTCGCATGTTTGGATCCGCGTAGTGCACGATGTTGTCTAGGACCAGGTTGTCCGCACCGCCGCACGCCTCGCTAACTGCCACAAGGTATAGGTAGTGCACTGTCCAGCTTCTCTTGGAGCTCTTCGGTGCCGTGAACATCTTCATTCTCTGCGCGGGTGTGATCTTCGTGGCGAAGGTGTGCAGCATCCGCTGCATCGCATGCTCGAGCGTCGGCTGTTCTTCCCACCAGCCTTCAACCTGCTGGTTGTAGTACCTCTCGGCCATTCCGCTAAGATGATGACCGAGGATGTCAACCTTGACGTCCTCGGTTCACTGGAACCCACTAGCACGCTCGGCGAGCTGTATCTGGCGCACAAAGCGCTTGCCCAACGCCAGGAAACCGCTCCCTAGCCCATGGCACAGCTCCTTTCCGTCGAACGGCCGGATCCCCAGCTTCCTCTGCCGGGTGTCAGGTACCCCAGCGAATCCCGGTCCTGGCGACGGTGGCGGTGGCGCTCGATACGCTTGCGGCGGCTCATAGTGCTTCGGCAGCACCGGCTGTGGCGCCTGGGCCATCTCGACGTTAGCTGCTGTATCTCGGTACTCACGTTGCTTCATCCCGAAGTACGTGGCCGGCGAGACGGCAGGCGACGCGCGCCGCGGCGGCGTCTGGTCCAGGGCCTGCCAGTCCGTGGCTCTGCCCAGGCCCAGCGACGACCCGAAGACGCTGCTCTCTCGACCCTTGCGCTCTTTCTCCTCCTGTCGCTCCTGCGACTCCTCCAGGCGTCCCATGCGCACTGCGAGGTCCTTGAGTAGGTCTAGTAGCTTGTCCTGCGTCCCTTTCGTCTCGTCGTCCGCCTTCTTGACTTCATCATCTTCGCCGTACTGGCTGCCTGCCCTTTCGCGACTAGGCTCTGCTTCCGGCGTGCCTTGGACTTCGTCCGTGGCAACAGTATGAACCATTGGGCTCATAACCTGTTAGACAGAGGTTATACTGTGAGAATGTAGAAGTGATATTTGCTCTGTTAACCATCTTCCTGTGGCAGCCACCCGTGTCACCTCTCCTGTGCTTCCGTATAGTCGGCGGCTGAACCGGTCTTTTCTACCGCCTTGAGCCGCAGCTGCTCCAGCCGCACGGTCCAAATCCAACAGCTGCAGAAGAACGTCCTTGCAACGTACGCGAGACGCGGGTACCGTAAGCTGTGTTTGGCCTATCGAGACAGTGAAATGACCGGCGAGGCTGTGGATTCTGCTTCACCCGAGACGCTGGAACAGCAACTCGTGTGTCTGGCGCTTGTGGCCATCGCAGACCCGCTACGTCCCGGAACGCGAGAGGCTGTGGCGTCCTGCCAGAAAGCTGGCATCGTGGTGCGAATGGTCACGGGTGACAGTGCTCTAACCGCACGTTCCATTGCACGCGAGTGTGGCATCTTGACGGAGGAGGAGGAAGAAGAGACGTACACCGTCATGAAAGGACCGGACTTTCGAGCGCTTGTGCTAAATGCGCATGGACAACTACGACAGGAGATCTTCAAGCAGGTGTGGCCTTCTCTACGCGTTCTGGCGCGTAGTTGGCCACAGGACAAGCGCACGCTTGTGACTGGACTACGAGCTTCAAAGCTGATGCTGCAGCAGCTGGTAGCTGTGACGGAAGACGGGAGACGGCACGAACGATGCACCGATACTTCGAGCTGCCCATGTAGGGTTTGCCATGGGCAAGAGCGGCAGGTCTGTGGCCAAGGAAGCAGCGGATATCGCGTTGATGGACGACGATCTGACAGGCGTAGTGAGCGCCGTCGTCTCCGGACGCGGCGTGCTCGACGGCATCTCGCAGGTTTTGCAGTTTCAGACAGAGAAGGAAAAAAATAAAGTGGTTTATCCGCCGGAAAAAAATTGCAATCAAAATGCTATATTGCGAGTACCGATGAGATTGCAATATAAACTGCAAAGAAAAACTGCAATACTCATCTGCACTAAGTAATCGCGATTAACACTTGCTCACCATCGTGTGACTTCCTTATCGCTTTGGCAACAAGACGTGAGTTTCAGAATTTCTAGTTTACCTTGAGAAACATAATGGCTTCGAAAATGCCAGGAGTCAGGCGGGATCGGCGGTCCGTCATCACGTATTTAGCTGCACTAAACAGCCTCTCAACTGCTACGGATGTTCCTTTCATGAAGCTGAGGTTCTCATATGCCGTTGTCTTAGTCATTTTCAGGCGCTTGCGTTCTTGTATCTGGTGGTAGTAGTCGACCATTTCGCCGTGTACAATGCGTCTAGACGGGGGGGGGGCTGTTTCAACTTCAAACTGCTTTCTCTCTGGTTGACAAATCTCCTGTGGTGTCGTTAAGGACCTTCGTTATTGCTGCTTCGAAGACAGGATCGTGCACAATGGAGGCGTCTTGTGCAAGGTGATGGCTCATCTCCGGATAGTCCTCCAGAATAGCGTCGAAAGTCCCGCGAGCAGAAGCCACGGTGACATTCTTGTCTTGGAGGCCGACACGTAGTGTCGAAGTAATACTTGATCGACGCAGGCATTCCGTCACGTCTGGCTTTATTTTTTGAGAGGGCCATTGTAGAGATTGGTGAGGTACACACAGGGAGTGTTTGTGCTTCTGCGACTGAGAGGATTCAGGAATGAAACTTTTGGTGCACTTTTAAGAAATAACCTATTCCGCAGGTAGACTAGTAATCTCTTCCGCAAACGCTATACCTTAAACTATAAAATTTGGACAAACAAGACCTCAAAGGAAGATCTAACATCAAGGTAGACTTCAAGATACTTCGTACTTAACGCTAGATTATTGCCATTTGAATATTGCAATTAAAATACCTGATTGCATGCCTCCCCAAAATTGCAATACCAAACTGCACCTGAAGAGCCAACTGCAATGCATACAGTACAGCAATGGAGGATTATCGAAAAAATCGATGCAAATTGATTTTTTCTCTTGCCTGGTTCCAGATCACAGTCATCGCTGTGGCGCTCAGTGTGGCTTGTGTCGGAGCTGTGACCCTCCGTCAGTCTCCTATCGCTGCGGTGCAGATTCTATGGGTTAATCTCTCCATGGACGTGTTCGCGTCGCAAGTGCTCACCCCAGCGCCTCCGAGATACTGGCACGCCAGCCAATTCCACGCAGTAAACCGCTTATAACGCCACGCATGGCCAAGCACATCGCTGGTCAGACACTTATCCAGCTCACTCTGCTGCTCTTGCTAACGTTCCTAGGCGACAAGTGGTTCAGCGTATCGTCGACGACGACTCGGAGTCCACTCAGCACTTGACCATTGTCTTCAACACGTTTGTGTGGCTGCAGCTCTTCAACCAGCTCAACTGTCGACAGAGCGTCTCCGACACGCCTTCGCTTTGACTTAAGGAGCTGCGCAAGAACAAACTGAGCATGGCCGCGTTGTGTGTCCAGTGCGGCCTGCAAGTGGCCATCGTGCAACTTGGTGGAGAGCTCTTCCACTGTGCTCCGTTGAGTGCAGCTCAGTGGGGAGCTTATATCGGCATGGGGGCCATCGCTTTGCCGCTCGGCTGGGCATTACGCATAGTGTCGCTCGAAGAACCAATTACCAGACACTTGCGTCGGCTGCGTAAACGACATGAGCAGTGAAAATAACTGACACACACGGTAAGCGTGAATGAAAAGTTGTCGAATGAATGCCTTGACGTCGTGTAAGTTGAAGTGTTCTCATCCAATCATATCCTTCTCCAATACAATTTAGTGCTTCGAGCTACATGGTTGTGGGTCTAAAGCCGATGTAACAGCTGCACTTCGCAGTCGTACAGCCTTTTACCAGTAAAGACTCGCTTGGACGATGCCGTGCATCTCAATACCGGTACATACATGTACGTGTACACGTGTCCGTGTAAGTACTTCAGAAATCGTGTCGAAACTGAACGAACGGCAAAGCTGAACTTTTCATTACCTACTTCCGACGTCCATCAAAACGACCAGCGCCCGGCGCAGCACTTCTTTTCGCCGCGTTGACCCAGCACCCGAATCTTCCGGCGTTTTGAACACCAGCCCGGCGGAACGTCGCACAGAGCATTGCTTTGAGCCCAGTGTCCTGTTTACCACGTCTGAAAGGGTCGGTCTTCTGTGAGCATTCATCCATTATCGATGCGAGCATCAGTCCGAGGCGCACGGTTAAGTTGCCAACAGCCTCGTCTCTGGCCGGGTTGTGCCGAGTCGTCGAGAGTGGACGATCGCGACAGCTCCGACTTCACATCTTTTTCCAGGTACATGTACAAAATTGCATACATGTTTTTAAGCGCTTGAGCCTCGCAGGAAGCTCTACATCGCCTCCGTCCACGCGTACGTGTCGCCTCAAGCGTCGTCAACTGCAAGGAGCGATCTTCCATAACCGCGGCGTCCATCGTTAAATTCAGTACACACCCCGTTTTATGATTCATTCGGCAACATCACGCCACCGACCAGCTTCAACTTGTGCCTTCAGCTTCCCGATCCTCACATCTAATAGACCGATCTGTACACGTGCCAGGAGCGCCACACGTACGTTGCCGACGGTCTCATTCTCCAATTCGCCGGCTTCCGCCAAAGACCAAGAAGATGTTCACCCGTGCCACGTCAGTCACCGTCGCTACACTGCGTCGCGCCTACTCGTCGGCCCCTGGCCAGCAGAAGGTGGCCGTCCTCGGTGCGGCCGGCGGTATCGGCCAGCCCATGTCGCTTCTGCTCAAGGACTGCGACCACATTAATCACCTGAGCCTCTTCGACGTCGTCAACACGCCCGGTGTGGCCGCCGACATTGGCCACATCAACACGCACGCTAAGGTGACGGGCCACGTGGGCATGGAGCAGGCTGGCGAAGCCCTTGAAGGTGCCGATGTTGTTGTCATCCCGGCCGGTGTCCCGCGCAAGCCCGGCATGACCCGTGACGACCTGTTCAACACGAACGCCGGCATTGTGCAGTCCCTGGCCGCCGCCGCCGCTAAGCACTGCCCCGAGGCCATGATGCTCATCATCGCCAACCCTGTCAACTCGACGGTGCCCATCGTGGCCGAGACCTTCAAGAAGGCCGGTGTGTACGACCCCAAGCGCCTCTTTGGTGTCACGACGCTCGACGTCGTCCGTGCCGCTACGTTCGTGGCCGACAACCAGAAGTGGAACCCGCGCGACACCAACGTCAAGGTCATTGGCGGCCACGCCGGCACCACCATCCTGCCTCTGCTGTCGCAGCTACAGGGCGGCAAGTTCTCGGACGAGGACATTGCCAAGCTCACTCACCGCATCCAGTTCGGCGGTGACGAGGTCGTGCAGGCCAAGAACGGCACGGGATCGGCCACGCTCTCCATGGCCTACGCTGGCGCTCGCTTCACCTCGCGTCTCCTGGACGCCATGAACGGCGAGAAGGACGTGATCGAGTGCTCGTACACGCAGAACGACGTGACTAAGCTGCCCTTCTTCTCCACGCCCGTGACCCTCGGCCCCAACGGTGTCGAGAAGGTGCACCACTTCGGTGAGCTCTCTGCTGTGGAGCAGGCCAACTTCGACGAGATGATCGTGGCCCTCGAGGCTCAGATCAAGAAGGGTGTGGACTTTGCCAAGAACAATTAAGTTGCCGGTCGACGTGTTGCCAGCTGCTGACTGCGAGTTGAACGCAGTGAACGGGCAGACGGTAGTTTAGATCGGAGTTTGTTCCTCATGCCGCCTGAGGCTGTAGCCATTAGTATCGAATACAAAATGTGTTTCGCAAAACAAGCCAGACCTGTAAAGCTTTATTGTACTGCCGGGAACACACGTAAGCAACCAAGACGTCCATGACCAATCCAGTATTGGATCGATTCCAGCAGCTCAGATTGCTGGCGCAGACCCCAGTGGCTCCACTCTGAGAGCCATCTTAACTTAGATCTTTCCGAATGCATTGCGAGGAAGGAAGAGGACACGCGGTGCTCGTACTTGGCGTGTTAGTGACACCGAAAACATGGACAGGTTCCACTCAATTGACTGTTACAGCAACTTGCGCTACTAGCAACATAATTTCAAAGAACGCGCAACGTAAGTTCAGCTTCTCGCGACCACAAAAAGAGACGTATGGCGTTAACACGGCGCCTTGTGTATAGCGTGTGTTCTCGGGGCTCTCTGCGCCCTCGCTGGGCGTCGACCTCCAATGTTTCTCGACTAAAAGGCACTCCACACCTCAAACGCAAATTAGGCCAGCATCTTTTGGTGTCCGATGGCATTTTGGACCAAATCGTGGCTGCGTCGGAGCTTTCGGACATTTGTTCGGACACAGTGCGAGTGCTGGAGATCGGCCCCGGAACGGGCAATTTAACGTCGACACTGCTGCAAGTGAGTCCCAAGATGCAGGTCCATGCTGTGGAGTTCGATCCCCGCATGGTAGAGCAACTGAAGCTCCGGTTTCCGACCGAGATCGAGAGTGGCAGCCTCGTTTTGGAACATTCCGACTTCGAGGACTTCCGCTTTGTACCAGACCAGAAGCAGGAGACGAACCAGGAGAAGATCTTTAACGCCTGTGTAGCGAACATTCCGTACCAATTGTCGTCGATTGTGGTGTCCAGGCTCTCAAACTACATGCACCGCTTCCCGAAGACCTTCAAGTGTGCGGTGTTGCTGGTGCAAGAGGAGTTTGCATCGAGACTGTTGGCTGAGCCCGGTAACAAGAGTTACAGTCGATTGAGTGCCAATACGGCGCTTGTGGCTAATGTTACGTCGGTTGCCAAGGTACCGAGAGAGCACTTCCTGCCCCCTCCGAAGGTGGATTCGAGAGTGATTAAACTCGTGCCTCGTGCTGCTGCATTGCCATCGCATGATGAGCAATTTTTCCAAAAGTTTGACGCACTTCTGAGACTGTGTTTCGAGCGCAAGAACAAGACGCTGAGAGCGTTGTTACTCGCCAAGACGGCGAGATCGCAATACGAATTGAAGGAGGATACCGAAACAGAAGGAGAAGACAAGCATCAGGTCGTCACGGAGCGTGTCGAGGCGGCGTTGGAAGCGAGCGGTCTCACATCCAATCGAGCAGTAAAGGTGTCGGTAACCGAGTTCATTAAGTTGCTGCAAGAGCTTCAGGAGCGTGGAATCGACTTGCGTCCAAGCACCACACGCCACTTTCAGAATTAGAGCATTGATACTTTTTTTTAGAGTAAGTCTGTAATTTACAGGTGAAATTTCAGAATCTTTTGAGTAATCTTGATTTATTCGCTCAGTATCTCCATTTTTCTTCCTTTTTTTCTTCTTCTTCACTCGGATGTTCCTAGCTTTTCTACATGTTCAAAACGGTCTTACAGAGGTTGAAATAATTAGACTCATATCCGCTCGGTCCTCGTCAATGGCTGCCGTTCTTCTGGCGCTTGCTATGGTGGCTGTGATGTCGGTGATGCACGTGGGAAACACGAAGTTCTTCTGCGATGGGAGACTCGTCCTCGTCCTGCATCCCTGAGGGGCTCGCTCGTTGCCGCTTGTGTAAATTCTTAGATCCTCCTCCTCCACCTTTTCCACTGTTAGGCGACGACCCGGACGATCCTGTTGCTGTAGTTTTTGATACATTAGGCGACGTTTGCTTAGACTTGCGCGTGACGACTTGAAGGAACCCGTCGCCCACTTCAGCGCACAGTTTCTGCTTTTTTATACTCGGGAACAATGGCTTCACACTACGTCTGCTACTGCTGTTGCTGGTGGGATCGTACTGGACGCCAAAGGCAGCACGTCGTTTGCGTGACTGCGGTGTGAGGTCTGCCAGGGTGTTGCTGTTGGGGCTTCGCACTCGCACCGGAGACTTGAATAGCGTCTTGTTGCGCTCCCCCACAGACTCATTCTCTCCGTCTGTATCTTCATTTGTTTCCTTCTCATCTTCACGTTCTTCGCTCTCCCTCTCGGTTGTGTTGCCAGAGGAGATGGACACTTGACCAATACGTTGAATAAGGGACAAAGACGTCTCGTTTCCGTCTTTTTCCGGAGACGCCATCTCAGCCGCAGGGAGGGCCTCTTTCTCCTGTTCTCGAGCAGAAACCTGCTCGTTCTTCTCTTCAACTGAACTATCCTTGTGTTCTACTTCCTGTTCTTCCTCCTGCTCTTCCTCCTGCTCTACTTCGTCCCGACTACTCATTTTCCGGGTTAGTTCCTCAATAGCCGCGAATGAGTCGAGTCCCTGTCGCTTGAGCCTCCCGAGCTCCTGCTTGACAATTAGGGCGCGCACTGCGTCGTCGTAGTTCATCTGGAACTGACGCATAACGCCACGTACGGCTGTAGCCTCGGGAGGTTCTGTGCTGGCCACGATGCGTCGCAGCAGCAGCTTCACTGCCTCTTCGCGCTTAGTGCCGCCCTCAAGCAGTGTCTGAAGCTCCTGCTTCACCACGCTCTGGAAGTTGCGCTGCGCCTCCAGCATCCGAGCGCTCGGGAAGGAGATCGCACGGGCTGAGGCAGCCGCCGCCACGCGCCGCGTCGTCGTCGGAGCTTCCATGCGGCCTAAGTGCGGAGAAGAAACACAGACGGAAAGTGCGGCTTTAGCTTTTTAAACGTCGTACTGATTGGCTGATAACGGGACGCTGTTTACACCAATAACATCGTGTCACAGACAGTGACTTTCATCCAATAACATTTGAATTGGACTATTTTCGCCAATGAAAAAGAGCATTGAGGGACGGTTACGATCCTTTTTTGCGCGGGCGTCAAGCGACACTTTTAAAGTAGCCGACGAATGGCTCGCCGCATCTCGCAGAAGCGCAACGCCAAGACGTATGAGCGTCCAGGGCTGAGCGAAGAGGAGATTGAAGAGATTCGTGAGGCCTTTAACCTGTTTGACACAGACGGGAGCGGTACGATCGACCCCAAGGAGCTCAAAGCAGCAATGCAGTCGCTGGGCTTCGAGGCCAAGAATCAGACCATCTACCAGATGATCGGCGACATCGACAAGGACGGCAGCGGATCCATTGATTTCGAGGAGTTTCTGGACATGATGACAGCGAAAATGGTCGGTTTTAAACTCTCGAGAGTTACTTGGAGATTGCGAAAGGATTGAACTGACTGTTGCGTGTGTGTTGCCCCAGAGCGACAAAGACTCGAGAGAAGATATCCAGAAGGTCTTCAACCTCTTTGACGACGATCAGACGGGTAAAATCTCACTGCGTAACCTCAAGCGCGTAGCCAAGGAACTGGGCGAGACCATGACGGACGCCGAGCTGCTCGAGATGATCGAGCGTGCAGACACGGACCAGGACGGAGAGATCAACGCCGAGGAGTTCTACGCCATCATGACCAAGAAGACCTTCACGTAGACCACACCGCAGACTTAAGCGTAGAACCTCTTTATACACTATTCTCTTTCTCTCGTTTGCTTCGTCTTCTGGTATTTTAGTCCGCGACAGCGTCATTTAGAGCTACGCAGATGACGGCCTTGTGGTGGCCGCTGTACTGGCGGATGGCTTCCCCCTGACTCAAGTCCCAGAGGCGGGCGCTCTGGTCCGACGAACACGTCACCAAATACGACGACACGGCCGAGAACGCGCAGTCCCAGACCCATCGCTGATGGCCCTGGAGCGTGTGGATGAGACCCGTACTGCTCGGAACAGGCGGCGTCGTCGGCCCCAGGGTGGAGCTCATACTGGACGAGCTCATCTGTCGCTGCGAGCTGATAGATCCGTTGCCGTGCATCTCCGGTTCGGCCGCTTCTCCGCTCGCCGATGCGGCCATCGCAGTCGGGAGGCTCCACACTTTGGCGGTTTTATCCGACGAGCACGTCGCCAGGAACTTGCCATTGGCGCTGATCCGTGTCTTAAGGATGTAGCCATTATGTGCCTGGATCGAGCCATGCAACTCGTAGTAACCCTCTGGTTTCGGACGGTAGAAGAAGCACTTGCCGTGGTTATTAGCTGCTACCAGTGCACTGCCATCTCGCACAATATCCACAGAACGGATACTGCTCTCTCCTGTCTCGCCCGTCGGCGGCTCCAGTTTTGTAGCCATGGCATTGGCAGTGAGGTCGTACACCCGGACGGCTCCGTTCTGGTCGCCCACGAGCAGTTCTGCCTGGTTCGGATGTAGTACCACCGAGTTGAGGGGTACGCCAGCAGCATAACTGCGTTGACAACCGGGGGCGCGTAGGTCCCAGATCTTTACACTACCGTCGTCCGAGCACGAGTACATCCACTTGCCATGGCGCTGGAAACCAAGCGACGTGACGTTGCTGGAGTGGCCGTCGTAGCTGGTTACATGATTGGGGTTATTGCTATTGATCTCGAAGAGGCGAATGTGTGGGTTACCCGCCGCCGCGATGTATTTCTTGTCCGGCGTGATCTGTAGACAATTCACTTGCTACAGTTTCTACGTTAGGGTGAAGTGGTTCCGAGGCGTCGAAGACACAGAGCGGTACGTGGAGTGCCCTACCGAGTCTGGGTACTTGACTGTGCGGTTGCAGGTGCCGGACGCGGCCTCCCAGAAGCGGATCGTGTGGTCATAGCCCGCCGTCGCCAACACCACGCCGGCCATGTTTACGGTTACACGGGAATTGTCAAATTGGACAGGGGGTACATCATAGAAGCTTCTTCACTTGCCTTTACTATGCTCTCTAGCGGCCTTTTTGACAGCATAACCCAACCCTCAAATTCTTAACAGCTGATGGCCCAACCGGCGGCGACAGGGATGACGTCTGCGTCCGCGGCGCCACCAGCTCAACCAGCGATCTCCACGCCCCCCAGTGATGCTACAACCGAAGCCAATTCGAAGACTCACGTTCCTGTCCTGACGGCATCTTCCAGCTCCCAGCAGAAGTCGAAAAATGTCGCCGCGACTGTGGCTCAGTCTTCTCCTGCCAGCACCGCAACGACGACAGCCTCTGTTGGGGCCAAGGCGAGTGTTCAGCGTACAGAACCCGCTGTAAACTCAAGCGCAGATGCGTCTGCGATGGATCGCGCTCTTCGGACGCAAGAAGAGGCGCGTAGACTGCAGTTCGCGCTGGCGCAGCAGCAGGTGGAACAGTACCAGGCGATGACCAAACAGCTCGAGGCTCAGTCAGGCATCCCCATGACGCCGTCCAGTACGATTAGCAGTAGTACTGGCACTATGACCACTAGTATGACAGGCCTGGCCAAGACGTCAGAGGACCTGCAGAAGCTCCGACAGGAGCAGCTGGCCAGACTGCAGCAGAACGTGCAGCGTCAAGCGGCCATGGCTGCACAGGCAGTGCAGAAGAGAAACAACGAGGAGTGGCTGCGTAGTAAGCTGCTGCTAGAGCAGGAACACTTGAGATTGCTAAGGCTACATGAGCAGCAACTTAAGCAGACGAAGGGGAACACGGTGACAGCGGCCACGGCCACGTCCATCGCCGACGGTTTGTTGGCGCAACAGCAACAGGTGATGAGACAGCAGCAGTTGCTCCGAGATATGATGCTGAAGCAACAGAAACAGCAACTGGCGAAGAGACAGCTCCAGATGCAGCTCCAGAACGGAGAGAAGAGCTCAGCCAATTCGACGACACAGGCCGTGACCACGGCGACAGCGAAGCCTTACGTTACAGCCGCACCAACGTATTATTCCCTGAAGAAGAAGAGTAAGACGACGTTTGATACGGATCTGGAGGCGCTGGCCAAGGTCTGTATACGGGTCGCCAACTCACGAACTGACTGCGAGATGCGGCAGGCGCTAGACAAGATGACGTCGTGGTTGAATCGCTGCACGGAGTTGATGCTGCTACAGATCGCACAACGGGAGTATCGCGACTCGTTGGCACATCGCCGCCCGATGCTGATTCAACAGGACCGCTGGTCGCTGGATCTCCAGGTTAAGTCGGAGTTCATCACACAGAAGATCGTGCAGATGTTGGGGGCTTTTGTACTTCGAGAGAAGAATAAAGTAGCTCAGCAGGAAGCGGCGGCAAAGGCTGCAGCTGCCGTCAGCTCTGCTGTTGCTACTGCCGCGGCTGCTACTGCGTCGGTTGGCGCCGCCACTCCTAGTACTACTCCCATAGCTCCCGCTTCTGCTACTTCGAGTGGCACTTCGACAGCCCCTACTAACGGTACTGCCGTCTCTGTTGGAAGCGCTGTCACCGCTGCTTCTACCCCCGCTTTGGCAGCAGCTACGACGTCTACAACACTCACAGGAGCTACAGCATCTCAGTCTGCAGTACTGCCACCTGCCGTCCGAGTTTCTGTCAAGCGCGACATGACAGCGGTCGAGCGGGAGTACGCAGAAATCAAGACTCAGCTGCAGGCTAAACAGATTGAGACCAACCAGAAGGCCAAGGCGAAACGTGACGCGGCCAAACTGGAGGCTGCCAAAGTCAGTAACAGCGCCACAACTGCTGCGATGTTGGCAGCGGCGTCCTACAAACGTCCGTTGCAGGTGGAAATTCCTGGATCGGTCAAGAAACCGCGGACCGACGTGTTCGGTACGCCATCGCCTTCGATTTCTACCGGTTATCGCCCGTCGACCACTACCGTGCCGCCGATATCCCCCCGTGTTGCTCAGCAGTTTTATGATCTCGACTTGGCGACCCGTGCAAGCTCCGAGACGGAAGACAAGATGTATCTCCCTCCAAAAACCATATCCAAAATCATGTACAGAGCGCTGCCAGGCGACCATGAAGAGGAGGCGGTTGGTGCAGAGCCTGTAAAGGGTAGAACGCCGTCCCCAGCCGTGTCTCCTGCCCACAGCGTCCAGGACGTCGACTCTTGTCGAGACTCGATCAGTATCAGCGACGACGCTGTGACGTTCATGCAAGAATGCGTCACCGAGTTTCTGCTCTACTTCACGAGCGAATCCCGCGATCTGTCCATCATGCAGAACCGGAGAACGAAAAAAGGTGTGGGTCTGTCGATCTCTGGCTCAAATGTCGTCGAGAGTATGGAGAATCTGGGATTCACCTCGTACGCTCGAGTGCTGTCCGGATACAACGAGAAGGTCAAGGCGAGTCAAGACGCAGCGGCGAGGACGAAGATGGAACGCAAGAAACACGTCCAGCAGCAGGCGCTACAGAAAGTCATAGCTGCAAATGCTGCTAAGGCGGCAATCGCAGGCAAGAGTGCCACACACACGAGCATCGGGATCAAGCCGGCGGTTGCGTCGCCTCTAACACGACCTGGTCCGGTTGCTAGCGTGTCGCCGGTATCTACAATCACAAGGGTAACACCCACTACCGCAGCAGCAAAACCGGCAGTGATAGCAGCAACGTCGTGTAGTGCAACAACACCAGCCTCAAAATGAGATCAACAGACGATGAGAACCATTTTGGACCGATGTATCTTGAGTTTTGTTCATGTTTTTGCAATTAGTTGCTGACCTTCCTGCTTATACCTTTGGACCTATCTATGACCAGGATGTCGGCGAAACCCGTCGTACTCCCTCGGTTCCGCCTCTCAAGAAGAAAAGAAAAAAAAAACACACCGACGTACGCATTGCACACAAAGTGAAAGCCGAAGAGGGAGAAAAGTGGCTACAGTTGGGTGGCTGGGATAGGAGTGGAGAGGCTGGCGCTGCGCTCGACGGGTATTTACAGGTTTTTCGTGTACTTTTGCGAAATCTGCGAGCACATTTCCCAGGACGACGGCGACTTGAAGTATTTCAACATGTCTGCATCTGTGGGTTGCGTACTGACCGAAGCCGGGAGCGCCGCGGCCGGAGCCAGACTCGCTTCGACGATAGTTCGTAGCTGCAACGTGGTGGACGAGAACACGGAGAAGTAAATGGTGATCCGTGTACGCAGCCGCTTGAGCTGGCGGCCGCGACGACCCAGCGGCTCTTCTTCGGGTTCTTCGGGGGAGTCTTCAGCTTCGTCTTCGTCCAGATCTTCGTCTTCCTCGTCGTTCTCAACGGCTTCAAGCTCGTTATCATCCGGCCAGCGCATGAACTGAACTGCCACCGCACTGCCGTTCGAGTCGCCAATGCCGCGCACACGCCACGCTCGGTACGCCATCAACGAGCGCTTACGCGACCAGCCGAACGGGAAATAATCCTGCGGCAGCACCACCGTCGGCTCCTGTTGATTCAGTTGCAATAGGAACACGGCGTCAGCAGATACCAAGCTGTTCGGCAGCGACAGCGTCATCGTCGTGTTCGTCTCTGTGATGTGGAACGTCTTCGTCGTGTGCGCGTGGATGCAGCGGGCCAACCAGGACAGCGACGACGCCGCCATGGCCGATCGAACCGAAGCCACCCGTTGCGGTTGTTGTAGATGGTGTTCATCAGGCTCGCCCTGGCGATTCCATTCTCCCGTCAAGCCCGTGGCGCCCGTGAGCGCTGCTTCACGCAGTGAGACGGCCACTTCCAAGCCTTGAGGCGACGGGACGGCATCCTGAATCGTCCGGTAATAGTCTGCGAACAGGTGCATGTACGGGAGTGGACGCAACGCGCCTTCTTCCTTATCTCCTGCTTGTTGCTGGTCGTCGTCGTCCAGCACAACCCACCAGGCTTCCTGCATGAGCCACGGCTCGCAGCTCTTGAGCATCTCGTACAGATCCCACTCGCCTTCATCAGCAGATTCCGCATCGCCCCACGACTTGTGCATACGGCGTCGCAGACGTGACACTTGAGCTTCCACCGAGTCGTTCAATAAGTCCACAAGTTGTTGATACGCTGCCAGGACGCCGCGTCCAGCTTGAGCGCAGTCGCGCATCTTTTGCCGCATGTCCTCCAGCAGTCCAGAGCTTACCAAAGACGTGCAAACGGTCACGAGGTTCGAGCACAGATACAGCAGCTTGGGGTTGCTCAGAGGAATCTGAACCAAAGAGTATTTCTTGCGTGGCGTCTGCGTTGCACTTGTGGTCGGCATGGGGGGAGTGATCATCTCGAACGAGTGGCGATACACTTTGGGCGTCTCCTTCTGCTTGGCTGCGACCTCTTCGAAGCGATGGATACGTTTGACAATTGTGAACGCCAGCTGCAGGATGCGTGCACGGCGGTACAGTTCGCTGTCTGTGGGGACTGGAGCCACCAGCGGCGGAGACGAGATCGGGGAGAGCGTGGGGTGGATCTTCTCGGAGGCCTCAATAGCAGCCGTGATCGCCTTGTCCGAGTCCGTCGAGCGGTTGCGTTTACGGTTGAGATAACTGTCGGGTGACGACCCAGGCGACATCATCATCATGGGGATACCGCCGCCGCCTTCCGGGATCATGGCGTGCAAACTACTCGACCAAGTGTCACGTCGAGCGTATGGATATGGCCGGGCAGAAGCGTACGCGTGCTGGTGTAGAGCCGCAGCTGTGAGTCGCGTCGTGTTGGTAGTTGGAGTCGCAGAGCTGGACGATGACGGCGTCGAGCTGGCGATAGGCGTGCTGGCGTAAGGCGAGTGGTTTTCCAGTCGGAGCTGCATCATTCCGGTGATGGGAGTCAGCACCGGAACGGGTCGTTGCTGTGGACGCGACATGGCTAACGGGTTGGAGACCGGCATGGGAAGAGCGGCCAGAGACGAGCGTCGACTGTGGAACGCTCGGTTGGTCCCGGTGGGTCTCGGCGCCGTCGAGTTGTTCAGAAAAGAGCCCACGCCTGGCAGTGACGGCATCGACGCGCGGCTCGCCTGGAGTCCCTCGAAATGCGGCGGGTGTGTAGCTGACAGCGACATTCTTTGAGACTGCTGGAATTGCTGTTGCTGCAGTTGTTGCTGTTGCTGGAGCGTCGGGAACGAGATGGTTGAGAAATAGTCCGTTTTAAGTGACGCGGAGCGCGTCAAGCGCTTTCGCTCACGTCGAGCGGGGTCTCTCTGCCCCGATATGAAGCCCGTGGGTGGGCGCTGTTGAGCTGCCGCGTACATTGCTGCAGCGTTAGCCACCGCCGAGTTGTTCCCCGTTCCAGTACCCAGCAGTTCGTCGATACTCCTGGCGCTCTGGGTCGATCCCGACGGGGATGGGGCTCTAGGAAGCACATTCTGGAACCCCATTGGAGTAGAGTTGGGCGTCGTGCCGTTCACCTGGTTCATGGGCGAGCGGAACGTCTTTCTGGCCTTGCGACTGGATGAAATCCGGAAGGCAGGCGACGCCAGTGCTGCCACACACGTTAGAGTATTGGCATTCCCGCTGGAGCTGGCATCGAAGACGTAGACTTTAAACACGTGCAGGTTCTTGCAGTTGAGACGAGAGGATTGCCATCCGTAGTGCCACGACTGGCGGTTGCCATTGAGTAGGAAACATGTGCCCGATCCTGAGCCATTGGGCACAGCTGAGCCCCGGAACCAGCGACCAAAAGGCTGGTCGGGCATCTTGACATCGTCGAAAAGCTCTTGACGTGGATATTCCCGCCCCACCACGAGGCTGCTGCGTCCCAGACTCGTGTCCACTGTGGTGGGGGACGGTAGCGTCTTGCCATTGGCTGGTTGCTGCTTGGCCACTTCCTCGAATCTGCCCAATACCAATTGGCAATTGGGCAAAAAGCACTCGACTACGAGGCCAGAGCCGCAGAAACTCTTTGGGTTGTGGCCCCCGCAGCAGTGAGGGAAGCAGCGGAGGTTCTTGTGACCACTGGCTTTGTTGCTTCTGCTCGCGTCAAGGAAGATAGCGTTACGGTTAGCGCACGTTTGGAGTTTGGATGCGTTATTTTTAGATAGCTGTTTTAGGGTACCTTAAATACTCGCCCGTGAAGAGCTCCTTGTCGCATTGGTTATGGATAAACCTGCAGGATTCAGAGGCCTCTTCCGACATGCTCTCGGAGCTTGTGTTGTCCACCTGGTAGGCGCTGTACGCCGGGTCCTGCATCCACTGGGTCGCCATCAAGAGTGTGGCCTCCTCGGCTCTTTGACTTGTTCCTCGCTGGGGTCGCTGGAGAAAGCGGGAGTCGCCTCTTCTCTGGCAATTCCTGCTCTCTTCTCCAAGGCGGCCAGCGATGGGCCAAAAAAGCGTCACGATGCGGCAACAGAAATATCAACCAATGCCTACTCCTTCTTCAGCCTATATTCATCCAATGATCGGAAAGTGTCGCTTCAAACCCCCGTAGCGAAAATGCAGACGAGTGATTTAAAGTCACACATGGCGAGCGTCGGGCGTAAGAGTCACCGTTACAGCGGATCTCATGTTGCTCTAACGACACAATACGACGCCCAAAGTCGCCTCGGACATCCCCAAAGCTTCAAAGATGTCCTGGTGTTCCGCCCGCTATGAGTCCACGCTCGAGCATCGCTTGTCTTGTGCACTGCACAACAGGGACATCCTCGAGGGTGGACCTTCTGCCAGCCAGATCAGGGGGAGAGCAGATCCCGGACTTGAGTGCCGTGCGATCCGACAATGGCTGGCGCAGCGGTCAAGCCTTGACTCAAGGCTCAAGACGGCGGTGTCCTCACTGCGGCGTTCGCGGAACACGCGCAGTGCCTTTCGATGGGGTCCCGCTCACTTTGAACCCGCCGGCAAAAATTAGTGGCGCGTGGTCGCTGCGCTGGTGTCTCTGATGTCGTCGGGCCGCGTCCAGCTCTGGGAAGAAAGAGCTTTCCTTGCGTCCGCGACGGCGCCGGCTGACCTGCTTGCAGTCCCCGTTCCATCGGAGAGACATGGAGGTTGCTAGATAAGCAATCTGTTACATGTAGCGTCGTGCCCTCGTCAAAGCGACACCACCGCCCAGTGGACAGAAACTTGCTGGTACGGCAGCCTCTACTCGACTTGTTCTTCACGCTCGCTGGCCGATGGAAGATCGCAGACGCCGTCGCATCGCTCGCTATGTTTAGGTCGAAGCTGCTCGACTTGCTTCGAATATCTTCAGGCTGTTGTGAACCAATCCATCGCGTAAGAACTTCAACAAGTTCCTGTCGGAGCCACTGCAGTCATCGTGCGGTGCCACTTTGCACGCGACCACACACCATGGACCCGGCGACGCAGCTCCGACGTCAACCTAGCGGCCCAATCACGGCGGCGCTCGCACGCGGCTCGTCCACACGCCAGCAGGCAGGCGCTAACGCCGATGCGTCTCAGTATTTCACGCGACTGGAGCTCAAGACGCGCCTCACTACGCTGCAACTCCAGCTTCGTCACCTGCTGGTACAAACCAAGTTGGCCTGGATGCGATGCTTCGGCGAGTCTCGCACAACGGCGACCCGCGCCGCCGCCCTGCAGATGGTACAGCTCGGCGAGGGATTGACAGCTAGTCTTTCGCGTGCCTTCGACTTGGCGGCAGGTACAGCGACTGCACCGCTGTCCGAGTACCAGGCGCTAGTCAAGAGGGTAGAGTCCGAGATGGCTACGTTTCAGAGCCTCGTCGGGAGTGTAGCGAACGGGAACTATCCACAGCTCGAAGACCGAATCGACGAAGACGAAGACGAACAAGACGGCAAGGGAGCGGAAAGTGAGGAAGATGCTCGAGAGAAACCGGTGACGTACCGGAATCGCCCCGTGGACGTTGACTTGCCGTCCATGCAGACCTACTGCAGACACGTCGCTCCGCCGTATTCCTCGTATCTCCCCAAGGCTGGCAACAAGACGAAGACAGACAAGCTCCGTCCTTGACAACACACCCTCTTATATATTTTATACACCCTTACCCTTGTTTGTCTCCTTTTTCCGAACGCTCCATCTAGCGCTGCACGCCGACAAGTTGCTGCTGCGAGGCCTGGAAGAGTTTCCGTTTGGACTTCGCCAGCTTGTGCATCTCGCTCGTGTTCTTGCAAAGAACTTGCAGTACAAACCGCGAGCGACCTGGGTCCAGCGCCGCCACTTTATCGTTCAATTCGCGTCTGTGCGCAACCAGCTCTTCGCGCTTGAGAGACAACGCAGATAGTGAAGCCCCGTCGGTCAGTGAAGTGCTGGAAGATGCGTTTAATTCCTGCTGCGCTTGAAGCGCCTCCTCGCGACGACGCACGCGCGCAAACGCATCCTCGATGCCGCCCAACTCTAGCGTCTGCATCCGTACGACCTCCAGTAGCGCGTACTCCATACAGTCTGCATCGTTCTTCGTGTTGAGGGAGATAGCGCTAAACACATCAGACGCCCGTTCGTCAAAGGCGCGCGTCTCCATGTCGTCGTCTTCGTCATCCTGTCGTGATTTTATATCCTCGGACGCCGCCAGTCTCTGACGCCGACGCCTTGCGTGGTCTTGGTCCAGTTTGTTCATATCGTGAAGCAGTTCACACATGCGATGGAGATGATGGGACTGCAGACGAGAAGCACGAGACAACTGACCTCCTTTCTGTGCTGTTGACTGGTACGATCTCGCCACGTCGATGTATCTGCGTCGACGCTCGATACACCCCCGCGTCGCTGCATCCTGTCCCTCGGATTCGAAGAAACTTCTCGACAGCTCCACCTCCGGGTCTTCCGGAAGGCCTGCAGTGCCAGTCTTCGAGCCAATCCCAGTCAGAGCGGTGCCGGTTGTGGTGACCAGCTTGGCAGCACTCGATGTAATGGCCGAGACGGCGCCCCACGCACTCCAACTGCTGCTACGTTTGCTCATTGTCGAGTCTTTTGACGTGGAAACAGGAGGAGACGAGCTACGCGAGTCCACTTCATCGTTAGGGGAATCTTCGTCCACTGAATGCAGATCATCGTCCTCCACGCCGCTGTAGTAGCTGTAAGTGGCGCGTCGAAGACTCTCAAGCTCCTCCGTAGTAGACAGCAAGAACGCGCGCACTTCTTCCGTCACTGCTAGCAGCGGCTGTCGTAGAACCCCACGCAAGAACGCTTGCAACAGACGCATCCGTTCGCCCACAAACTCCTTCTCTTTGTTAAAGAAGAGCTGCTTGCCAGGGACACAGGGCACCAGTTCGAACGGGAACTGACGCTGCAGTTCACGCTGCAGCCACACAAAGTCGCTGTAGCGGCGGTAAACCTTCACAGAGGAGCTAGGTTCTTCCACTTGACGCAAGCGCGTCCACGTCTTGGCTGCCTGGTACGGGTCAATCGCCTGTGCGCCTTTCGACGTGTCGCTGGCGATGCTGATCACGGCGTACCTCGTGTAGGGCAGCAGCCACGAGCCTACCGTCGTAGGTTCGCACACCAGCACTACCAGTTTACTAGGATCGTGCCGTCCAGCATGCAGCGATAACTGAGCACGAACACAGTCCACCTGCTGCTGTAGCTGCTCTGCCTTGGAGTGAAGCTCCTTGGCCACTGCTGCAGCACTGGACGCGTCTAGTTGAACACGCGCCAGTTGCGCCGCGTCATTCTGCAGTTGTCGCTTGAGATTCTCCGTCTCTGCCTGGAGCACTTCTGCCTGCTGAGAGGCCACGAGCGCTCGGTGTCTGGCCTCCTCAGCCAGTTCCTGTGCGCGTCTCTTCTCCTGCTCATTGATCTCCACTTGTTTGGCCAGGAACATGGCCTTCTGTGAGGCCTGGACACTCTCCCTCTGCGCTGTGCGTGCGTGCTCTTCGGCTTCTCTCGCGAGCTGCTCCTTCTCCTTCACTTGGGTCGTCCACATCTCCTTGAGCTTGCGCAGCTGCACCTGAGTCTGCGCCTCCATCTCCTGACGGGCACGCACGAGCTCGTAGTTCTTGGGTAGGGCGCGTGCACCCGCAGACCCTTCGAGCCGCGTCACTCTACGACAGGTTGGGCACTCCAATTCTCCCGTCTGCGAGCCTGTGTGGGTCGCCCAACCGTCCAAGCAGCTCTGTGGTAACAAGTATAGTTAGGTTGAAGTTTTAAATTGTAAAGCGAGGGGAAGGGGAAGGAAAGGTAGAGCACACTCTACCTGGCAGTAGGTGTGGCCGCAGGTCAAGAGGCGCGGAATGTGGCCTTCGTCGCTATCGTCGTCGTCGTATGGCTCGTTGCACAGCTCGCACTCGACACCACTGTCTGCGAACTCGCTCCACAAGTCGGTAGTGTGCTCGTCCACCTCCACCGGCGTTCCTGTCGCCAATCCGTTAGGCATGTCTGCCGCGTAGAACAGCGGCCCGAGTGCGGAATCGAAAATGGCTTGCTTTATTTTCTAGCTTCTTTCTTTCTTAGTTGACCTTACAGTTTTGAAGGTAAATGTCACGTAATGATGGTTTCAAATTGAGGTTTGATTACACACCAATCTGATAACTGCTTTTTTTAAGTCACTTGTCTTCCACGTCTTCCTGCTGCTCACTCCTCTTTTGTGCCTTGGGGCTGGGAGCGAGGTAAGGTTTGCCGTGGTAGGGTGTGGTCAGAATTCGAATGCATTCCTGCACGTCGATGCACTCAGTGTCGTTGGGATCGAGGGCACTGAGAATGTCGTCGACGTAGCAGCTTACTTCGTGTGGGTTGCTGTCCGGTAGGTGCGCATATGCATTCTCGAGTAGACGCTGTATCTTAGTGCGGAACACGACAACGGGGATATCCTCTTCATTAGGAAATAGACACTTGAAAATTGTCGTGTTAAATAAACTAGCAATCGGATAAAGGTATCCACTGCTGCGACGTACTTGAAACGCGCCAAGTAGGTCTTCTTCATCGTTCGGAGGAGTGACGAGCATCCCACAGAGCACAATCCATTCCTGAAGATCGATAGCCTTGCTACCTGCGCTCGAGATGCACGAGGTTGGAATCAATTATCTGAGCTTTAACTGAAAGACTGACCGTCTGCATCTGCAACGAGCAAATGCTCGTCGAGCTCTTTGTCGCTCGGAGAGATTCCGAGTAGCGTCAGGGCCTATTAACGATTAGCTCATGTCCAGTACGTAAACTGCAATTTCTCCTCACCTCATGCAATTCCGAGCGTAACATGATGCCCGAGTTGTCGGCTGCAGCCCGCAATTCAAAGACACAACAGAAAACAACATTGTCAGCCGGTAACTTCACTAAAGAAAACTAAACACTACGGCGCACTGTCAATCTGGCAAAAAATGTGGCGGAAGAAGCTGATGTCCTCCGCTGATAGCTGCTCCGAGATGTGTTCCATCTGCATGGTTTTCGCTGGATCCAAATTCATTTTGCGCATAGCCACCTCGGTCAACAGCTTGGAGCGCCGCAGACGTGAGGCAGTCAGCCTCGCACGCCTGCGGCGCGAGTTGTTCATGGACGTCGAGCGCGAGTACAGCATCCTTCTGCCTGCAAAAATGGTACGGAGTCTGTTCCGGACAACGTTACCTTGAAGTTGTTTTAAGCGTATTTAACACCACTTAGTTCCACTACAGGAATATTCATCTCAGCTTGCTCTTATAAAGAGAGATGCGGCGCAGCCCAGTCGATTGATCACTTCTGAAGTCGATACTCTAGCACTATGGGTCGAGTGAGTGCCAAAAGGAAGCTCAAGCAGTGCGACCCGTTCTTCAAAGGTAAGCGCGACAATGGCAAGAAGGAGAAGTCATTCGACCTACCTCCAGCCGAGTCCAAGCGCTCCAAGAAGCGCCGGCGCAAGATGCTGAGCGACGAGGCCATGGAGCAGTATGTCATGCGCTCTTCTGAGGTGGACGGAGACGGCGCTGCAGCCCATTCTAACAAGAGGCAGAAACTGCAGATCGGATCAATTAAGGAGGGAGAGTCAATGCGTGACTTCAACAAACGCATCAGCACGGAGGTCAAGCGCGTCATCTACGATGCGGCCAAGCAGGGTCGACGTAGCAGTGAGAAGCGCAAAGCCTTCCTGGCAAAGAAGAAAGAGAAGGCGCGCGATAAGAAGATGACAGATCAGGAGCGCTACGAACGTGACTACCAAAGCACTGGCAACACGAAGAAGGATTACTTCGAGGACGCAGCGCCCGTGCGCTTTGGCGAGCGTGTGGACGCTCCGCCGATCATGCCCAAGCTATCGGGTATCTTCAAGAAGCGCGCACAACAGCTAGAGCGCGAGAAGAACAAGGCGGAGAAGAAGAATTCGCTGGCAGCTGGGGCTCGAGTGATCAAGCGAGCGAGGAAGTAGAAACTTCCTTAGATGTCAAGATGAATACATTGCTTTCTGTTTAAAACACTCGAATTTCGACCGTGTTTTCTATTCTAATGCGGCATTACGCTGTACTAACTTAATGGCACGTTTAGTCGGAGCCCTTGTCACTAGACCCGCCCAGCAACCCTGTACGTTGTCGTGGGTCTTTCCGTAGGTCAAACGAGCTCATATGGTTCCCTCGCTCACGTCGGAGCAATAAAACCGACACCGTTAGTATTACTGACATCAGCGCCTGCATTACATACCGAATGCATCAATTCTCTATCCTCTACTGTAGAAGTCACGACAACACATTCCTTACCTCAAATTTCACCACCTCAACGCCTGGCCGAGCTGTATCTGCAGGCGAGCACGCCTTGAACCTAATCTCACGCTCATCCTCTGGCTTGGTAAGGAGCGCTGCGTCCTTAGGGTCTTTCGGTCGAGGACAGTCCAGCTCCTGGCGATATCCTGTCTCGCGACAAAAGGTTTCGTCCTTCTCGGACGTCGGACACGCCATACAATCCCCCACAAGCGCACAGGCCAGCCCCGATACTGGATCGTACACGCGGTGGGCGGATACCAGGGCCTGATCGCGACGTTGCAGCGGGTTGTTCGAGTCCTTCTTCACTCCTATCTCTTCAGGCGTAGTAGCAAGCTCAGCGCTCTCCTGACGCAAGTGACGGTTATTCAAATCACCGTCGATGTTTGTGAGTTCTTTGCTGCCCGCTGCGGGGGCCAATAGCGCCATGCACAGCGCCGCGAGAGCCACGATTGCCTTCGACACCTTCATGCTGCAATTTCTTTTTTTTACGAAACTTGTTGATTTAGAGTGGTGTACACTAACTCGAAACGAGAGATTGTGCTTGTCACACCTCGATTTATAATAAATCGAGGCCGTTTTATTTAAAAAGGATGTAAAACGGACATGTCGATAGTAGCTGTCGACGTCTCGGTGTCAGGTAAGAGATGTTGATCTGACACCCCTCTATCTTGTCACTATTTCGATTTAAAGACGTACTCAAACTCTCCGGCTGACCAGAACCGTGAGTACTGTACAGTGTACTCAGGACACGAGAGCCTCCACTAAAACCAGCATCGGCGTCGTTTCTGGCACTCTTCAGGTGTCTCTGACGTGCCCGATGTTGGAGAACAGCGCTGACTACAATGGCGCGGACGTCCGTAGCGCTCCCAGCACCTTCGCTACCGGCTGCGTCTTCATCTAATCCAGATGCGATATGTGAACGAACGACATCTAGTGCTCACGCTGTCCAAGCGAACTACACGTAGTAAGGTCAGTAATGGCTCCGTCTGCAGTGTCGACCAGAAGTCCGCGTCGACCTCTATCCAATCGCCCGGTTGCATCTGCGGACCCACCACTACGGCGAGTACGGCGAACTGGGCCTGCCGCCGAATGCATCACGGTCCCGTCGTACACGAAGCTGAGTATCGCGCGGAATTTCGTGGACAACTCGATCTCCAGCAACGCGCAGTACTGTTTCAAGACGGCAGCAGGGCGTTTTGGGTGGCGGTGGAGCCGACGGACTTCGTGTCGGGCGTGCAGATTCTGTCGATCAACGGGCAGGAGACGGTGGTGATCAATTCGACCTACTACTTACTGATTGATGGGAGCGGCACGAGCGTCGCGGACTTGGGTTCCGTTGGTATTTCGCTACATATTGGAGGATACGTCGTCGCTGTCCGCCGATGCGTGTACTGACGGCACGTCACAGTTCCCTACCAGTGGCGACACTTCTCAAGCGATTACGTCGATGTAGACTTCAACGACCACGTCAGCCCCAACTACAGCCATCACTTCCAGCGGCTCCTACTGCACCACCTAATACTCCGGTTTTTACGTCATATCCGACACAAGGTTCTACTACGCCTTCGGTTACGACATCACCTCCAACCAAAGGGCCTACTACACCGCCAGCTACAACGATAACGACTCCAGGCATGACGTCGCCACTAAGTGATGCTCCTATTTCTACTCCTACATCAGCCACAGAAGCTCCGACTACGGCTCCACCCACTACGTCGCCGCCGACTGAAACTATAACAGGCATTGCGATGACGAACTAACCTCATTGCCGTAGTTGATGGCTCGTTTTGACCAAAAGTATGTAGACTTCATACATGTAATTTCCTAAAGGAAATGGCGTCTTCTGATCTTCGCATTCGCAGAATCAGACGCTTCACATGAAAATAATATCGCGGACTGTGTCAGGCTTAAGCGCACTTCTTGGGACACTACCATACTCATCGTGAGCGACACAAACTATAAACTGCCAAAGTGCCTTTACTTGCTGCGATCGTTTTGGAGGGGCAAACGTTCTTCCTGCAGGACATGATCGGATATTGGCAGTGTCGTATGCCTGGCAGCTCGTTGTAGGTCACGTAGTCTCTACTTGAATAGGCCTGGCCGCCACGGGAGAAGGTGAACTGAGCATGCGTCTTGATCTCTTGGGGGGTGATCTTGGCCGCAGAGGAGCTGATGCTCGCTTTTTCAGTGCTGATTGTGGTCTCTGTCGACTCGGTGGCTGAGAATTCGTTCTTTGCGAGACGCAAAGAAGCTGCCATCACCATCGGACTCGCTGTTCATTGTGTCAGAGTTCAACGCCAGTACGGTTCAGCAGCTCCGGTGGAGACTCCAGGCAAGTGCATGAAGCTGCCAGCTTCAATGAGGTAATGTATTGTGCGCTCGTTGATTCGCCAAAGGAATTTTAAGCAATCGGTGTATGCTACGGAGCGAGATGTCGGGCACGACGTCGACTGACACCGATCAGACGTCGGTAGTCGAGTGTCCGAAAAGACGTCCGGATCCGTCGACGTCGACAGCTCAAGTAGGTACCGTACATGTAGTGGCTGGTAAATCGAGCTATTGTCAATTTCGTCCGGACGAAATCGGACAAGGAATCAAGCTTTCGCCGTGAGTGGCCAAAATCAAGTAAAAAACTACTGCATTTGATCGACTTACACTGTCTACGGTAATTAGTCTGTGTGCAAAAAAAGTCTAAGCTAAAGAAATAGTCTAGGTCAGACCATTTTGTGCTCAAGCAAAATACTATAGCTCCTATTCGTATTTAGTCATATCTGGTCGAATGGGTAAAGGGGCTTAGATCTAATCTGGGTTTGTTTTCAAATCAGTTGGTTTTGGTGCTCGTGGTTCTCGAAGTGCCGAGCATATATAGGACATGACCACTTTTACTGCGCTTATAGAGTGTCTGATGGTACCTCCGCTTAGGTGATAGGGGTGAAGGACTGGACGGGGAAGGGTCTACAGAACGCCCTCTTTTAATTCTACGTCTTCATTTTCGTTTTACAAGCTCGTACATGATGTCTACCACCAAGGCTACTGCGCCGTGTGGGGGCTGCGACCAGCCTGTTGGTCCATTTCATCGTTGTCCAGACTGCTTCCGCCACATTCTGTGGACGTCCCACAGGAAGTGAAGGCTTCGGTAAATGTGCGGTTTGTCTCAAATGTGACCACGTTGACCAAGAGACCCAAGATGCACCAGATAACGTCTCAGCACTAAATATCATGGCAGACGCCGTGGTGTTGCTGGACAGTGATTCCGACGTTGAATTTGACTCGTTTCAGCAGAAACCTTCACAGTCAAGTCAATTTTTGCGCCACGCACAATCCGTAAGCAGTATTGCTCACCGTCGAAACGTTGTACGCTGGATGAAAGCGTACGAGGCGACAAGTGGAGTTAAATGCATGTACGCAAGGACTGTAGACAAATATCCAGCTATTTTCAACTCGGCTACCCGTGCGACTAACTTAGCCAAGGCTTTAGACTGGTGAAGGATACCAGAGCGCATATTGAAGGCAGAGCGCGATTCAGTCGCATTTCAGCGCGTCGATGTGATGGAAGACGGCGTATAAATGCAAAAGTTATTGGGGGACGCGGGAGGCCAAGGAGTGCGCGGGTGGAGGGGCTGTACCCGTTGATGTTAGACGAATTTGACAGACTTCGCAAACTTGGCGTAAAATTTGAGCCGCTGCAGCTGGCCAAGGATATCATCCGTAGCATCATTGGACCCTCTCATTCGACTCAAAAGGTGAGCTCATCCTTGACTAATAACTTCGCGGTGGGATCAAAGCATTTTGGAGGCCCATCATATCGTTATCAGATCTCAGACTGGGAAGAGACAGCTCAGCGAGGCAAAGACTTTGCACATAGAGAAAGAAATGGCGCTCCATCCGGGTGAACTACAGCGAGGTTTTGAAGACGGAGCGCTCGATGAAAAATGCAATCGAGAACATCGACGAAACTCACTTTGTCGTGATTTTCGACAACGGTAAGATACTCAGATTTTGTGGTGACAATACTGTCAAATATGCCGACGTAGTGTCAGGAGGAGAAGGAATGACGATGATAGTCAGACTGTCTGGCGGACCGAGTGCGCGGATACACCCACCAATGATGATTCTTGAACTCAAGTGGCAATTACCCTATCCACGGAGTTTCAGACAAATTTCCCGGTGTATGCTATCGCTCGAGCAAAAAGGGATGGATGACGCAAAAGTTGGTTCGAGAATATCTCAAAGAGAGACGAGCGATGCATACAGACGTGGGTGAACGGAAGAAAGTTATCTTCCTTGATAAATGGTTTGGCCACCTGGAAGCTCGGGAATGCCGTGCCGAACTTGATGCTATCAAATCTGATCTCAATTTTTTCCCTCCAAACGCGACAGACCTCTGTCAATCAGCGGACTCATTCGTAATCTATAAGATAAAGGACGCGTTGAAGGTCAAGTGGAACGAGAAGAAGATGGAATTGATTAAGAAAAGCAGTTGGCAAAACAAGATACGGAAGGATGGTTCGTGGTCCGGGAAGCTTCAAAATCCAGGCAAGAAGGTTTTCCTGCAACTTGCTGCAGAGGTGGTGAAATCAGTCGACCTTCAAAAAGACAAGAACGGTATGCCCTACACGCGTAAGGCGATGATACGGTGTGGGTTGTCGCTTGGATTAGACGGTGTGTGGTCAGTTAAGCAGCTTTATCCTCATCTCCAGGATATCATTAAGAAACATATCGTGCACTTTGAAGGTGAGCCTGTTAATGCGAATCACTGACGCGTTAGTTTGTCACAGCTAAACAAGTTAGTAACTGATCCCAAATCGGCCGATTCGTCAGTGCCTCTTCGTGTTACGAGTCCCTGCTCAACCATTGTTTTTTAATAATACAATTTTAGAGTAAATAAATTGTATTTGTCAATAAATAGTCTAAGTCATGCTAATTATGGTAACTAAACATGCAGACTTAACACATGAAATAGTCTCAGTAAGACTAATTACCGTAGACAGTGTAGCGCTACGAGCAGTAGTACGTACAGCCCTTAATTCGAGATTATGTGCTCACACCAATAGTAGGTATCGATTCTATACAAATTGCAAATGAGAAGGTCTTATTTTCCTACTAATTTGTATAAACTTCACAGGTTTCACTCCACAGTAAAGGCTTGGCATGTGTATGAGCTGATAAAAACGTGGTGTACGGAACCAAATATAGCTCACTTTACTCCTATTGGCCCAAAACTTCCCCGAGCAGAGCGGAGATAGGTAAATAAGTGGACGACAAGTTGACGAGCAGAAGAGTAGACGTATCATGTAGAAAGAGCGGCGATAACCGCAGCAGCTCACTTACCGCCGCGGCGACGAAGTATAGTGCCCTCGGGCGGTGGTCGCTGCAGTTGGTGAGCTCGCTGAAAAATTGTAGCTGTGAGCTTTTGAAAGAAACAATCTTTCCGGTGAAAGAAAACGATAACCTCGCTCAAATCGTATTACCTTCTTAAACAAATTTAAAATTCTAGATGTGTAGGAGCTTACGGTTCGTGTGGTAGCGTATTGTAAAATACGGTCGGAGTGAGACAACATTTTTTGCTTGAATTACTACTTGTCTGGTCCGAAAAAGATTTAGCAGCTCTTTAAATCGGCGATAACTTCGATCGTACAGCTCCAACGGAAGCGTGGTTGAGCTAGTTTGAAAGCTCTACTTACGTAGCGTCAGCACGATTTTTAAACAAATTTCCCGCCAATTTTGCCAATACCTGACCATTTGAACTATCACTTTATGGAGGGGTGAAGTTTTTTCGCTTTGACGGAGAAAATAATCAGAATTAAACTTAAAAATATACTAGAAAAGGCGCAAACGGAGCTTAATCTAGTGGTATATCAGTAAAAACAATTAAATCCATTGTCGTGTCAATTACTCCAAATCCGTGTGCATACAAATTCACATATGAGCTCATTTGAACCAATCGTATCCATCTCAGAATGAACATTGATGTGGTGTAGCGGGATCAGCAAAATCTGCGAGATTGCCAGATCCAACTTACCAACTGCGCCCAGACATCGACTAACGGAGGGGGTCCCCCGATGATCCGTGTTCTGCTGAACTTTCCTCACCTTGTGTACCCGTCGGTAGGGCGGGATCTTGCTCTCTCGGTAACTTCCGAAGAGCTCAAGTGGTGAAGCTTGAGTGTCTTGGCGAGACGTGGGGATGGGGTGGAGCAGCAGTGGAAAATCTTCACTCTGCGTCCGTGGATTGTTCCGAATCCTAAGCGAATATTCGAGCTTATGGATCCGGGGCCTAGATCGTGGATCTGGCCGTAGGGTTGCCTTGCGGGTGTGTCCCTTGCATTTGCGTTCCTTTGCGTCGTACTTGCCGCCTCCTGTGACGGGATCTTGAGAGTTGAGAGCCTCTAGGGTATGACCGACCAAGTAGTAAATTCGGTTAGCCCGTCGGATCTGCACGTGTATGGGAAAGCTTACTAGGTTGTAGGAACTGGCCCAGTGTATTATCCAGTTATCACTACCAACACTAGATTCGCAATTCCCAACCTTCTCCGAGCTCGTACGGCCAATGTAGTTCCGGTTCTTGAGGGCAGGAAGGCACTTGCGTGTTATCGTGCAAATTGAGGTCTGTATTGATATTTAAGCCTATACCTGCCTGGATCTCTACCTCTATGTCTTTCCCTCGTTAAATCCCTTACCAGGCTCGATTGCATGTCCTTCTTCCCTTGACCCATCACCCCAGCTGTATTATCTTCAGATCCACCGGATCCATGGCGTAATCATTATGGTCACCCTATTATGGGTACACTCATCAGGATCAGGTCGCTTGGATCCACTTCACTGTAAGTATACACTCGTCGTGGATCTGAGCTCTCCAATCATCCAACATCATCTCGCAACCGTCTGTGATCTCCATTGTCCCACGAAAGTTCGAGATCCACTGCATCCACCATCCCTATACTCTGGATCCAGGTCCCTCAAGGCGGGATCCTCCCTCCTTGGATCCGAACTCGGAAGTATGGGATCCGGGGTACCTCGCGGTGGATCTTGACTCCTCGTTAGCCGTGGCTACTAGATTCACCTTCAGAGGGCACCTACCATCCTTCCTTCATAGGATCCACACCCGATCCACTCTTGTATAGTATATCCCATATCCATCTTGGTGAATCCAGGTAAGGGTGGATCCGTGGTAAGTCTTGGTGGATCTTGCCTTCCCGTACTTCGTTCATACCAGATCCATCGTCATTTCATACGGGGAGCTGCTCGTCATGGCTAATCCACCACAGGCAACTTGCATCCGTGCCAGCCAACCCAAATCCTCTCTAATCACTTGAAATTGTCACTGATTCGGGATAGTGACCCCGCGTCAGGCCCATTCTCTTATTTCTGAGAAAGCACTTCACCACAATCGCCTCCTGTACGTTGTCGGCGCTGCACAACAGCGTTCATGGCGTGCATTACCAGCATCCACAACCGCTTTCTCCCCTTCGTGACACATGTCTCCCGCCAAGCGTACCGGCAAATCGTCGGGCAAGGCCCCATCCACCACACCTCCGGTCAGTCCGTCTTCCATGTCGCCCACCGATCTGCGGGTTCTAGCCCAGGCGCTTTCCGATCAGGTGCAAACCCTGATGGCGAAGCTCCAGACTGCTCAAGATGCCCAAGACCAAGCTGCGTCTCTGCACACTACCCAACTTCAGACCTTGCGAGCCCAGGTCCATGACCAGGCTATGGAGATCCAGGGGTGGGAGCACCGTGCGGCCTCTCGGTCGCAGGACCTGCGACTCTTGCTGGCTGATCAGGCGGTCGAGATCCGCGACCTGACCGGACGGCTGGATCGCGCCTCCCGTCAGCGAGATGTCATGCGGGATGACAACGACCATCTCCTTAGGGAGTTGGCGCTCGCTGGATCTGAGATCCACCAGCTCCAATCCCGGATCCACGACCTCGAGCGGGATCTGGAGGATTCCCAGACTGCTGGGGCAGCTGCGGATGCGAGCTTGGACCGGCTCCGTGACGAGTTGCGTCTGACCCAAGAGGAGGTGGTGACCAACGACTATGTGGGATCCACCCATGGCGGATCCGCCTTAGGGTCGGCGCGTGGAGGGTCCCCCGCGCCAAATCCACCTCCCTCATCGCCGGATGTAGCCCTGGCTCAACTCTCTGAGGAGTTGCAAGATACCAAGGCGTCGCTCGAGAAAGCGTCTGCCGGACGAGATTACGCGCTCGAAGAATTCGTGCGTATGACTCAATTGCGCGACGAGATCCAAGCGAAGCTGGCGAACAGCGAACTCCAGCGGGACAAGGCGGCTACCGAGTGGGCGGATGCCAAGCGTGCACAAACGGAGCTGGAATCCAAGCTTCGCCGCCCGAGTACGTGGATCCTCTTTTAGTCCTTGCTAGTCACCCCATATTCACTCGTTATTGTCAATCCAGGTGACAAATTGAAAGAAGCCGATGCGACCGCCGCGAAACTCCGGGATCAACTCGCTGCAGCCCAAATTCAGCAGCAACAGCTGGTCCTGGAGCGCGATCGTGGCTTATCGGAGCGGGATTTGGCACGTCGACGACTGGCGCTGGTGACAGCTGCCGTTTCGGACCCCTTTCCTCCCTTGTCGGGGCCCTCTCGTGCTGCCAGCGTCTCTGCTCCTCTTCCGTCTGTAAGTGGGGCGGATCCGTCAGCTGCGAAACGTCCGCGTAGTGCATCTCCCGCTCCTAGCACCGGATCCCCCCGTCCTCATAAGCATGCTCGCGCTTCCCCAAAGGCCAAATCCAAAACCGGTTCGGCATCTAAAACGGACTCTCAGGTGGGACCCACATCCGCTCCCAAGGCAGGATCCAAATCCACATCCAAGACGGGTCCCACATCCACGTCCAAAACTTCCGCCTCTCCCTCGAAGTCTGGAGCCGGATCCAAGACCGGATCCACCACTGCACCCAAGTCGGCTTCAGTATCCGCGACTGGATCTGGGCCCAAGACTGGATCTACGGCGTCCAAGACCGGATCCGGACCCAAGACTGGGTCCGGTGTAGCATCCAAAGCGGGATCTTCGGCATCCAAATCTGGATCAACCGCCAAGGCTGGATCCGTTGTTGTATCCAAGTCGGGATCGACGCCCAAAACTGGAGCCACGGCTGCGCCGTCGTCCCAGGCAGTGGTGTTCACTGGATCCACAGCCATCGTCGCTCCTACGACGGGGTTAGCCCCATCCACGGCTAAATCTGGACAGCCTCAGTCGGGATCCACCACTGCCCCTTCGGTGACGACGCCTGCCGTTCTCCGGCCAGCTCCCACCGGCCATCCGCCCGCTCGTGCTGGATCCGGGAAGGGGAAAGCTAAACGTGTCATTCCCCCGGGATGCGGACTTGGCAGCTCGGAGGATGACGAGGATGAAGAGTCGGACTGGTCCGACGGCTCAGGGCCTCCTAACCGATCGTCGTCGAAGCGTACGTCGTCCTCCGGCCCCGTACCCTTCACTCTGAGCGATGAGGACGATGACGACGACGATGACGATGAGCGTCCGGAGGATTCGGAGGAGGCTCGAGCCGCTGAGGATGTCTTGGAGGAAGACACGCGACGGGCTCTGTCCCAATCTTGATCCGAAGCCCGGCGGAGATCCCTCTCGACGCCGCCTCCACAAGTCGCTGGCACAGCCGGATTCGGAGGCGACACTGCGGGACCCGCGATCCAAGTCGACAGTGACGGCGGATCGGGTAGCGATGGTGGGAGGGGGTCGCCTCGTGGTGGCGGACTCCTTGGATCTGGCGGAGAGGGGTCGCCTGGTGGCGGATCCCGCGGATCCGGTGGAGGGGGGTCACCTCATGGTGGCGGCTCCCCAGGATCGAACTCATGGTGGCGGATCCCCTGGATCTGTCTGATCCCCGCTCCCCATAACTCATCACTGCCAGGGATGCTCCCCGTGGCTCCGTTCGGTCCGGATGCCGCCTTCATTCCTGGTAGACGTGCTCCTGTGGCCTTCGCTACCAGAGACATCGAGCCTTGGTCCGCCAAGAAGTTGAACCCATCGCCCCGAGCCCACGAGCCTATTGGAAGCTTTGCGAGAGATCGACGAAGCCGACCTTGGCGCATCCAGTTTCGCGGGGACCTGAGCCAACACCCAGGACGCCAGATCCAGCGTCTAGTGGGCAAGTTCTTCAACGTTCAGCCCAAGACTACCTGATCCTCATCACTCTTTGACGCCACGTCCCTAGTTTCAGTCTTCGTGGATTCGTTTCGTAGCAGTAACTAGCGACTGGAAACTGGGTCGAGTTAGCCCTTTGCATAAGCTATTATAATCCACACTCTCTTACTTGAATATGTCTATAACATTCCCTCGTTGGTTGCGAAATCTAGTCAGAGCCTTTCAGTGTACACCTGGATCTGGGCTGGATCCACCCTTTCAGTGTACACCTGGATCTGGGCGGGATCCACCCTTTCAGTGTACACCTGGATCTGGGCGGGATCCACCCTTTCAATGTACACCTGGATCTGGGCGGGATCCCGGATCCGGTTGGATCCGCGCCTGGATTTCATCCGGATCTAGCGCCAATGAGCCAGATCAATTGGGTCAGATTAGTTCGGGCCCTTGAAAGCTCGCGCTTGAGATCAAGCGGGACTCTT
>NW_003303730.1:1504838-1507076 GCF_000142945.1 Phytophthora infestans T30-4
CAAGCTGGAAGCGCGGGCGAGGATCCGAAGAACAGGAAAGCCCCTGTGAACGGGAAGACTCGAGATCCAGTAGGTCATACGCGTGATCTGACACAATCCAGCCAAGATCGAGCCAGATCCAGCAAGAAGCCAGTGGGACTATCGTCAGATCGGTCTCAAGGTAATCGCCTCACGGATCCGGTCTCGCCAGTGAGCCAGACGGCCACAGGCTATTCCGACACTTCCTCGGACACCCTGCAGCGACACTTCGAAGCTGCGATGAGTCGTTTCCTGGCCGAACAGGGTATGAGAGCGCCCGTGCCACAAGTGCAAGTGCTCCACGAACATGGAGCACGAGACGTGGAGATGAAGTCCGTGGAGGGAGACAACTCCCATGATGAGTTCGACCCAGATGATCTGGATGGCCCATCCACTTCGTCAGCAGTGGTAGCAACAGCCACAGCAGGGGCAGGTGGATCGTCCATGATCCAGAGGGTACGGATCTCAGCCATATCGGATCTGAAGGAGTTCACGGGCAAGGATCAAGATGAGGACCGAGCGAGAACATGGATCAGCAAAGTCAAGTCGGCCCTCATGAGAGATCAAGCGTCGGATGCTGAGAAGTGTTTGACCTTTGCGGATCTGCTAGCGGGGCCAGCCAGGAACTGGTATCGGCAGCTGGGCAGATCCACCAGGAACAAGTGGCCAGATTTGCTGCGCAGTTTCCAGACCCAGTACTGTGGATTGGGAGTGTCGGTGGCACGACAATACTACCACGCTCGCCGCAGATCGGATGAATCCCCGCTAGAATACCTACATCGACTAAATGTGGCCGGTCTACGGGCCAAGCTGAAGATCAAGGATGGGGGATCCAAGGTACTGCGGGAACACGTGGATCATTTCATCGAGACGTTGGGAGACGTGGATCTGGCCGACAGGCTGACCCTGTTACGACTTCCCGACGCAGACGAGCTTGAGGAAGTGCTGCGGGCGGTGGATCGCGCGAAACACCGCCAGAAGAAGGCGGCGGTCGGATCCGGCAAGTATCGCCAAAAGGCTCCGACGCCTACGGCCTCAGCTCGACGTGTCCACCAAGTCACGGCGCCCGACTCAGGAACTGAATCAGGATCCGAGATCTGCATGACAGGATCTTGATGCAGGAAGTCGCGTAAAGCTTGGTGGCGATACACAAACTCGAGATCCTTGTCTGACCAGCCTGACCTGGATCCAGCTTGGTCTTCTTCCGACTCTGGAGCTTGCATCTTCTTCCGCGTAGTCTTACTCGTTTTCGTCTTCTTTCTCGTTTCTTCGACTAGCGGGGTTGGGTTTAGGTACAGTGTTGGCTTAACCGGTGAATCTGCAAATGCATACCGTTTCGCCTTCACTTTTCCTTGTTTTGTTAGCGGATCTTGACTTGCGTCAAGATCCGCAGGGGTCCCCGAGGGGACCTGGGGAGGATAGAGAGGTTTTTCTTCTAGATCCGGATCCGGATCCACCTCTCTTCCGTCGACAGAGCTCCTCCCAAAACTCCATTGATCCGCGGATCTTGTTTCATTCAGCAGCGTCTTCGTCGATCCGACTTCCGACGACGCCTCTTCCCCTGGCTCAATCTTCACTTGAGCATCTTCTTGGGACTCACGGTGAGATCCCGAGTCACCAAAAGATCCGGGCACGCGCACTATTGTGGTGTAGCGGGATCAGCAAAATCTGCGAGATTGCCAGATCCAACTTACCAACTGCGCCCAGACACCGACTAACGGAGGGGGTCCCCCGATGATCCGTGTTCTGCTGAACTTTCCTCACCTTGTGTACCCGTCGGTAGGGCGGGATCTTGCTCTCTCGGTAACTTCCGAAGAGTTCAAGGGGGGAAGCTTGAGTGTCTTGGCGAGACGTGGGGATGGGGTGGAGCAGCAGTGGAAAATCTTCACTCTGCGTCCGTGGATTGTTCCGAATCCTAAGCGAATATTCGAGCTTATGGATCCGGGGCCTAGATCGTGGATCTGGCCGTAGGGTTGCCTTGCGGGTGTGTCCCTTGCCTTTGCGTTCCTTTGCGTCGTACTTGCCGCCTCCTGTGACGGGATCTTGAGAGTTGAGAGCCTCTAGGGTATGACCGACCAAGTAGTAGATTCGGTTAACCCGTCGGATCTGCACGTGTATGGGAAAGCTTACTAGGTTGTAGGAACTGGCCAATGTATTATCCAGTTATCACTACCAACTAATAGATTCGCAATTCCCAACCTTCTCCGAGCTCGTACGGCC
>NW_003303730.1:1507455-1515510 GCF_000142945.1 Phytophthora infestans T30-4
CATCCCTATACTCTGGATCCAGGTCCCTCAAGGCGGGATCCTCCCTCCTTGGATCCGAACTCGAAAGTATGGGATCCGGGGTACCTCGCGGTGGATCCTCGTTAGCCGTGGCTACTAGATCCACCATCAGAGGGCACCGACCATCCTTCCTTCATAGGATCCACACCCGATCCACTCTTGTATAGTATATCCCATATCCATCTTGGTGAATCCAGGTAAGGGTGGATCCGAGGTAAGTCTTGGTGGATCTTGCCTTCCCGTACTTCGTTCATACCAGATCCATCGTCATTTCATACGGGGTGCTGCTCGTCATGGCTAATCCACCACAGGCAACTTGCATCCGTGCCAGCCAACCCAAATCCTCTCTAATCACTTGAAATTGTCACTGATTCGGGATAGTGACCCCGCGTCAGGACCATTCTCTTATTTCTGAGAAAGCACTTCACCACATTGACCAATCACACATGCGAGAGTTTCTTTTAGAAAAACCTAGCTGCTAATTGTTTTACGGACCGGAGAAGTAATTAAAAAGAAAACACTCTTATGAGGTTTTATTACAGGACATACACATTACTAGCTGTGACATCCTTCCTCACTGACCGCGCTTTCGTGACGTGCCGTAAAAGAAGGCGTGGAGACCCAACGCGTCTTGAAACGCTGGGAAATGTTGCCATCTCATGAATGCTTCAATGGTAGACGATACTACATTAAATATGAGCACGACTAACAATAATCATTTTAATATTAAGTACTTTTAAATCATTAGTACAAAACAAGATGGGGGGGTCATACATAATTCATGATTCTGTTGCATTCCGCCCGTTTGTCTCACTCCGGCCGTATTTTACGGTATCTTATCTGTATATGATCGCTAGAGGAGATACGGTAAAATTCAACAGTACTACTAGCCCAATTATCTCGTATACATCCAAATAGAGCTCTAAATCGATGCTTTGGCATTTATTTTAGCTCCATGCGTTGAGCAAATCCGCGCCATTTCACCAGAGTATCACTGTACTTTGCAAATCCGAAATCTACCACCTCCAGAGGCGGTGGATTTCGATACACTTTAATAATTTTGGCTGCATCGAGACGAATGGTCTTGGAAAGGGGATCAGCAGTAGGAAGTCGATACCTTGCATCTCTACGAGAGAGACTCTGTTGTCGGCATCAGCTTTACCAACACTTTCCCCTCCTTCTCTCTATTTTCTTACAATTTTGCTCCCTCCTCCGCATGCTGACAGACACATCGCTGAGCAATGCTACAAGCCTCCCAGAAGGATCTTGTCGCGCTGCGCTGACCAACCTGTGCTCTGCGGATTGAAAAGACCTTGCACTGATGCTGTGGTCGTTTTCTCACCCCTGGACGGACTTGGGTCCACTCAGGGAACGTCGACAACTTGTGATCAGCAGAAATTGCTGCTCCAACACCGCTCGATTCTGCTGCTCTCGGTGAAAAGAACTGACCATAGAAAAAAACAAAGTCAGACAAGTTAGCTATACAACATGTTGAGATTACCACAAGTCATATGTACCTCCGCAAAGTCATCGGTGGTTGTCTGTAGTAGCTGAGTCTGCAGCACCTCCAGAAATCCCGCATGACCAGCTGGACCTTCTCTTCTCCGTTTGAGCGCCTTCTAAAAGATAATAAAAGCATTGACCAAGGCCATATCGACCACCCCCAGGAAAATGGTCTTGTAGTATTTGCGTAAGTGCACGAGCTACAGCGAATAGCGCTGGAGGCGCAATTGATCATGAATTGCAACCCCACCCATCCAGCGATGGTAGTCACGCATCGCGGTTGTGAGCTTTTGAAAGAAGCAATCTTTTCGGTGATCGAAAGAAAAATTCTCGCTTAAATCGTATTACCTTCTTAAACAGAATTACAAATTCTAGGGGTGTTGAATTTTAGCTGTGATAACATATTAATACATAAAATGTTATCACAGCTAAACTCCAACACCTCTAGAATTTGTATATATATAAAATGTACATAATACAAAATATGCTATCACAGCTAGACTTCAACACCTCTAGAATTTGTAATTCTGTTTAATTTGATTTGAGCGAGAATATCTTTTTCGATCACCGTAGAAATTGTTTCTGCTTTTGAATTTTACAATTCACGACTTTAGATATGTTTTATTCTTTAAAATCATACTTTTATTTGAATAAAACATATCTAAAGTCGTGAAATGTTTTATTCATTTAAAATCATATTTTTATATGAATAAAACATATCTAAAGTCGTTTATAGATACTGTAAAATTCAAAAGCACCACCAGCCCAATTCTCAAGTTAACAAATGCTTGTTTTATAGAGGTTCGATCTCTTATTGCAGCCATTGAAAGAGAAACTATGCGCAACGACGTCAGCGCCTATAACGAAAAAGAGCTTTGGGCTCCTGCGAAGGTGTTGTCACCTAATTATTAGCGTTAGCTTATGGCTAACAGGATGAATCTGTAGTTAGTTTGTGCCAAAGTTAGTGCAAGCAGTGGAAGGAGATATTCTGTCCAAAACGAGTCCAACAATGTCCAAATTGTCCAATTGATAAATGACGGATTTAATAATCTAAAAGATTGTTTTGTATATTTTTCCAGGACTGTCCAAACTGTCCAAAAGCTATCCAAACTGTCCAAAAGCTATCCAAACTGTCCAAAAGCTATCCAAACTGTCCAAAAGCTGTTCAAACTGTTTACATGAAGTTCATGTAGTCGTCGGGGACTTGAGTGACGACAGCTTCAGCGTGGCGAGGCGCTGTTTGAATTCCCAGCTTGATGTCATGGATGCGGCTCACGTAACCTAGTGCCTCGGCTTTAGCTGTCTCCATATACGCCAGTAAGCTTGGATGAGCTCCACGCCCAAATTTCTCACCGAAGTCGCGGTTGTACTTTTCGAGCGGGTTATTGGTCCTGTTTGTGATGTCAACCCCACCAACCATCATGCTATTGACGTTCCACAAGCTGGAATCAAACCGCCCCATCCACGTCTTGCGAAAATATCGTCAGAACCGATCCCACTTGCCCTTGGAGCCCTCTTCGTTAATCAGACTTCGCACATACCGGAGTCCCTGGTTAAAAAAAAATTTACACCGTCATACAAGATCATAACGTCAGAATTGAAGTGTCAAAAAAGTCATGACAAAAAAGGTAAAATTTTAAACGATAAGAAAATAAAAATATGCGCACCTTGTCCTCGATTTCATCTGCAGGAATGATGGTCAAAATGTCGAGTTTGCCGGGGTCATTGCATCTTTCACCTGATCCCTTGAAGGGACCTGAAGGGGGCATGTGACGGTGCAGTGCTTGTTTCCAATGAAACAAACACCCCACAATATGCACTTTCGGGAACTGGTTGACTACAGCGTTGATCAGCGCGAGCTCAAAGTCGCACGTCACGCTGGCGGGTTCTAGTCGGCGGTCCGTCGCAATGAAAATCATCGTCAATGCGTCCAGGTAGGTGTCGCTGTCTCGTCCTTGAAGGAGTACGTACATCGCCGGAACGTACAAGTTAACCGTAGCGTCCAACAGCATTACAATAAGGCATTGTACGAACGGTTTCGGCACCATTTTAAAGGTACCGTCGATGAAGACCGGAATAGCTGGGTTTCGTAGCAAGAGGACTAGATCTGGGTGCCCAAATCCTACGATACGGCGCTCCTTATTCTTGACAGAGAACCCAGTGTTAAACCTCACAAAGGAGCGTTTGTCCGAGTCGCTGAGCCAGCGCGCCTCGGTCTTGTCGAGCGAGTGTAGCATATCGCAACCCATACCCTTGCGGGTATTTTTGACAATGTTGACACCTTGCAGCTTTGGGATGGCGTTCAGCGTGCTTCCTTTGTGTAAGTTGTTCAATGCTGAGCGGACACGCTCCCACACCATTGATGGAGCTTCAGACGCTGATTCTAGGGCCGCTCGCTGGAGCTGCTGACGCATTTCACACCGCACATCCACGACTTGTTTCGGCAGTAAATTCTCGCAGCTGTGCTCACCGCGAGCGCGTACGTGTTCTCTTTTTGATATCAGCTTTGCAAGGCAGCCTTGTCGGAAATGACGGCAGTTGTAGTAGATGGTGCCAGTGACTTTGTTCATTGTCCTAATCACGTACTCCTTCCCTTCGTGCAGCATTTGGGAAATGCCTGAATGAATGCCCTAGCTCGAGAACGCACTACACGCCAACCGTTACAGCCTTACTTTTACAAGCAAAAATGTAATATTTAGATCCGTAATTAATAAAATAACGCATCTGTTTTGGACAGATTTTGGATAAATATGGTAATTTATCACCAAAACAGCAATTTTTTTTTGGATAATTTGGACAAAGTTGGACTCGTTTTGGACAGAATAGCCAATTTACACGTACCCATAATCGAGAAATCGCCCGTCGGGTACGTAAAAGACACAAGCAAACTTATCCGATTGGATTCTTAGTGCTTTGGTTTGCGATGAAAGCTTCGATCTCAATCGCTCCCAACCTCAAAACCCGAAGAATAAGTAGAAGTTAATTTGGCACCAAGTTTGAATAAGAAGCATGAGCGTAGTTCTATTCACAGTTTCACTCGGATAGCAGGTGCCCCAATCCTGTTAATTTGTTGAGCCTGCAACTGAAGAGCTAAATCTAGAAGTCGAAGCTACATGTAGTTAGAGAGCCGAGGTGCTCGCCTCGGGTTCAGTAAGGGAATTCTTGCGATACCGTTGGTGTGATATACAACAGTAGGTGCATGAATAATTTTTTTTAAGCATTAGCGGCTGCGTATTTGTAAGATCTGTAGTGTGATTTTACACATTTGTAGTTTTGAAAGCTTATCTAAATTCTGCAGTTTAGAAGACATCTGACACTCGTAATTAGAAGAGACGTCACACAAAGATACTTCTGAGAAGTTATCCGCATTACTTGTACAGTGAAATCCTGATCTTGAAATACTGACAGATGGAGGAATATTAGCCTTCATACATGTATGTGTAAAAAGATGAAACGAATGTCCTGCAATTTACACTGATTTTGCCATTCCAGGGCCTATATTTAACCTTTAGCTCCTATAATAGTGGCTCCCCACGTACGAGGTGGCTCAGAAAATGGGTGCGAACGCAAAATAGGGACTATTGCTGCTCCAAAATAGCCCTTCTTAGCTGGGTACGAGTTTGGGACAAAGTCTGAGACTAATGAACATTTTAAATAATACTACAAGTAGTATTAAACGAACTGAACGAGTACTGTACCGGTGCATGTACCGGTACAGCAGAAACTGAAATGCACATACAGATTATACCCTTGCAAACGCGGTCAAACTACTTTCAGCTTTTTCATCCAAAACTAACGTGGTACTAAGGATTTGCAAGAATCCATAGCCTATGCTTACCTGATATCCTTTCGGAACTAAGGTCCACATTCTGGGCGGAGCTGTAGTTCACTTCTCAACGTGGGCAATGAGCTTACGGTACCGGTACACTACCTGCTGCGAAGGTGAGCAGTAAGAACGGATCAGCTGCCTACATACTGTATCAAAGAAGTCGCTAGATACATGAACTGTATTAATAATACTTCGAAGAACAGCCATTTTATCTGTTGAAGGGGAAACGATGATCACAGAACCCCCAAACTTATTCACAGTCTGTGAATAAGTATCTGTGAATCACTTATTGGACTCCATAATATGGAGTCCAAGCTGTCCAATTGCAAATCCCATATTATGGGTTTTGCAATTGGACAACCGACCTGATACTGTATTACACGTGTTAATAATAAGTGAACAGTGTTCACAATAAAGATAACAAAACAGTGTACACGAACACGTACTACTGCATGCTCCGCATGGCTTCATTCAATATCTACGCCCCCTCCTCCGAGTGCGGCATCGTCTCACACAGGTGCATGGCGAACCGCAAGAATACACTGCTACTGCTCCTGAAACGTACGCACAACTTCACTTTAAGCAGGAAATGGCTGCGTTTGAAATCAATGCTGAAGAGGACTGTCTATACTTCGTTCAAATCCCTTCAAATAGAATGCGCCTGTGCCAACAATTGTTTACGGAGCACATTGCTGGAGGAATTTCCAAATTCAGTAAAAAAAAATACTGGGTTGTACCTGAAGCTGATCCACATTTCCAATATATAGTAGAAATGTTTGACCATGTGGAGCCGCTATGTCAGGTGAGAAACCGATAATTTTCGAGTGTGCATTAAGTTTTGGCGTGCACTGAAAAATGCAAAGCAAAACTGGGACAGAACCGGTAGCGTTGGCATTTGTGAGGAATGATGGGTTTGTCTGTCTCTTTTGCATCCCGAGATGTACATGCACCGGCACTGCACAAGATTACGGCTTTTGGCAGTCGGTGTTATTTAACAATAGTACCGGAGCTGCGCATTTTCTTTCAGCTTGTGTTTCTCTCCCAGAGCCTCACTTAACTTTTTCTTTGTGACACGTAAGGCAAAAGCGGAATGCTTCGTCAAGCTCGTCCGTTGGTGGTGTTGATCGCTGTGACTTTCTTGGTTGCCAGTGAAGTATTCTCCATGGCTCTAGCCTCCGACCAGAATTCGAACGTTGCATCGATCACGAGCCAAGTCCAGCGGCTTCTGCGGACTCATCACGCTACCATAAAAGTCAACGCTGACTCTGAAGAAAGATTCCTGACAGAACCCCCGCTGACGACGGATGAAATGATGGCGATGATGAAGGCAGGGAAGTCTAAAAATGCGTACGCTTTCGAGCTGGGTATTGCTGGACAAATGGCCGATTTCATCAACAGCGGGCTACCAGATATAGAAACGTTCAAGAAGACTCCGGAGTTCCAGAAGTACGAATTCTACATGAACTTCTTGAACGATATGCGGAAGGACGACGATTATAAGCCGTTGGTGGAGATGATCAAGAAGAACAAGGGCGAGACAGAAGCTTTTAAGACTTTGTTGGTGAAGGTCGAGGATAGTGTAAGCAAGAAGAAGGCTTCTCCGTCGGCCATTGTCAAGCTTGATCCTTTAAATAGGGAGCAGGCTATCGTGGAGAAGATCGAGCTTGCTCTTAAAAAGAATCAGGCTTTAAATAAGAATAAGGCTTCGTTGGAGACGATCGAGCACACTGTACGTATGGCAGCCAAGTCCAAACCAAGCACGTGGAAAATCTTTAAAATTATCTCGAGGCTTAAAAAATTAAAGCTAAAACGTTAAACAAGATACAGGCGTGTCTGTTACGTTACTGGATCGTCTGCGACTTACGCTGAGAATACCGTGTTTATTTTTCTTACCACGTGTACATATACTGTTGTGCTAAGCTTGTGCCCACGTATGATCGCAATTGTTCTAGCGGTGAAGGATTGTCATCATAAATACTACAGTATTACGTAGCTTAAATTACCGGACTTTTAACGCAGTCTCAAACGATTTTCTTTTCACGAGAAAGCTCAAACAGCGGCTTGCATCAAGCCGACTGCAAAGGACAAAGTCGCGTTCTTATAGTGGCCGCCGCTGACAATTTAAACTATTAATATAGATCACAACGTCCAGCAATACGGCTCTGCCCGAGGACATCCCACGAGAAAATGACCCTCCTTTTAAATGAAAGCGTAGGACATACAGTAACCAACTCACCAACGACCATTTTTACGTGAGAAATGCACGTGCAGTATGTTGGCTGAATGTTGCTTGATAGTGAAAATACACACGTACCGAGCCCCAAATTTCGAGCTCAACACCTGCAGGCTAGCATTCCTATTGCATAGTAACCTCGTTTGTTTCCATAAAACCAATCCATGAGCAAGACAGGAGGAATACACCGAACGCTCTGCAACAGCTTCAAATGTGAGCCAGCGAGATCACGAAGCGATCGAAGTGATCGATGGCCAAGTAGTAATGCGATCCCAACTGAAGCAAAGCCACACAGTGCTAAAGCACTACCATTTACTGCCACTCACAAGAAACACATACGTTGGAGGGATCCGACCACCTGAAGTCAGGCAGCAAAATGAATCCATCTCACGGATTCGCATCTCATAATATTAACCCCCCAAACCCGAGAGCCTGTATGAGACACGATTCCGCGAAAAGCTTAACGTGTCTG
>NW_003303730.1:1516015-1520292 GCF_000142945.1 Phytophthora infestans T30-4
ACAGCCTGAAACCGATGTGCCTGATAGACAAGATGGTGCGTTTGATCTTATTGTGTATGTACATGTTATGACTCTAACGCTACCGTGTATATAGTTGCTGACCGAACTGTCAGTCCAGATCCAGACACGACGAAGACTGTTTGTCCGAACATTCAGGCTACCTCTCCACACCTGGCAGAGAGTGATTTGGGCAATTCAGTTGGTGATGAAAACGGTAAGCAGGTCGAATACATTGCTTGTACCTGTGAGCTACTGCTAACGCTAACACACCACTCCCTTATAGGTACAGACGAGTATCCCAATTGTAGTTTACATGCTGAATTCGATGCTGCTGCTACATCTGGCTCAGAGTATGCCTGCTCTGAGCCTGATAGCGACGGAGAAAGCACGATGCCAGGTGAAGAAGGGCAACCGGCCGCCATACCACCTGAAGAAGTGCAACCAAGCGTCAGCGTTGCATATTGAATCAGAACGATGATGGGTAAGCTTATGGTGTATATACACGTTAAGGGTACACGTTATGGATTCTTATAGTGTATGTGGATGTAGATGACCCAAACATTATCGAGCCTGGAGATAATCCAGCAGATTTTGCAGCACTGGATTCCGATGGTGACAATGAGAATATGTCCATTTACGATGATGATGAGGACTTAGGCCTCGAAGAAGCCGACGCCGTCGTGGAGGATTCTGCTGCTGCTCCTGACTTACTTTTCGAGCCATCTCTACTTGAAATAGTTGGCGGAGTTGGAGCACTTGCGCGCGGTAGTGTACACAAGGATGTTCTAAAAGACATGAAGCTCAATGGATGGAATGGACCTGATACCCAATTGCCTTTTCCCTACATGGACGAGCCGTACGAGGCTCGGACTGATGCATGGCTTACGGAGGACTATCCCAATATTTACAGCGGGGATCACGGGCCTACTGAAGAAGCCTTTTCCGCTGCTTCGACCGCGTTGGGGTCATTCTTCTTGTTTGCACCTCCCCATCTTTGGGAAGACATTGCCGGAGCTAGTGACGACTATTTCCTTCACAATTTGGATAAGCGTGTTGGCGCACAGCGTGCAAAGCAACAAGCCCGCCACCGGAAGGACAGCAATTTTGAAGTCAAATCGCAAGAACAAATTAAGGAGTATTTATTGGCAACACCTGACATATCTGGAAGAGAGTTTTGTATTTTTATTGGACTACTCATTGCCAGAACAATTGCGCCGAACAAGGAGAGATTTGACCACCACTGGAAGACTACCGACGAAGGCGCAATTCCGCGTGGATGCTTCGGCCACTATATGAAGCGAGATCGGTTTGCTCATCTTTCCCGCAACATGCAATACAGTCGCAATGATGCTCCTGAGGCAGCGACGGACCGCGCGTGGAAGCTGCGGCCAGTAATCATCGTACTGCAACATACTTTCCAGCGCAGCTTTGTACCGCCACCGGTCATGGCGTTTGATGAAGCGATGCTTCCTTCAAGATCGGCTTTCAATCGCATGAGGGTGTACATGAAAGATAAGCCTCACAAATGGGGGACTAAGCTCTTCATGCTGTGCTGTTCTGAGACGGCTTATTGCGTCCGGTACGTTTGTGACGCGCCTTCGGGCGCGTTTTTTTTTTGGCTATAAAGTTGTCTTAACGTGTCTGCTACATGCTAACGATTTCTTTACCGTGTCTGATACAGTTTCGAAGTTTACTGTGGTAAACGCCAAATGCAAGACGACAGCACTCCACCTGACGAGAAATCCGGCCCTGCTGCAGTGGTGCGAAATCTCCAGCATGTATTTGGCCCCACTGGACCCTCCGACTTTCGACTGGTTGTAACAGATCGGCTTTACACCTCCGTGGTGCTTGCAATGCAACTGCTTACGATGTCTTTCTACATCGCTGGAACGATTATGATGAACAAGCAAGGCTTGTGCGAGGCCATTCTACCAGCAAAGCAGAAGAATGGCCGACGAGCGTCGAACAAGCGGCTAGCACATATCGAAAGAGGGACGTACGAAGTGGCGACATCCGTTCATGTTCCTGCAATGAAAGCAATCCGGTGGTACGACAAGCAAGGGGTGCACGTATTAGCAACTGGTGGAAGTGCGCAACAGGACAGAATTGTCCGACGAGACCCTATTACGGCTTCGGAAGCGGAAGTATTGGCACCAAGAGTGGTAAAAGATTACCAGACCTTTATGGGCGGCGTGGATGTGCATGACCAGTTGCGTCTTCAAAGGTAAGTTGTCTTATCGTGTATAGACAGCTTTACCATTTCCGCTAATCGTGTCTGTTACATGCACCCCGTAGATACTCGTTGCAGTTGGCAAGACGCTACAGAAAGTATTACAAATCGTTGTTCCTAGGCCTTATTGATCTGGCAATTATCAATGCATTTATTGTCTTTAATTGCCGGCGGGTTAGAGATGGTGAACGAAAGCTATCACACGTGCAATATCTCAAACAGCTTCACCTGGAGTTGTGCCAGCTTCAACCTGAAGACTGGCACCAGCTGCTACGCCGCCGAGGGCTCCAGGCGACACCGACAAAAGCTCGAGAAGTCGCCAGACATGTGCCTGTTCAGACCGACGAGTGGCGTAAAGGGAGCGCCACACAAGCTCGAAAACGCCGTCAGCGCGCCTGTAAGGTGTGCTCAGTGCTCAAAGCCGATGGAGAGTTGCGTGGGGGTGAGACTACCTTCTTTTGCGGTGAATGCAGGCTGAAACCGTCTTCTAAAAATGCTCTAGCAGCTCGAGTCTTCCTTTGCAACAAAGTGAAGCATTCCGTGAACGGTGTTCCAGCATCGTGCTTCGAGATCTGGCATAAACATTGAAGAACGGCACATTGATCCCTCAGACACGGAACAAACGCAAGATTCGTGCCCGTAAGCCGAAGAGACCTACCGATGAGACTGCAGGTGATGCTGAGAACTCCGAGAAGTCGGGCGGTGAATCTGGAAGTGACGGATCATCACGCCAGAAGCGATCCCGCAGAAGTGATGACGTAGTTTAGGCAGGCTCCGGCTCTGATTTTTGACTTGCATTAAATATACTGCACAGTTCACGTATTCCCAGCTGGTTTGTTTTTCTAAATATCGACAAATAAATCAGGCGTGTACTGTATCGTCTTTGCGTACAGGAGACACAATAATAGATATACCATGTATTAGGAAGACACTTTAGGCGGGGAAGACACGATACCAAAGTTTGGGGTTGGGGGTATGGACCGGCTTTAGTACAGACACGTTAAAATATATATGGAGTATAATATGGGTGCCCATCTTGCGGATAAACCTTAACGTGTGTAGGTATGTGTGAGATGGTGAGCACCAATGGCCTCGGGCTTGGGGGGTTAAAGTGGGAGAAGTGGTAAGATGATGACATCAAGCGAAGTCAAAGGTGCAAACGACACCCCGATTTCCTATCGTATAAAATACGATTTCGGCATCATATGGCACCATACTCAACACAAGTTTTCAAGGTGTAGAGCAATGTGTAGCACGAAGAAGTACACGTGCAGCGTTAAAAACCACGTTAAAACGGTGATTTTGCGGTAAAAGATCGGTTTTCCATTCAAAACATCGTCTCTTACTTACTAATTGTAAAGTATGACTGTACCCATACTTAGTAGGATAGAGGGTACTACTTTGAACAAGTCTACGTCTATGCACTACTTATAAAATCTTTAATACAATCACAATTTTATTCTAGCGGTAGTAGCGGTAGTTCGAATATGGTTTCGGCATCATATGGCACCATACTCAACACAAGGTTTTCAAGGTGTAGAGCAATGTGTAGCACGAAGAAGTACGTGTGGAACATGAAAAACCACGTCAGAACAGTGATTTTGTGGAAAAAGATCATTATTCCATTCAAAACACCTACGATTACTTACTATTTGTATGGTATGACTTTACGCATACTTAGTAGTATAAACGGTACAACTTCGAACAATTCTACGTCTATGCACTACTCATATAAACTTTAATACAATCACAATGTCTCTCAATTCAATGATTTTACCTAATTTCATGATGTGTATCGACTTGTATACTAGCGGTAGATCGAATATGGTTTCGGCATCATATGGCACCATACTCAACACAAGTTTAGCAAGGTGTAGAGCAATGTGTAGCACGAAGAAGTACATTTGCAGCGTCAAAAACCACGTCAGAACAGTGATTTTGTGGTAAAAGTTCGGCTTTCCATTCAAAACACCAACGATACTTACTATTTGTATGGTATGAGTACGCATACTTAGTAGTATAAACGTACAACTTCGAACAAGTCTAC
>NW_003303730.1:1523444-1543829 GCF_000142945.1 Phytophthora infestans T30-4
CGGCCTTACTCGCCATTGTCCATCTCGGCACGTTCTCCTTGCTCCTCCGACACGTCGAACCGTACACGCCGCCGTTCTTGGGAGCCTCTGCTCCTGTCGGCTCCACCGTCTTCCGTGGGCTTGGTTGTCCCCGTCACGTCCTTAACGTCCTTGTTCTTGGCCTCTTCGTACTCAGCCACCGCCACACTGTCTTGGTCTTGAGGGGCTGTCGCCGATGCTCGTTCCGTCTCCACTTTCCGTCGTGCTGCACGCGTCAGTGGTCCCATGGGATCGGTCACCTCGTGGGTTGTGCGCGCCTCCTCCAGTTTAGACTGCCGCCTTCTAGTCGTCGCTCGTGCCGCAGTTTCCGTCGTAGGCACCGGCACCTTCTGCACGTCTACCGCACTGTCCGCCCCGTCCGTAGCATCCCCTACATTCGCCGCGTCCGCCTCCTGCGTGTCCAACCTCTTGTCCACCACGTCCATGGTCGCGCCGGACCCACGTACGACATCCGATGTTTCACCTGGTGTCACGCTGCTCGCAGTGACCGCCGTCTCGGCCACCAACACTTCGTCCGGGCCATCCATACTGTCCATCGTGTCCGTAGCGGCCGTTGCTCCGACCGTCCTCACTGCTGCCGTCGCGTGCGGCTCGTCCTCGGTAGTAGCGGTCGTCCAGTGGTTCACCACACGTTGCCTAGCTCGCCGTCGTCTCCCTGCAGCCACCGCTACATTCGCTGGTGCTCTCGACAGAGCATCTGCGACCACATTGGTGCTACCCGGTCTGTACACCACGTCGAAATTAAACTACTGAAGGATCAGCGCCCATCTGCGCAGCTTCCCGGTCAAGTTCGGGCTGGACATCAACCACTTCATAGCGGCGTGGTCGGTCACGATCGTGAACGTCCGTCCATACAAATAGGGTCTAAACAGTTTAATAGACCACACAGCTGCTAAACATTCCAACTCGGTGATTCCGTTATTGGCTTCCGCTGCGCTGTTCACCTTACTCGCAAATACCACCGGCTGCAGCCCGTCGCCGTGGTCCTGCATTAGACAGGCACCGAGTCCGACTTTTCTCGCGTCCGTCACTAGCCGAAATGGCACTTCAAAATTAGGGTAGATGAGCAGTGGTTTGTTCGTCGGGATAGCCTTCACGTACTCAAACGCCGATTCCTGCGCTGGAGTCCATTCCCACGACGCGTCCTTGCGCAACAACTTCGTCATCGGGGCCATAAGGTCGATAGTAACCCGCCAAGAGAGCGAACCGCTTGACCTCCACATCGTCGACCGGCCGCGGAAATTCTTTCACTGCCGTCACCAAACGCTCCAATGGTCGAACGCCCTCTGAGCTGAGCTCGTGTCCCAAGTACTCGATCTTCCTAGCTGCAAACACGCACTTCTTCAGTTTGAGCGTGAGACCCGCCGCCTCCAGACGCTCCAGCACGCACGCCACCTCAACCACGTGACGCTCGATGCCACCACGGGTAAATATCACGATATCATCTAGATAGACAAGACAGGTCAGCCATGTAAGGCCACGTAATACACTGTTCATCATGCGCTGGAAGGTTGACGGAGCGGCCGTCAACCCGAACGGCATCCGCACGAACTGGTAGAGGCTCTGCTTCGTCGTGAACGCGATTTTAACCTTGTCCTTGGCGGCCACCCGTATCTGCCAATGAGCCGCCTTCAAGTCGAGCGTGGTAAACAGTAGTGCACCTCCAAGCGCCTCCAAAGTTTCGTCAATCCTCGGCAATGGATACACGTCCAGGTGGGGACTTCATGCTCCACGTTTTGACAAGGCTGCAACGTCGTAAATGCAAGATGGCCGCCCACGAGCTGGGCCTGGTATTCACCAGTCTTTGCTTCGAGACATTCGGACCGCCTAGAGGAGACGGGGGAAGGTAGATCATTGTAGTGGGGCGGTCAACCAGGTAATAATAACTTAGACAAAAAGTACGAAGGTCCAACAGTGCCCGACCTCGGCGTTTCCTGCGTTTCAACATAGAAGCTTAGCTGAAGAAGACCCAAGCAGCGTCCAAGCCTTTCAAGCTGGACCGAGACGGTTTCGCCTATCTCCCTTCGAAGTTGCCTTCACAGACGCAGCGGATCCCGAACTCGCTAAACCCGAGACCCGCCTTAGCGACCGAGCCCTGGCTCGCATTCTTGTCGATGTCACCATCTCAATTCGCTCTCCTCGCAGATGGGTTGGCAATCTACAAACCGGCTCCTGGTATGAACTCTGCCGAAATTGCCGTACTCGTGACCAACACTTCGATATCCTACTTGATATCAAGAATGGTACTTATGAGCCAATCGCGGTCTCCCTGTTCGAAGTCGGTGGAACTGGCCACGCCAGCTGCTCCGCGTTTCGTCGCACCGAAGGCACTCCCTCAGCGTTTCCTCCCCCAAGCGGATCGATCCCTTGGTCAACGCGTACGACCCCAAGCCATAATTAGCCGATGGCAAAAACAAAGACTGTGAGGCGAGCAGCGCCGAGTAACGTGGTTCTTTCATCTCCAACCCCCGTCGAGTCCCCATTTCGTGTTCCTTCCTTTTTCTTTGTTTCCGTTTTCAAGTTATTACAGTTCTAGCGACGTCTCTCTATATAAGTAGTAACCACCTAATTTAATCCAATCCTTCGCGTGTGAGGCATCCACCTTATTTTCGTCCTCTTCAGAACTTGCATTATCCTCTTTCTTCAGATCATTTTGTTTAGCCTTTGTATCTCTCCACTAAACATCCCGGTTATTACGTACCCTACCTTAGCTTTGTTTCCTCATTACACTAATTCGCATCACTGTTCTGGACATGCCAGAACACTAGTTCATCCTCGTCGGCAGCCTCGTTAGTCTATCATCCGATTCACAAGCGTAAGCGTATCCAAGGCTTGAGTGGGGAAGCCTCGACCCAGCGCGTTAAGCGGTCAGCGAATACGAGAATGTTCTTATTCCCAAGCGGCGGGGTCACTAGGGGACGTACGAGAATTTACTTATTCTCACGCGGCGAGGTCACTACCTATAGCCTCTACCACTAGAAATGAGAATGGCCCGGCCAACACCTGCACCGACATTCGCTGCATCAAGCCCTTGCGCCAAGGCCGATATTCTTTCCCACTTCCACAAATATTGCAGGCTCGTATATACTCAGTCACGTCCCGATTCCAGCCGGGCCAACAAGCGCACATTGCACTTTATCCACGGTCTTAGTCAGCCCAACATGGGACAAGAACGAGTCAGCATGGCAATAGTGCAAGACCATCTCGATAAGCGGTAACAGAATCACTGACATGATCACCGTTCAAGCAGGTCCCGCTCGAGTCCTCAGGTGTACGCGTCTCATCAGCACACCATTTTTCTCTACGTGGTGCGAAGCCGTTTGTAAGACCTCACCCGAAGTTGCGGGTCGAAGGGCATAATAGCGTCGACTAAGAAAGATGTCGACGTCATAATCCAAGGGGCACGTTTCTGGCAGTCGTCGAAGAACAACACGTCCAGTCCGAAGTTGTCGCTGGAAGATTGCACGATGGGCTCCACTACTTCGGCGTATATACCGTGTCGATGCTTTAGGCGGTATCTCGTCTTTTTCGTCATCTCCTTCCTTATCGAACACCGCTCCATGCTCCTTAACGTTGACAAGACCAAAAGTAGGGACGATCTCACCATCCTCCGCTCCATTTGTCGTATCGTCCTGCACTCTGATTTGGAAGGAGCCATCTCCCTAAGGGGGGGCGCTCAGTAGGTCAGTCATCATGAGAACGGTGATGGTTGCCGTTCGAAGGCGCGATAAACCATCCACATAGCCCATCCTTATGAAACATCTTTAAGGGCAACTGGGGGGGGCATACTCCACTTCGCCAGCTTCGCACTGCTAGTTCGGTTCGTTCCACTACAAATCCGTATTAGGGCCTTGTAGTCCGTGTGCAGGTCGAGCTCCTGACGATCTAAGTAGCAACGGAGCCGTCTTTTTTTTCGAACATAGTTTTTCTCCGAGCCTTGCTCGTTGTAAACGTTCTCCGAGCCTTGCTCGTTGAAAACGTTCTCCGCAGCTACGCGACTTTGTACACGAGCTAGAGTTCGTTCCTGTTGCTAGCCGAATTCGCACTCAACAACGTCGAGCACTCCGCTCTTGACGCCGTACTTCGTGAACAACGCTCTCCACTCACATGTCCCGGCACTTCTCGCCGTGGGACATCCCACGAATACTGGCGGCTCCACCCTTGGTGGGAGAGGATCGCCATCGGTCGATATTGATGCTCAAGCTGCGATCAGTCCTGCAGACAACGGTCCCGTGTCATGGTCCCCACCGGTACGCGAACCGGTGTCTCAGCGCGCACTGGTAACCTCACCAGTGTGAACAGGCCTGCCAGCGCACGCGACTTCAGAGTTATCTTCAGGAGTAGCCAGTGTTAACGCCTTGACCCACTTCCCGTACAAGCAGATCATCGAGCCTCCTAGACGTACCGAATCCTCAATAATGAGATGGACACGCAGAACTGGATCGATCCAGGCAGCAAGGCTCGCGGGCAGGACGTTACCACGGCCCATTATAAACCGAAACCTTCGGTGCTTCCAGCCGATCGCTCGGCAGTTGCGGAATTCGTCATGCAGAGAAAATCCATCTCAAGGTTCGCCCGCGACGCACTCCAGAACGCAGTGGACAAGCAAAAAGAGCATGCAGATAAACACGGACGAAAGAACGTGAATGTATTCAAGTTAGGCGACCACATTCTCCTATCGACCGAGGGAATTCGCGCTTCTCTGCCGTAACCAATCTGGGCTTAAACAAGCTTGCTTTACGCTTCATCGGCCCTTTTCAAGTAGTCAAGGTTGTGGGTGACGCCTAAACCCTGGACATCCCGTCGTTACTTAGACTCCACACGACATTTTACATCGGGCGACACAAGTGGTATTTCCCTGCGACGATTCCGGACCCAAACCAGCAGACGGGTCATGCGTCGGGCGACAAGCCTGACGCGCCAGAGACCCGTCAGCCCCCAACACCTGCTCTCGCGGACGATCACCCTGCTGGGCAGACCCAAGCGCACGTGTCTTCAATCCCGTAGGCGCGATAACAGCTCACGATTCGACTGCCGAAGCTCCGACGCGAGCTGCTCAGCCCTCCAGGCACGATCTTCCACCCGCTCAGCTCCAATCTGAGCGTAAACGCACGGTTCGAAGCAGTCTGCACCTCGCCCTGAACGTACAGGGCGTACGTCGTTTTACTGTGAAGGCCCACCACTGATAGTTGACTCAGTGGGTGACGCGCGCTGAATTGTGGAACGTATCATTGTCGTGCTGGATTGTGGAGCGTATCGTTGGCCACCAATATCCCCACAACTCGGCCGCTCAACGAAACGTCCGTAGTCGTACTCTTCGCGCGTCCCCGAATGAGCCGCTTTCTAGCACGCTGGCTCGGTTATCCTTTGGAGCATGATACCTGGAAGCCCTCGACGTCCCGGACGTGGTCCACGAGTATGGGACTAAGCTGCTTAAGAGGGAAAATTCAGCGGGTCACCCCGCATATACCGTGAATGAGAACGCCCACGCGAACGACCCGCATGAGGAGGCGACAACGACGCCGCGCTCCGACGCGCGCAACGTCGGCGTGAGCCGCCACGATTAGCTGCCTGATCCATACTGGAAAGGGGGTGATCGTACTTCCCGATCCATCCCGACTCTTCTCCGCTGGGTGGCCGCTCAGCGATATGTTGCCTCCATTCGCATTGCGTCGGACGGATTAAATTACCACAGGACCCACATTCCTCTCTCACGTGTACGAAGAAGAGTCGATCTCTATCCTACGCGTTGTTGCAGACCTTCACGCACAGCTCCCAATCGAATTATTCGCGAGGATCTCGCGACACACCAACCAGTCGACGAAACCTTTTCCGGCATGCGACATCTGGTTCCGTCGTCGGATGAAGACACACCAGGAGCGGCGAAGCTCCTCACGATCTGCGCCTTCGATGTACTTCTTCCGCGTCGCGTGGAAGCGACGGAAGTGGCTCTTCATGGTGTCGAGTGTATCGGGATTCTCCGCTCCTGACAAGTCGTACAGGTCCCAGAGAACCAAAGCGTCATCCATCACACGCGACTACGTGCTTCCGCAGCTGATCCTTGTGACTGTCGGCTTTGCCGATGTCTCGGCTGTATGGGTTGCCGCCACGGTTAGTGTGCTCACGCCTGCTGCTGTCATCAGCGTCACGCTGGTGCTGACGCCAGTTGACCGTGTCGTGTCGTCCTCGGCCATCTTCGCTCCGTTGTGTTCCGAGGAACACATTCTTCAAATGTGTTCCGTGCGCTAATGTTGCGTAAGCGCAACTTTGAGAGGAGGGTTATGTAATGGGTCCAACTCCAATTACATAAGGAGGTAGATCTTTCTTGAGTTACACATAAGTAGGCAAAGTGGCACATGGATAGCGTGTGCCAAGGTGTCATCATCTGATTGGTAAATAGCGAGAGCCAGACTCACTTATTGACCAATCGAGTGTAGACATGTGCTTGAGGTTTGAGTGACGGTATTGTGCCTTTCTGCCAAAACGCCCTCAGTTTTATGGCCCTACGTAGGAGGATGGCCCTGACGGAAGACCTCCTATCTGATCGGGTGCATCCGACTAAAATTTAGCCTAACCCTTTGATGAAAAAAGAGACGACGTCAATCAAAGACATATTTGACCGGAACACGCGTGTTTTCTCAGGGAGGACCTAAACCATAGCAATAACATACAACAAATTAACAAAGTAAGATGTAGCAGTCACAAAATTGATATTGTACAATACCTTCCATCCTTTGAAGTTACATCGACAAACATGATTTGATCTGGCCCGCTGTAGAAAGGCAATAGCCTGTTCATATGCCCTTGCCTCGCCAGCGTATGTCTGATGAGTAGCCCATATTTGATTTAAAATCAATCCATTGTGGATACCTTACGTAAGGGTAAATGGCCGGTAAATACTGGTCATTCAGTCCTTAATTTGTTAAAAGGTACCCTGTAGACCAAATCGGAGCCCTTACGTAGGGCCTCCACAATCGCTCCGCTTCTAACCTTCTAGCGTGTCCGTCCGTCTGTCAATAAGTCCGTCCGCTTCCTTTCTTGCTGCTTTTTCCTGCTTTTTCGCATGGCTACACCCGGCCTGTCTAATACAGTTTCGTCCCATCTTACCGACCGCGCCTACCTTTCTGACTCGACCTAACTATGCAAAAATTACAAATATATTCAAAAGCGTCACACAATCAACTCGCGCCCTGATTGGGCAATATTTTTCGACTCACTTTTCATTCAAAACACAAAATTGGATTTTTGATCGACGGCGCGGAGAGGACAAGGTGCGCTGGCTGTATAATAGTAGTAGGGTAGTTTTAGATGTATATGCATGTATGTACGGGCGTGGGGCTCCTTGCCCTACTATATATTCAAGAGAGACCTCTCAGGATACAGTCTGAGGCTTGCCCCGAGACTCCAAAGTGGTATGGCAGTTGGTAGCGATAGCAATCAGGTTGGGGTGGGTGTGACTGGGAGCGTCTACCACCATGCACGCGCATAGGGGTCCTAGACCCACCGCGAGTGTCCACGCTCCAAAAGCGAGTGGCGCGTGCTGCCAATTGGCCAAACCGAAGTTGCAGCCACATGCGGAAGAATCGTTACAGTCCCGCAATACAGAGGTGCTCTTAAAGTGTGAGCTCCCACATCAAAACACACTTTGCGAGAGCACTTCTTGCAGGACGGAAAGAAATGCAGCAGTCGGTCTCACAAGAGCAAGGAGCCCAAGACCAAGTGCAAGGACAGCTCAAGAACAAGAGATCAAGACAAAAAAACCGTTTTAAGAGCATGAGTGAGCCCCGCGCCCGTACACTTAGATAGCATAGCGTCATAATAGACAGTTTTAGAGCATTTTTGGAACTGTGTGAGCCCCGTGAGGGGCTGGATCGTTCTCGGACACCCTGTGCATATTACTGACATGACCTGAAGGGCTGGACGGTATCGAACAGACCTAGGCAACCACTCAACTGGGGTGAGGCAACAGCTTTGACGTACCCAAGAGGCAACAGCGCGATGCGGCGTCTGAATTACCATGTACAGCTGCTTGATCTACAGCCGTGCAAGGTAATTTGGACCCGTCGGACCGTGAGCTGAGGGCTGTAACACGTCGGCCAAGGGGAGGGCCTAAGCAAAAGCTGACTGGACCAACAAGCCGCCTGGAGTGACGATACCCCTAAGTTGTTTGTAATCCGAGGAGCCGGGATGGAAATGACAGTGGTGTGTTCTATTCGCAGAGAATTTCTGAATTGGTACTGGAAAGGAAAGCTCGGGGTTCTATTCGAATACCACGTTGATTAAGCTATGGTGTCCATGCTCTGGTGTTTATATTCATGAAATAGCTATAGAATAGCTCCCAGTGCACTTAGACTTTCGAGTCTAACAGCCAATGTGATTTTGTTCTATCTAAATCAGGCGACAGTCCTGCTCAAGATACGAGGACATGGCAAGAGCCCCGAGGAAAACGAAAAGGTAGCCAACAACTGAGTAGCGGGCTTTGCTGTAGGATTAACTCGACTCACTGTGTACAATGATTAGAATTACCCGCGAGGAACTAGATGATCGCGTACAACGAGCCCGGCGTGAGAACGCATCCCAATCCCACGAAGAGTCGCGTAAGGAAAGACAACTCCGTAAACAGAGGCTTCGTAGCGCAGAGGCCCGCTACCGCAAGGCAATCCAAGAATTGGAGCAGCTCGAGCTAGTTGAAACCCCAGCACCAACTGAATCCGTACAGATGAGAGTTTCTGGTCCGGCGGTAGAGCGTGAGGAGAAAACGGAAGAAGACGATCCTGCGGAGCATCAACGATGATTCGAGGAGGAGACGCGTCGCGACGGGCAGCATGATACCCACGACTTTCAGATTGGAATGTCAGGACCTACGGTCGACGGTAGCGCAGCAGCTACACGTGCGCGTGATGCAGAAAGAGCCCGCGTCAGGCGAGCTGCTATGACGAGTTCGCAAAAAAAAAAACGGGCACGAGAGAAATACGCGGAGAGAAAGCGCATACGCAGAGCGAACAGATCCGAATCCCAGGTTATTCGAGATCGGGACCGAAATACCGAACAAGCGAGGGTCCGACGGGGTCGACTGGAGCCAGAAGGCCTCTCAGTTCATCGAGCATATAGCCGCGACGCGCAAGCCAACCACAGAGCCACAAGACCAGAGGAAGCCAGTCAAAATGCAAGGATTCGTGATGCAGTGGAACACGAAGTTCGCAGGGAAGGCATGTCGGATGAGCAGCGTCAATCCGAGCGCGATCAGAATACGGCTTCACGGAGAGACCACAGAGGGGACATGACGGATGATCAGCGTCAAGCAGAGCGTGAGTTGAACGCAGCCGCTCACAGAGCTGGCAGAGAAGCCATGACGGAAGAACAAATGGGGCTGCGAAAAGAAAAAAAGAGCGGTTCCGCCGGCGGTCTCGGCAGTATAAGAAGGGCCTCGCACACCACGAAAGTTTTGACCCTTTCAAAGTTTCCGGGGGCCGTCACTACTTCACGCGTTACACAGACGCCAATCGGGAGAGCGAGCGGGTTTGTCACTACTGCAACACTTGGAAGTTTCCGCAAGAGACAGATGGATGCTGCTGTCGTAACGGACTGGTGTTCGTTCCATCTTCGCGAACAGCACCTGATGCGCTTCTGACACTTTTTGAAAGCCCGACCTTCATGCGGTCAATCCGGGCCTACAACAACGTATTCGCGTTTACGTCCATGGGAGCTTCGCGGTCTCGGCCTCTTAGCGTTGACGAAAGCGTGACACGGAATGGTGTCTACCACTTCCGTGTGCAAGGGTCAGTGTGCCACCGTATGGGATCGTTACTACCTCTAACATTCGGCTGCTCCATGTATGCCCAAGTTTACTTTAACGATCCAGACATGGATGCCCGTGTGAGAAGCCGTATGAACATGACCCAAGGCCTCGATCGCGCCGCTATGGAAAAGATTGGCCATGCAACCCGAACTGGCCTGAGATCAAGGAAAACTTACGCCGTGGAGAGAAAGCATCCGACCGGCCGGACATCGTGGCTCGCGTGTTCATGGAGAAGCTAAAAGCTCTTAACAAGGATCTCGATGTGGGTGTGCTGGGGATTCAAGCCGCGCGAGTCCATGTAGTGGAATATCAGAAGCGTGGGCTTCCCCACGCCCATATACTGCTTATCCTGCGTCCGGAGGACAAGCCCACTACCAAGGAAGACGTCGATAAGCTGGTGTCCTCGGAGCTCTCGGATAAAGAGAAGTACCCCGAGTTGTACGATACGGTTATTTCCAATATGCTGCATGGACCCTGTGGTCAACAGAACCCGAACTGCCCGTGCATGAAGAACGGACGGTGTTCCAAGAGGTTTCCAAAGGCGCTCGCAGACGAAACGGTGATGACCCCCGACAAATACCCCACGTACAAGCGTGGTCGCCGTCCGGATGGAATTCTGTGCCATAAGGGGACAGTATGGGACAACGCGACCATCAATAAATGGGTGGTCCCGCACAATCCGTTCCTGTCGCAGAAATACAACTGTCACATTAACGTCGAGGTTTGTGCCACGAACAAGACCATCAAGTACATCTACAAGTACGTCTACAAGGGCTCGGACATGACGACAATCACGATTGAAGGCGAAGAAATTCGGGCGAACGAAATTCTTCAGTATCTCCTCGGGAGGTATATTTCTCCGGTAGAAGTTTGCATGCGGCTATTCATGCATCCAACACAAGGATCAACACATTCTGTCGTGACGCTACCTATCCATTTGGAAAGAATGAGCATGGTTGCTTATCGCGACCAAGCGACGGCCCCCAGTTTCACAACTTGATTAACCGCGGGGACAGTTCAATGCTGACGGAGTTTTCCAAGCTGTGCGCGTGTAACCCAGAAGCTACGGCCAATCTACTGTACAGGATGTGCCGCGGAAGTACAGGTGGACGGAGCACAAGACGTGGGAACCGTATAAGAAGTACGTTGCTTCTCTGGGACGCTTGGTACACGTATCTCCGCAGGACCCGGAACGCTTCTACTTACGACTTCTCCTGTGTAACCGACGCTCGCCTAAGTCCTTTGCGGATCTTCGAACGGTTGATGGTACGGAACATCCTACATATCAGCAAGCAGCTTTGGCGCTTGGGTATTTGGAAAATGACGACGAGTGGATACATTGCTTACGCGAAGCCGCCGAGGTCAAGATGCCGTACCAGCTACGCCAGCTCTTCGGCATCATTTTTGTTTACTCGATGCCTGGTAATGCCAAAGATCTATGGGACAGGTTCAAGAAGGATATGTCAGAGGATCATGCACGAAGCATTGAGGAAAGAGACGCAGACCTGCATAATATACGTGATGAGGAGGTGCGTCTTCGAATGGCGGAGTACAAGGCGTTGAAGAACTTGGCTGATTACCTGGTTTCGAACCAAACGGCCCTCGACATGTACGGCCTACCTCTGCTAGCCGATTACGACGATGTATCTGCTCAAGTGGACGACCCGGATACAGCGTCTGTTGATGTTGTCCAGCAAGAGACTGACGCGTACCCCCAAAACGAGCTGGAGCATGTTGCGGAGCAGGCAGACCACTTGAGCAACAACCAGAGGGATATTTTTGACCAAGTTGTTGCTGCTGTGAGCAGACCGGTTGGAGGAGAGAAGCTTTTCTTTTTGGATGGTCCAGGTGGGACAGGAAAGTCGTTTCTACTCGAGCAAATACTCGCTCACGTTCGGATGCAACGTAAGGTTGCCATCGCGGTTGCATCGAGTGGGATTGCAGCCACTCTGTTAGCTGGAGGTCATACCGCGCATTCGACGTTCCGGATTCCCCTCAAACTAACAGAGACGTCGACGTGCAGCCTTTCATGGCAGAGCCAAAAAGCCGTATTGATTCGTAGCGCGAGTTTGATCATTTGGGACGAAGCGCCGATGGTGAACCGAGCTTGCTTTGAGGCTATTGACAGGTCGCTTCGGGATATTATGAAGAACGAGCTGGAGCCGTTCGGCGGAAAGGTAATGGTGTTCAGCGGTGATGATTCTACCTGTACTGAAGGATGCTACGCATGCGGAGTCGATTCAAGCTTGCTTAAAGTCTTCTCCCCTATGGGAGCATTTGCGTCAAGTGCGGCTAACCGAGAACATGCGTGTCCGCACCGCCCCAGACGCGGCCAGTGCGGCTGAGTTAGCGGAATTCTCTGAATTTTTACTGCAAATTGGAGAAGGCCGTTACCCAGTCAACCATGAGATCGGTGATGGCGACATATGCCTTCCACGCGACATGTGTATCATTCCAGAACGACGGGTACAACAAATGACCTCTGATGAAGAAGACGCGGATATAGAGCCTCCCCTAAGTTTCAGGCTACTACCTCCGGCGGACGAAGAGCACGAGCGAGACTTGGACGAAGTTGAAGAAGACCGACGAGTCCGCAACGTCAACGCACTCATAGATGCGGTGTACCTGGGCGTTGATACGGATAATTTACCCGATGAATTTTTCGTTGAGCGAGCCATACTAGCCCCCACAAATGCAAGTGTTCGGCGTATCAACGACATGGTTGCGGAACGGCTGTCGGGTGAAACAAATGAGTATCTCTCGGTGGACAGCCTCGAAGGGGTCGCGGATGCAAATATGTTTGAGCAGGAGTTCTTGAACTCTCTCCGGTATCCCTCCGCACAGGATTGTTCTGAAGGTTGGAACACCTATCATCATGATTAGAAACCTGAATAGCGACGCAGGACTTTGTAGCGGAACGCGGCTTCGGGTTGTGCCACTGCGCGAGAGAAGCATCGAGGCCAGCATTATGTCCGGGCCGTTCAAGGGTAAGAAGGTGTTCATTCCTCGGATCGTCTTTTATAGTGAGGACGATGACAAGGATTTCCCGTTCAAACTCAAGCGTAAGCAGTTCCCCGTGGTTTCAGCGCTCGCCATGACTATCAACAAGGCCCAAGGGCAATCGATCCACCACGTGGGTATATACTTGGAATCACCGGTCTTCGCACATGGGCAGCTTTATGTGGCGTTGTCGAGAGTGACTTCGAGGAAGGCGATCAAGATTGCTGTAGATCCAGAGGCCATCGATGAGGACGGGAACGTACACACCAACAATATTGTGTACAGGGAGATCTTTGGGACGCGGACTTGATAGGGCATGCAATACATACAATACATTTAGCTCTGATTTCAGAATGTTCTTTCATCCGCCGCAGCGCAGCGAAGGCGGACAGCCCACACTACACCAACCAACCATGCCCTAGCGTCCGCGGAGCGGGCGCCCAGAGTGCTAGTCAAGTACTATTGGATTATAGTCGGCAAAATCGAACAGTGTTATTGGTCAGATCTCATTTTATTTAGTGGCCTGGCTTAGCGATTCAGCTCCAGTTCGTCCTCAAATCTCATCTTTAGCCCTACCCACCCTTGCTTAGGACCAGCCTTTAAAGGTCAGATTGGCCAAAACTTTGGAAAGGCACAATAACGCTTACCCCGTTACAGCTACGATTAAGAGAAATAGTGGTTCTCACGGCTCGATTTATTTTGCCTGTTTCACCAGCCGATAGAATTCCGATAATTTTTACCTAAAAATCTGCACTGACCCTGTAAACTGAGAGTCAGTAGGGTGTCACCCAGTAATGTCTTTTTTTATTGGGCTCATAACCCTAACAGCGAACGTCTGCTACTCGTTCACTTGCAGAAATCGTGTACGATGTCTGGGCAGTGAGCACGACAGAAGAAGTAAGCGCTAACACACTACTCGCCCCTCACTTGGCAGATTGGGAATTGCTGGAGCTCCACACTTGGTGGACTCCGTTAGAAATAAAAATGTCAATTAAGTATCTAACGGGCGAGTGACTACCAATACTAAAAAGACTTCTGGTTTCTGAGACTGTGTCGTCCAGGTCTCATACTCCCCTGAAACTCGAAGTCTTCCTTAGCTTGTTTGAGCGTCATCTGGGTCGGATTGTTGCTCTGGCTCTTCACGAGTACACAGGCATTCGATACCAAGCTGCTTTCGACGTTGGCGAAACTTGCTCTTACCCAATGGCTTGGTTAAGGCATCAGCAGGCATGACCTTAGACGGCATGTGTTTTACCCCAATGTAACCAGCATCGACATAGTCAATAACCTTGTATATCACCAGGTCTAGACACTTGATCTTGTGATGTCCGCTGGAATGCGTCATGACCTGAACAGCTGCAGCATTGTCCGTCCAGAGAAGAGCTGGAAGCTCGACAGGAACTTGTAGTTCGACTAACAAGTTTTGTAGCCATCGAATTCGATCTGCACAGCAACTGGCTGCTGTGAGCTCAGCACTGCATGTATCTTTAACTGCACTGTGCTGTAGCTTACTTTGGTATGCTACAACACATCCACCAAGTGTTACAACTTGGCCAGTAACATATTGTTTTCTACCCATCTGCAGGATAGCATTCTGTCAACCTTCCGAGAATCTGATTGGGTAGTAAACCTGCAACCTGCTAATCTGCCAGCCGTGAGAACCACTAATAAACAAAGTCGGGCTTCGACCGAAGAAGCTCTAAAATTCATCACGATTTGTTCTTAGGAAAATGACTCGATCGGTTTATTTTCACATTTTAATGCAGACTTGTTTGATATTTTCCACCAGCCATCGATGCGAGATCATTATGGATGTGCTACTTTTGTACTACATGTAGTATTTAGAATCGACTACTTGGAATTATGCTCGATCGGTTACTTTTGCGGCTTTAGAGAGTTACCCGAGACTACATTGTATTTTTTTATTTAGCTGTAAGGTCAATTTCGGAATTAAAAAAAGGCAAGTTAGCGCAGGCGAGCGGGTGCGAAATAGCGCTGAGCTCACTTGCGAGCTGCGTTTTGCCCCCTCCAATACATCCTATTTTTATATCGCGAACGAATCGAACCGCGGGGGCGGCGGTTGGCTTGAGCTACCACGCCGGGTATGCAGCACTATCGCAGAAGAGACCAGCGCTGGAGCGCCGCTGGTGCCGCCGAAGTCCAGCCTGGAAGCACTGAATAAGTCACTTGAAACTGGTGCGCCGCACCGCTCAACGTGCCAGAACGGGACGCTGCACTGTTCCAACTTGCTGCGATTATGCAGGCGCTGCCTGCTGCTGAAGCCGTCCTGCAGATGGAGCCCCTGCCGTTGTTGTCGCTGCACAGGCGCTGTCCGTTGCAGAGTTTGTCCTGCGGACAAGACTCCTGAGTGCTGTTGCGCACACTCAACGACTAGCACAAGATCAGCTAAAGAGGGCTCTAACAGTAATATAAACGTACGGGTTGCGAGGGTACGGCGAAGGTGTAGTGCGCTGCGCGCACTCGGAACTCCTAGTGTCGCACTTCCGAATCCACCACTGCGCTGCTAATCCCCTCAAGTCCCTGTAAGGCTTCTGCCTTGCTACTCCGGTGTCCGTAGGCGTTCTTCCTCTTCTCAATGCCGAACGATGAACAGGACGAGTCGATAGAGCCTACCGGCTCCCCGAATCGGACCATGTTTCAGGTTATAAGCCTAAACCCTACGGAAACATCGACCAATCAGCACCAAGATTTGGGGCAAGCACACCTTCGGTTGGCTGTGACAGAAACCTGTCACAATCTCAAGTTGGCGAGCTGATGCCATTAGCAATCCCGTTGGCTGTCCAACCTTCCGTCAGCGACGGAGCCTCGCAATACTTTCGGCTTCCTGGAGCGCAGCCAAGCTCGCAGACAAGCTACGGAGATCGGCCGCTTTCGATCACTCAGCCTCAGTCGCGCCTTCTGAACTACGGACAGCCTGCAAACATCTACCAAGAACACGTACCTGCTGGTGACGTGAATCCTGCCTGCGTGCAGGAACAAGAAGAAGACATACCCAAGATCGAAGCAATCACTAAGTTCGACGTAGGAAAGAAGCTTTCCCAGCCGACCGAATATCCTACGTGGCGCATGCGTGTCATGGCCGGACTTGGGATGTCTCGCTTGAAGCAGCTGATGCAGGGCAATGAGCCGCTGCGCGACAACATTACACCTGCCCAGAAGGCCTATTGGGACGTTCGACGCCGCAAAGCCCAGGGACGGCAGGTGTCGTGCATTTCCGACGAGGTTCTGCTACGCTACGTGGACATCGTGTTCAGGGCGGATCCTATACTGCTTTGGGACCGTATACTCCAGGATTTCGGTCGTGGACCTGGTGTCAACACTGATATGGTGATGGCGGACCTTTACGCTCGGAAACTTCAGCCAGATGAAACTGTGGAAGAATGCATTAAGGACTTGCTCCGGATGCAGCACACCCTTGCTGAAAACAACGATCCTATGCCTGACAGTCGTGTGAAAGGTTGATGCTCACCAACGCCATGAATCGCTACCCTAAGATTACCGACGACGTGCTTCGCCGTGGCATTCAACCGAATGAATTCACTATCTATGCGTCGCGTGCAGAATTGGTGAACGCCGAGATGACCGCCCGTGTCCGCGAGCAACATGGCGCAGCTGCCAGCGGCGGTGTATCTAGCAGTGGAAGATGGCTATCCAGCGGACGGCCTTAATTACAAGCAAACATCACTCAGCAGAGTGGAAACAGGAGACAGCCACGCCAGCGAGATGGCTAATACGGTGGCAGCTGTAGTCGCCCCTCGTCAAGCAACTCGTCTACAGGCTCGAGGACTTCCATTATGGCTAGGAAGAAGCGAAACTCGACGTGCAAGGCGTGTGGACAGAGAGGACATTGGAAGGGCAACAGATAATGCAAAGGAGCAACCCAGCAAGCTGCTTGAAGAAACCAACGAGTACAGGCTTTCTCTGGTGGTGTATTCACGAGCAGTATGGATGGTGCTGCGCACCAACAACCTCAATCCGCTGCTGCTGACTTTACGTTTGATGAAGTTCGTCATGTTCTTGGTGAACAAGCGGCAAGACAGCTACGTGATGAGTTGGAAACGAAGCCTCCTGCGCCTGCAGTGGATGCAGAACAGTTCTCGCCTACCTCTACACCTCCACAATCGCCTGCTGAAGCTCGAGGGGGATTGTTAACATGGTTATGGACAGTCACGAAGACAACTGTTTTCCGGATTTGGCACCGGATGAAATGGAATGGCTACTTGACAGCGGATCGCAAGTGAATCTTTGTGGAGATCTGTCGTGCTTTTCTTACGTTGAACGTGGAGTCGTTGGAGAGCTAAAGATGACCCACGGCCAAACAGAGACTTTGAATGCGAGCGGAAGTGTAGTGATGCGCGTGAAGAACCAGCTCTCAGGCCAGTGGGAGCCTCGGCGCCTTGATGACGTGCACTACTCACCGAATGCTCACGTGAAACTCATAAGTCTTGGCTACATGCAAGTCTGCGGCTTTGTCGTGCATATCAGTGAGGATCAGCGCACTGCATGGCTAACCAAGAGCAAGATCAAGCTGCGATTTGATCAACATGATAAGCTATACCATCTACGAACGAAGCGTTCAGACAGACTTGTTGCTGCGGTAGAAGCTCGTACCAACATGATGGGGTTATTGCACAGCCACTTAGGCCATGTGAGCATGAAGACAATTCGAGTGTTGGCAGCCAGCAAGGCCGACTTCGGCGTTAAGATCAATGAGAAATTGCTTTCTGCCTACGACTGCGTACCCTGCATTACTGCTAAGCTTAAGCGCATGTCCTACAAACGTAATCCTGAACGTCGTAAACACCCGCTGGAGAAGCTCTCTGTGGATCTTTGTTCCGTCGGCGACGAGACGATCACAGGTGAAACGATGTTCTTGTTGGTAGTGGACGAAGCTACGCGCTACAGGTGGTGCTATCTAATTGCAAACAAGAACGATGCAGAGGACAAGATCAACAATTTGATTCTAAGACTTAGCAATAAGTTCAAGAGACAATCACGCACGGTGGTCACGCTGCATTCAGACCAAGGAGGCAAATTCCTGAGCAGCAGATTGAAAGACTTCTGAGAAGAACTTGGCATTTAGAGTGGAAACATCAACTCTTATTCTCCTGAGTAGAAGGCCATTGGGGGGGGGGGGGCGAGCGAGCTCGTACTGCCGCGACTACGTGATGTACTACATGCTGCAAGTCAGACCGATTTGCGTGTCGTATACACGGTAAACCTGCTGGCTACAGCTGCGCTGGATGGAAAGTCACCTTTTAACGCTGGATACGACAAGAAACCTACTCTACGATACCTACGAACCTGGCTCGTACATTCCGAAGGAAAGGACGTCTACCCGAGACAAAGTCGACCCGCGTGCTGAGTTGGTTCTTTTTCTCAGCTACTCTACAAACACGAAAGGCTACAAGCTCTGATATTGAAAAATGATTGCGGCATTCAAAAGCGAAGTGAAAACGAGTTGTGTCATGAGAGATTTACTGCTGCTCAAGCCCACGTGAAGCAACTACTGTTGGGCATCTACAAGGAAGGTAACGCCGACTTACCTGATGAGATTCCGGTGGTGCCGATTGTGAACTCGCTTGAAGACCGTCAATTTCCTTTTCTCGATGCCGGAGATCCACTGCGGTCGTCTGTATTGCCGAACGCTGGAAGACTGGGTAAACAGACCCAGTTAGAAATCTAGTCCAGAGCAAGTGGGAGAGCAAGACGTACCCGCTCAGCTGTCGATGGCGCCGTCCGGCGCTACTAAAGCAAGCACCTGAAGAGATCTGCTGAGCAGACAAAGCCCAGAACGGCAAGCCGATTAGTGCAAAGGAAGCCAGGTGACAACGAAGCATACAAACCTTCAAAGAAGCTGCCTGTAGCTGCTTGTGCAGAGCCAAGAGCTAATACTAGTCGCCGCGCGAAGAAGCTGCCTGCTCACCTAAAGGCGTGCATCGTTCGGTCAGTCATCAACTCGAAGAAAGACATTCCAACCCCTACCACTTACAAACAAGTAAAAAAGAGCGACTACTGGCTGGAGTGGGAAGCAACCAAAAAGGACGAGCTGACGTCGCTGCGCCAGCACAGGAATTGGAAGCTGGTGTCGAGAACCAAAGCCAAGTTGCAAATTGGGATCACAAATAAATGGGTATATACGGTTAACCCCCCCCCGTTACTAAGGCTTGATAAGGAAGCTTGTCTCAAAAACCCACATGCTTGATATTAAGCATATGGGAAATGTGGAAAAAGATCCATTTGTATTTTTTACGACCTGGTTGCACAGGGTTTGGGTAGATTTCGTCAGATAGAAAGTTCTATGGATACACTACTTTGCAACATGCCTGGTCCAAACGATTTCGTGTTTGTGGCTGCCATCCACTCATTCTCAAACTCGCCGCTGTCATACTCAGCCACTAAGCCGCAACGAACATGGCTCCACCGCGTCGCGTTACGCGCCGCGACGCAGAGGTTTTCATGCGCCGCCTGAGCGGCTACGACGGCGAGGAGAGGGATCGCCTGATGCGTGAACACCGCGAGTACATCGCAGGAACACGAGACCGAGATGCAGACTTCGGGGACGACGCCGGAGCCACATTGCCAGCACCGCCACCGCCTCCTACAATCGGTAGACACCCACGCATGACTGTCCCAAGTCAGTGCCTCGGGGCTCCGCACAAATGGTTGTCTTCAAGTCGGTCCCCCAGCTCAGCGCCTTAGTTTGGTTCGACAACACGATAGTCTGCATGCTGGCTTGCGGAGCCAGCACCTCGATGTCAGCTTGCGGTACGTATTGTGTATTGTAATAGTGTGTGTATTTATATAACCTTCTTTTGTATCGTTTGTGATAGAACGTCGGATTCCTCGCAGCCAAGGTCAGAAAGAATCGGTCCCCTGCCCGTCCAGCATGAAGGCATATCATCGCTGGATAGGTGGGGTGAACGTGCACGACCAGCTGCGGTTGCAGCGCTACTCGCTGCAGCTCTCCTTGCGCTTCCGCAAGTACTACCAAAGTCTGGCATTTGGCCTTTTGATATCGCTTTTGTGAATAGATTTATCATATTTCACGAAGCAAGGAGAATGAGAGGCGAACCCGCCGCTGACCACGCAGGCTTCATTTCCTAGCTCCACGCGCGGTTATTGGACATGGCCCCAACGGAATTTGCGAACACGGTACGGCTACCGAAGCATTTAATTTTGGTTTATTTTAATTTCCTGCTGTTTGGTCTATTGTTGATGTACTCACCGGGGCCTGTGACACACTCGTGGCTTGCAGAGGAGTGCTCGGGTCCGGAAGTTCTTGCTTGAGAGGGACTTGCGGAGTTGGTATTAAAAGATGATAATGCATAAATGTTTTATCTCTGCTGTTCTGCACTAGACCTTTGTTTCATAATAGGTTTTACTGTCACACTGGCCTCTCCTCCATTCTAGTTAGTATAGTCCTGTAATATATTCCCTGCTTGTAGAAGTATGATTTCTCCCTCTGCATTCCTCTCCTGGTATGCTGTGCGTTGTTACTTGTTGAATTCCAATATCAAAGTGGA
>NW_003303730.1:1544698-1546951 GCF_000142945.1 Phytophthora infestans T30-4
GGCCTTAAACAGAGGCTTGGCGTTGACTATCTGGAAACCTATGCCCCCAGTGAGGCGGTCGTTGGAGTGTCCGCAGCAGCACTCAGGAGTCTGGGCGGCAGGACAAACTTTTCACGGACCAGCGCTCTGCACCGGCAGCAACGGTAGGGGTTCCGTTCCCAGCACGCTTCAGCAGCAGGCAGCGCCCGCATAATTGCAGCCGGAGAAGCCACTTGAAACTGGTGCGGCGCACCAGTTTCAAGTGGCTTCTCCAGGTGCTACCAGGCTGGGCTTCGGCGGCGTCAGCGGCGCTCCAGCGCTGGTCTCCTCTGCGGTAGTGCAGCATACCCAGCGTGGTATCTCACACTCCCCACTCGCACTCGACGCAAGTCGAGGCTTCGCAAGTGTCGCGGGCGGACAGCGCGGCAGGCTCGTCGCAGGATCATCACAGGCACCGGAGGCGCCCGCTCGACGCCGGTCTCCGTAGCTTGAACAATCTGCAGTTGTAGCGTAGCTGGAGGCTTCAGAAATACAACATCACCAGAACTCACCTACACCGTCTTGGCATTCCTCGGTGTTTGTATCTGGTACTGCGTAGACAGCAGTAGCAGATGAGGGTAGGCTGATAGGAATCACTTTCAGCTGGTCGCAAAACTGGCTGAATTTGGCACATGCAAGAGAATAAGTTATGCTGTCAGTCGTTCTATTGCTGATGGGCACGTGCAGTGCCTTCAATTTGCCATCTTCGACCATGTGACGAATAAGGTGGTACTTGTTGCGAATGTGTTTTGTGTTAGAATGTTCTCCAGGTTTCTCTGTCAGGTACAGCACCGCCTGGTTGTCACCGCGCAGCAGTGGTGTGGCCGCAGGCTACTTCAGTTCCTCCCACGAATCCACAACCCACAGAATGTCCTTGACTCCTTCGTTCATAGCAATGTATTCGGCCTCCGCGCTCGACTGGGCGTTGATGCCCTGTTTTCTTCAAGCGTAGGAAATGTCATTACCATCAAGTAGAGTCACGTAGCCAGAGACTGACTTGGAATCATCAGGATCATTCGCTTAGGCAGAGTCCGTAAGCTCAGTAATACAGACGTCCGTGCCGAGAACTACATCCATGTGCAATACGTAGTCCGTGTCTGCAGCAGGTAACGCAGCACCCGCTGGGCTTCTCGGAAATGTCTCTTTGTGTAGCAGGACAGATAATTCCCAAGATGACGGACTGCTTGAGCGATATCCGGCCGCGAGCCGGATACAAGAAAATACAATCCTCCAACGAATTCACGATAAGGCATGTCGACAGGCTTTTCTTGGTCTATGGCTTGAGCTCTGGATTCAGTCGTCGCTTGAGGTGTCCAGCAGCCGTAGGAATTAGCCAGTCCAAACTTCTTTAACAGCTTGTCAATATGCGATTGTTGGCTGTAGATCACCTTGTTGTTGATAGCGTCCAAAGTAATCTTGATCCCAAGCATGTATCTTGCCTCGCCCATGCTAGTTAATGTGAACTTGGGTTCTAGTTGCGCAGCAGCGTTGGTACACAGCGCCGCTGGTCCCATTTGCAGTAGGTCGTCAACGTAGACGGCCAACAGCATGTCGACCTCATCGTTGTTGTACTTCACGTAGGGTCCGTAGTCACTATCAAGTCGTTCTTTTTGGCTTGTTTGTAACTGGTAGGGATTGGAATGTCTTGCTTCAGATTGATGACTGATCCAACGATGTAATCCTTCAGAGGAGCAGGCAGCATCTTTGCGCGGGGGGCAGTATTTGCTCTTGGGTCTGCACAAGCAGCTGCAGGCAGCTTCTTTGAAGGCGTGTATGCTTCGTTGTCATCTGCTTTCCGTTTCACTAATCGGCTTGCCGCTCTGGGCTTTGTCCGCGCAGCAGATCCCACCAGGTAGCTTGCTTTAGTAGCGCCGGACGGCGCCATCGACAGCTGATCGGGTTCGTCTTGCTCTCCAACTTGCTCTGTACTGGTTTCTTACTGGGTCTGTTTATAAAGTCTTCCAGCGTCCGGTAATACGGGCGACCGCAGCGGATCTCCGGCATCGGGAAAGGAAATAGACGGTCTTCAAGCGAGTTCACAATCGGCACCACCGGAATCTCATCAGGTAAGTCGGCGTTACCTTCCTTGTAGATGCCCAACAGTAGTTGCTTCACGTGGGCTTGAGCAGCAGTAAATCTCTCATGACACAACTCGTTTTCACTTCGCTTTTGAATGCCGCAACCGTTTTTCAATATCAGAGCTTGTAGCCTTTCGTGTTTGTAGAGTAGCTGAGA
>NW_003303730.1:1549629-1550849 GCF_000142945.1 Phytophthora infestans T30-4
GTTACTGTATACGTAGGACGATGTTCTATACGGCCTCGCTTGTGTATGGTTAGCTATTTTTGGGGTCGTGTACGGGTAGGGCCTGATAATTGGGTCAGGCGGGTTTCCTGACGGCCCTACCAAACACAGGACCAATTGCTAAGCTACATATTGAAGTGAAAGATACGAAGCTAAGCAGTTGGGTTAGAATGCTTAGACCACGATGGTCTGCGCGGCACGAGGTTGGTCGGCTTCAGTGTCGCCTTCATCGGCATCACTGTCATTGCTGATCACACCTGCGCCCAAATTGGTACTAGCAGCGTCCTCTTCGCTGCTAGTACCAGAGACGCCCTCGTTGTCATCATCACTGTCGACGTCTACAGCCTCGTCATCTTCTTCACTGCTCGATTCTTCTTCTTCTGTAGGAAGATCCTGTTGGAAATGGAACCTGACCCAATAATCAGGCCTGACCTGTATACGTAGGACGATGTTCTATACGGCCTGTTGTGTATTCCGCGTGTATAACTGAGAGGGGGTTGTCACCTTCGAGGTTTTTCCCCAAAGTTCCTCGTGGGCAGCAAGACTAAGTGTCCGTGCGCTCACTGTTATCTCTGTTCTCGTCTCGTGGTAGTCTTACACTACTGCAGTGCACCCGCTAGGTTATGAGCCCAACGCTCTGTGTGGGTTATTCCGAGTCTGCTGAGAACAGCACAATCGAGAATGTCCAGCACACTGCATTCAAGTACCTGTTCTGGAATGGGGACTTCGTCGCTTTGTACGACAGCATCTTCAACGATGACTTCCGGTGTTTCAATGTTAACGCCCCCTGTGACGGCTGCAACTAGTGGAGTCTTTCAATTTGGAGGTACTTCTACGATTAGTATGGTGTATGGCGTAGCTAGCAGTGTTGCTAGTGCTACAGAAGCTGTAGGTGGTAGTTATAACGGTGGTCACGGAGCCTACTGCTGATGGTTTCATTTCAGTAGATAACCGCCTGGGAAAGTTGGTTATGGTCTGCCTCGAGTTGGTTTTGGTGCGAAGCCTGGACTTACTACTATGCCAGTCAAAATGGATGATGTACCGAAAATGTAAGGAAGTTTTGACGTATCCGCAGTACATTTGTGTACGTTTTGACTCGGTTGAACTGTTGGACTGTGGTGATGGTTCTTGTGATCGAAGTGATCCAGTTCAGCAAATGTCCTTTACAACAAAAGTTAAAATCGCCTGAGAAGCAATTTTGG
>NW_003303730.1:1550949-1551473 GCF_000142945.1 Phytophthora infestans T30-4
CCATCCATACTGCTCGTGAATACACCACCAGAGAAAGCCTGTACTCGTTGGTTTCTTCAAGCAGCTTGCTGGGTTGCTCCTTTGCATTATCTGTTGCCCTTCCAATGTCCTCTCTGTCCACACGCCTTGCACGTCGAGTTTCGCTTCTTCCTAGCCATAATGGAAGTCCTCGAGCCTGTAGACGAGTTGCTTGACGAGGGGCGACTACAGCTGCCACCGTATTAGCCATCTCGCTGGCGTGGCTGTCTCCTGTTTCCACTCTGCTGAGTGATGTTTGCTTGTAATTAAGGCCGTCCGCTGGATAGCCATCTTCCACTGCTAGATACACCGCCGCTGGCAGCTGCGCCATGTTGCTCGCGGACACGGGCGGTCATCTCGGCGTTCACCAATTCTGCACGCGACGCATAGATAGTGAATTCATTCGGTTGAATGCCACGGCGTGGCACGTCGTCGGTAATCTTAGGGTAGCGATTCATGGCGTTGGTGAGCATCAACCTTTCACACGACTGTCAGGCATAGGATCG